>NW_027491293.1:972500-1572500 GCF_021521415.1 Bidens hawaiensis | reverse complement strand
TATCCGAAGGCTTTTGGAAGAAGACGAAGAGGGCCCCTGGTTTGCCGACTATACAAACTATTTGGCAAGGGGTGTCACGAGAAAAGGTCTTACACACCAGCAACGTAAGAAATTCTTTTCTGATCTCAAGTACTATTTTTGGGAAGATCCATACTTGTTCAAGATTGGGGCAGATTAGATTATACGCAGGTGCGTGTTTGGAAATGAAGAAATGGAAATTCTCAAGCATTGCCATGAAGGACCAACTGGAGGACATCATAGTGTGACCCTCACCGTGAAAAAGGTCTTCGATTCAGGATTTTTCTGGCCAACAATTTACAAAGATGCTCATTCCTTGATCCAAGCATGCGATGCTTGTCAAAGAACTGGAAACATCTCATCTAGAAACGAGATGCCTCAAAACGACATCCAATTTTGTGAAATCTTCGATGTTTGGGGAATTGACTTCATGGGACCGTTTCCAAACTCCTTTGGAAACCGTTATATCCTGGTGGCTGTTGACTACGTTTCCAAGTGGGTCGAGGTACAAGCACTCCCCACGAATGATGCCAGGGTAGTAGTTAAATTTCTGAAGAAATTGTTTTCCCATTTCGGTACCCCTAAGGCACTAATCAGTGATCGAGGAACACATTATTGTAATGCTCAATTAGAAAAGGCGTTTGTCTCGTTATGGGGTGCATCATTGATTCGCAACACCATATCACCCGCAAACCAGCGGACAAGTTGAAGTCACCAACCGGGGTATCAAGAGAATCCTCAAGCGGACAATAGGTCTTAACCGCCAAAATTGGTCTGATAAGCTAGATGATGCTCTATGGGCATTTGCACTGCTTATAAAACACCTATAGTAACATTACCATTCAAACTAGTTTATGGGAAAGCATGTCATCTTCCCGTTGAAGTTGAGCATAAAGCATATTGGGCATTGAAGACTGTTAATCTTGATTTGGCATGCGCGGGCGAGAACCAATTTGTTCAAATTCATGAGCTCGAGGAGCTAAGAAATCAAGCTTATAAAAATTCAACACTTTACAAAGAAAGGACGAAAAGGCTACATGATGCTCGCTTGAAGGAGCACAAGAAATTTCAAGTCGGTGATCGTGTGCCTCTGTACAACACCCGACTCCGCCTTTTTCCAGGGAAACTGAAATCCCGTTTGGCAGGACCTTACTTAGTCAAGAAAATCTTTGATTATGGAGCTATAGAGGTTTCACACTCTGACAGTCGACTTTCAACGTTAACGGTCATCAATTGAAACTTTACATAGATGGACCAATTGAGGCTGCATCGGAGGTGGTAACCCTCCATGCTCAAAATCATTGACGAAGAATCTTGGGTCTGGCCATGACCCTCTTGAAACTTAGCACCTGGTGGCTGGTACATAGCTTAACTAAAAAAAATGGTTTGTGTTTTGTAGCTTGGAGAATCCCGAGGGTACACTCAGCACCTACAGTAGGATATTTTGTCAAAGAATTTCATCTCGGCCCGTAGGGAAGTTCCTTTCCTTTTTTACTTTCCCTCTATGCCTCATTTTTAAATCTTATCACATTGAAGGTAATATGAGATTCAAGTGTGGATGTCAAATCTAGGAAAAACCCATAATTACTTTGGACTAAAGTTGTCAACTTTTAAAGTTGAAGGATTTAAAAATAAAGATAAGTAATGGGAAAAATAAGATAAGAAAAAGAAAGCATCTTATCTTAAGGAAATAAGAAAAATTTCCATCCCACATGAAAAGATGAAAGAAAGTGGAAGCATTCCACATGGGTATAAATAAGGAATAAATTTCCATCCCACATGGAAACAAGAAAAGAAATGAAAGCTCTTTATAAGGAAGCAAGTTTCCATAGAAATGTTTTAATGTGGCTAACCACTCTCCATAGTCCTAGCGGAGGGTGCGAAGCACCCGACGTGCACGCGCTCGGAATCGGACACAGACTCGGGCGATGGGCGTAATGTGGCGTTTTGATGGCGCACTTTGCACTTCGCATGCTCGCATCGCCAAGGGCCGCTTTAGTATTTTTGGATAGTACAAGGACTAGAAATGAAAATCTGAAACTTGCATCTTCGTGCGTCGCGAAGGATCAGGCTTTAACATCTTCGCGCTACGCGAAAGACAAAGGACTTGAACCGACTTTGAAGCATCTTCACGATACGCGAAGTTGCAGATCAGGCATCTTCGCAATACGCGAAGTTGCATTTCTGCATGTGTGACACGTGGAGACACGTGGCAGCATCTGGTGACACGTGGCAACCCTACTGATGACTCAGCAAACCTAGAGCACCTTCGCGTATCGTGAACCATCATGGCTTGCATCTTCGCGATACTCGAAGTTGCAACATTTCAACTATAAATAGAGGGGTGTTCGGCACAGTCCATCTCCCACTAAACACACATATTTTCACAAACTTAACCTCGAGAAGCGTGCTGATCTCGTGGAACGTGCCAAGCTCCGAAACTCCGACGATTTAAGTAGTAGTACGCGAAGTAGAGTGAAAGTACTGCTCGATCAATCATAAGTATTTAACACCAAGTACCCGTACGAGGTAGGGGTTCTGATTAAGTTAATATTTTATTATTATTATAATGGCTTAGACCATAGTCGGGAGTATAACCCGAACCTTGATCACTGTTAAATATAATATAACTTTTTATAAGCAAAGGTTATAGTTAATTGTTGTTTCTTCAGGATTAAGAAACGTAATCATGTTCATGCCAAGGGTATAATTAAAATAATATTTTTTAACGATTAAAAAATATACTATTCATTTACACATGTTATAGTTAAAGTAATATTTCTTCTTGACGAAGAAATCTAGTATACATGTTTCTTCCTGAAGAAGAAACCTGCCATATAATTAATTATTAAATAAAAGGACTAAAGGTCCAAATGATTTGTACAAACAAGTAAATTGTCAAGGTTACAGCTATACAAAATAGACTACGGGGTCTGGAGCTATATCGTTGATCTAGACATTTATAGAAATGTTATTCTCGTACTATAGGTCCGAGATAACAATCAATCAGAAAGCTGAAAACAGAAACGGGAATCAATAATAGAATCTGATTTACATACAGGGGTCAGTAACAGAAACTGATCAATATACAGAAATCAATGTTAGAAACTGATTACAATCATAAAAGATGAATGCGCCCTAAACTTTTACAACTCTTTTAGAGTCTGAACTGTTTACATAGGATTTACGAATCCTTAAAACTTTGTCTACAATAATAAGAAACAGGCATACTCAGATTAAGAGTATACATGTGTCTAGATCCATACATACATGGTGACACGGAGTTCCTCGAGGCCATGCATATCATCAAACATGCCTCTGGAAGTCTACAAGACTGTTCAGAGAAATGATATTGTGTATATGATTAATTGTACATGTACTTAGGGTAATTTTAACCCAATTGAGTTGGGTGCCTAATGAGTATTGTCACAAAGGTATTATTATTGTTTATGCAATGGTAGTATTGAGTCAGCATCATTCACCGGCTGTGTGCTGACATATTTTACCCCCACATTTCAGGGAAACTGTAAAGAATATAACTGACAGGCAAGACTGATAGAAGATTGGAGACATAGTCATTAGAGGTGAGTTGATGGCTCATATATTTTATTAAAGTAATATAAAGAATCATATTTTGAAATGACAGGTATTTGAAATATCAAAACGGGTATTCAATTCCTGAGTTTTTAATATAATAATAATTTATCTGAAAAGACTTCCGCTGATATTTTATACATTATTCAACGGGTATTCTTACCCGACATTTTATAAATGAATATTATATTTTAAAAGACTTCCGCTAATAACTCGCAACTCTGATATATTTTTCAAAACCGGATACCAACCCGGGACGTCGCACCCAGGCCCTGGATCAGGGTGTGACAGTGGGGAGGGGAATTACTTGGCCATTGTCTTGTCCAACTAATTGGTAAAAATCTCTAATATTAAAATTTTTGTAGCAAGCAAAACCATTAGCTACCTACAATTTTTGACAAAACCAAAGGCCAATTCCGGGACAAGCTTTTTTTTTTTCCTTAAAATAACCAATTAAAATCTACACTAACGTAAATGTGAAAAAGTGAAAAGAAGTTTTGTAATATTGAAAAGAACTTTATGCAAAATATGACGTTTATACCCTATCCCTCCGGTACTGTGAGATAAGCCCCATGCCATATACAAACACTCATATTTTTGTGGAGCATTGAGTAAGTCATATGTTTCGTGTGATTTAGAACTTGTCTTGAGTATCCTTTTCAAGATCGCACGAAGCGTTGCATAAAAAGGAATGTAATATATTCCCAAACCAAAAACCATTTCCTATCACCAAAACACCACACAAACCCAAAACCTTATCCTACCACTTTACCATTTTTACTGGTAAAAGTCAGCATTGGTCTTTTACCGGCAATCTTAAAGAACTCAATAAGGTTAGAAAAAAGTGGCGCCATGTCACACCCCGTTAAGCGATTTGCGGAAGCGTAAAATGGTAATGTAACAGACACAATTGATATCAAACACATTGTTCATAAAGAAACATTACTAACTAATTTACAATATATTACATTGTTCTAACATCTTTTATAAACTAGGTGATACAATCAAAACTAGTTCTTCAGCTACTTAATTTCTAACTCGAGTTAGTTTAAACGGCCTCGATCATAATCCAAACACGTGGCACAAAATCAATCTACTTCACTTTTCTGAATATCTGAAAAGCATGTTAAAAACAGGTCAACTACAAATAATTGGTGAGTTTCATAAGTTTTAACGAAATCAATTCTGCGTACCACACAGTCTTAGTTTGCATGTACGCGCGTATATGAAAATATATTTACGTTCGTATATATGAACAGCCGCATCTTTGTGTGTACATATGTATGCATGTAAGTTTATAATATAAGTTTGAAATTACGATAAAATCGTGACTGTTCGTTCGTACTACGTATTTCCATTTTCTAGGTTTAATCAACCACTGTGGCCCCCCTTCCACCCACAATGGTTCCACGTAAAATCAACCACTGTGGCCCCCCTTCTGCCCACAACGGTTCTACGTAAAATCAACCATTACACAGAGTAAACACATATATTTCATATTTCCTACGCTATAGTGCTCCCTACGCCTATCCACATAGTATGTATATAGGTATATATGTATATATGCACATGTATAGTATTTTTCTCGTATCACCATCACTGTGGCCCCCCTTCCGCCCATAATATTCTAGTGGCCTCCACTGCCCGCGTTATTCTCATGGCCGTCACAGACCACGTTATCCCTATGGCCGTTACAGACTACGTTATCCCCATGGCCGTTACAGGCCACGTTATTCCCATGGCCTTTATAGACCACGTTATTCCTATGACCGTTATAGACCACGTTATTCCCATGGCCATTACAGACCACGTTGTCTCCCAACTTATTATTTTTAACAATACATAGCGTGCTTGTATAAACATGTCGTCACGTGTAATTTCGTTATGTTTTGGTATTCATATTATATCCACTTAATTTATCATTCAACAATACTATGCACCATTCATCTGTACGTAATCAATCATTATGTTTGTAGGGACTTTTCGTATATGAACGCTCAGATAATTTATATCCGGAACCGTTTTTAGATAGATAGCGTATATAAACACGCTTTTCACCCCAAAGGTTCGTAAACAGTTTGAAAAGAGGGGTCATGAAACTCACGGTTTTGTAGGTACTCAGGGCAAGGTCAACTCGGAATTCGTTTCCCTTGCTATCTCTTAGTCCCTATAGTTAATATTTTAAAAATATTAATATTTTAATATTATTATAATCTTCATACTAGACTGGGTTGTATATCTAGTCTGGGTATAGCTATCACGCCCAGAAAGTGTCCGTAGGTTTAGATTGTGATGTTGTTCAATGTCTAACATTTAAATTCGAACTTGGCTCAGTTTCCCCGTTTCACCAGTTGGGCCAAGTTGCCCGTTTACGCATTTGGAAAATAGTTATGAGTAAGTAGACTTGGGTAAACGTGTTGGTTGATAAAATGATTAAGTGATAAAGAAAGATCACAATTTAGGGGTCTGGATTCGCTACGTGGCTTATTTCCGTCTATTCAGTTCGGTCTAGAGAAAAGCGCGCACAATCTATCCAAATTGCCCGGATTTCTCATAAAAAGTTCATTTTTACTTAATTAACCCGAAAATATACTTTTTGATCAATCTTGATGTTCTGATATTCTAACAGGTTCGTTAATCGCAAACCCGTCAGTTTTTGTCAGAATTGAATTTGCTTAACATTCAAATTAGTACAATTAATGATCCGTTTATCACTAAATTATGAAAATTTAGAAACTTATCAATTAAAATGTGTAGAATTTTATAAAAATATTTTTGGAATTATTTACTTATACATTAATTTATAAAAATTCATTTTATATGCTATATTTAGCCCGAAAATCGTCCGTTTATATCAAACCATTTCCGAAAAATTAAGAAAAATTCCTGAGTGATTAAAATACTTCCCGAAACAACATGTAAAAATTACAGAAACTAACAATCTTGCCAAATACTCTTTTCGAGCCAAAAACGACTATGAAATCTTGAATAAACACGAATCCACAAAACATACCTAGGGTTTTCTAAATGAACCCAAATTTCATATGTGATCATATTATACCAAATATGAATTCCCCAAAAAATTTTTAATAATTTTTCAAGAAAAACGAGTGTTTTTCGGTCGTTTTTGTGTAAATTTATAAAAACATATTATTTGTTTGTAAAAATTGAAAATATTTTCAAGGATCGTTTAAAACATTCCCACTAAGTGTTTTGGAAATCATTTTTAGCTTAACGGATGATACCATGCTTGTTTTGTAACTACCGCGTTTAAATCCATAGCGGGTAGTTATACGAGCATGTGTTCGTTTAACTGGTTTGCTATCACACTAACGCTATGATATAAGTATACTAGCTTATATTAAATGCATATCACTTATAGATGCCCCCCCAGGATCTTTGGGTCATAACCAGACCCGTTCGGTTATTCGTTTGTTCGTTACGCAATAAGCGGTTAATCGCTATTCGATAAACGATTACTAAGGCATACTCGATTTTTGTCACAAATATCACATGCCAAGAGAACAAAGGCCACTGTTTTGTGGGATTTCCAAAAGCGCAGAAAAAAAGAAGAGCCGAAAGATATGAACAATGTATGGACTGCGGAAACTGGTCCCATGAAGGAAGATGTTAAGTAAGTCAAACCCAATCCCAATACGAATATACCGAACTAATGAAGGTGGGGGCTATTAGGCTCATAGCCGAACGGTCCATTATAGTGGGAAGCTATGTTCAGAACAGGGTTGAGGAAGAGTTGATCCACATCTTGGACAAAACTGGTCTTGACGATCTGACTTTAAAAGAGTCACCAACTAAAAAAAAAAATCGGTCACCTCATCAATCGAGCGATTAATGAGGAGCAAGATTATTGAATATACATAGGAAGCTCCCGATTATGATGAGAAGCTTGTATACCTTTCAAACCATAACCCTTGAACCACTTCAAAAGCACCAAATTCCTATCCCCTTACCCTTATAATACCTTCTAATTTATGCAACCCTTCATAAAGATGGAGAATTGAACTCTCGACAAGCCTATTATCACAAGTTGCATTGTGGCTAAGAGTGTTCATATACATACAACATTACGTGTATGATCACATAAAAAACCGAGTGTGTGTGAACATTGTAAGAACGTGACGTTTTGCATAAATAGAAACTCATAAAAACAAATAGTCTTTTCACATATCACTACATATATTCTCATGATTTCAGGTTGGTTGTTTTGTTCATATTTCTCCCGGAACTCTTCGGGAATGTTTTAGCTTTGGTCCTATCTTGCTATTTTAGAGAATTTTTATATTTAGCTTGCTTGAGGACAAGCAAGGTTCAAGTGTGGGGATGTTTGATATATATAAAAATATACCTCTTTTTAAGAATCAAATAATCTCTAAAACTGCTTCCTTTATTATATTATCTAGTTCAAATAACTTCTTATTATGTTAATTTCTATTTTAAGGTATATTCCAGCCTCAAACAAAGAAACAAGTGGAAACGAGAAGAAAAATAAAGAAAATCAAAGAAAACAACATAACACACCCCCATGTTGCAAGCAGCACACCCCATGTTTCTCTTTGCAAGAAAAGACAAAAATCTAATGAAAAATACAAAATCTAATGTCAGCTGGACACGGGGCCATGCCTCAGGAAGCACGCCCCCATGGTCACCTTTCAAAAAAAACAAACAAAATATATATCTAACACCAAAAACACGGGGCCGTTCCTCAAGAAACACACCCTCGTGGTCACCTTTCAAGAAAAGACAAAAAATACAAGAATCTGGCACTCCAAACACGGGACCATGCCTTAATGAACACGCCCCCTTGGTGAGTCATCATGTACGATCTGGCAGAATATTAAATGCACCTGGACAGCTAGACACGGGGGATGTGCTTCATGAAGCACGGGGCGTGTCTGCCCTCCAAACAGCCTATAAATAGAGTGCATGTCTCATTGTTTCAAGTACGCCTAGAGAGTCCTTTGGGACGATTTTCTCACATAAAAACATACATTTTACTCGCAATTTGAAGATCAAAGAAAGAAGGCTTGGAAGCAATCATCATCTTAGAAGAAAGATTCATCAATAATTTGGTTAGAGTTTCATAATTTAATCATGTGTCTTTCATCTTCTTCTTTTGTATGTGTGACTATGATATTCATGAGCTAAACTTCCATTTACCATCTTAATTATGATGAAGCTTAACTTAGTTTGATGATTATAGTAAATATGTGGTTCTAGTTCTTGACGTAATGATTATTTTATAATTTTTTGTTGATGAGATGTGTTTTAAAATAATAATTAACTAGTTTCAAGTTGATGATTGATATCTTTATCACAAATTTCAATCTATATCAATCATCCTTGTATTAGTCATGTTCTTTTGTAACTAAGTTTGGTTGAAAGATAACTTGGAACATTTCATACAAAACACATCTCCTTGTGTGAATTTGGGAAATGAAACACTTGCTACAATGAATCATTCTTGTTATAATTCTCTAAAATATTAAAATATTATTGAAAGTTTAATTCATTAGGTTATTATGCTAGTTTGAGAAGTTGTATATTGAAAGAATGTATACAAATAACCTACACTAAACCAACAATTGGCAGATTATATGCGTAATATTTTTCAATTGTTGCTAGACTTGATTTTTAAAGTTTTAAAATAGAGTCTAATCCTTTTATACTTCAAGAACTAGCTCGCTTACATTTAAATGACATTTTGATGGTTAGTTTGAAGTTATGCATACTACTTTCTAAAATGCCATGAGAATAGTTTTTCTTAAAGTTAAGGAATTATTCAATCTTTTTATTACAAGTGAGTTTCACCCCATATTCATGCAAATAGTCATTAACAAGAGTTAAGTGAATTCTAAATTAAGGTGTTAGCCTTTTATATATTGATATTCTCGTCCAAAGTTTATATCTTGCTATATTTTACTTTTAAAAAAAACTTCTAATAAGTCAAATGCTTATTACTTTCGGTTAATTTAATTACAAAGATTTAGTATTAAAAATACCCTGTGTCTTTGGATCGATACTTGGTTCTTACCAATACTCTTCTACATATGTGATAGGTACACTTGCCTATTTGTGTGTGGTTTAGTCTTAGTAGAAATTATTTTTATAAATTTAAAACACAATCTTGTGTAAAAAACGATCAGCTTTTTATATACACAATCGCACCGCATCAAGGAACACATGACATCGAAGAATAGAGACTGGCATCGGAAGAAGAAAGAGTCATGTAATGTTTTATATTTTGAATTTGAAAGACAACGTGTAATACTATTTGAAAGAGTTTGGACTTTTATATCAAATGGTTGCAGTTTTTATTACTTCCACACAACTTTTAATCAACTCTGATATTTAGAACTGTGTTTTGAGTAAATTCAACACCCAATGTAGGGCACCGGGTTCGAGGCCTTGCATGCTCCTCATGTTGAGATTTCAATTCCCTTAACTCAGCATCATGTTTATTCTTGGGTAACTTTATTTTCTAGATGAATGTGAAGTCAACCAATTTATGAGTATGTTTGGGATTGAGTTTGAAAAATGCTTATTAGCTTTTTCAAAAAGTCATTTTGAAAAGCCAGGATTAAGGCTTTTGGAAAAATGTTTTTTAACCCTTTCAAAAAGCTAAAATAAAAAAGATTTTTGTGATTGCCAAACACATTTTAATTTATTGGCTTTTTAAAAACACCAATAAGCCAAGCCAATAAGTATTTTTCAAACTCAAACTCAAACTCAAACATGCTCTATAAGTGGAAGTATGCATTAATCATGATTCCATCATCAAGACCACATAAATAAAGGATTTAAGTACCTTTGAAAGTTCTTTCTCAACATGGAGTTGCATGTTTTTCGCCTCTTCAACAGGATAAGACTCTATATTCGCTTCCTTCTTATCGTTCTCCTACCGCGGATGTTGACCTGCAAATTGATCTCAAAATAAGCTTAATTATTTTTATTTTGCGTTAAACACGATAAACTAACAATAGTTATCATATATAACCAGGGTATTCATGTTCTTTTGTTTATTAAATAAGTGAACATAAATGAATTTTCTGTCAAACCGTTCACGAACAGGCGGTTCGTTTATAGGCCTAGTTAGATTAAATGACAAGAGAGTAATTTTACTGTTGGTAATAGAATAGCTTTTTAATTAAAAAAAAATGATGTAGACGGCTTTAAGCAATCTGAAACAACTTGGGTGACTTTCGAGTTTTGACTGATTCGGCCATTTTCATTTCATCTTACTTCTTAAAGTTTTACACATTTGACCAATTTGATGATATATTAGCTAGGCACATGATAATTTATCATTTTAACAAAAGAAACACTTAACATTTTCTCTTGCCTATTTCTACTTCACCAGTTCATTCATCTTCTTTTTCTTCATTAATTTTGTTTTTTCTTATGAAATTTGTGGTAGTACATGACACATAAGCCAAAATAACATAAGCAGTTTCATTTGCTAATTGTTTATAAACTACCTAATATATAAATTGTGATCTACAAAAACACGATGAAAATAAGCAGATACCTGATCAACTGAGGGAGACACTTTCCGGTAGCCGCCTCTGACATCTCCCCTTGAACCTTCTTTTCTTCTTTTTTTTTCCATTCCTCTTCATCCTCACCCTCCCCTCATTAGCAATGGCAGCCATTCCTCACCCTGCTCTTACAGTCACAAACATACGGAATTTCATCCCTATTACTCTAGAACTCGAAAACGGACAATACACATCATGGGTTGAACGCTTTGCAATCCCTTGTACCGTCTTCGAGGTCTTAGGTCATATTATCGAACCCAAAGCAACCTCTTCCTCTACAGCAGACAAAGACAAAGAGAAAGAGACGAGTTCCACAATCTCATTGGATAGATTAGATGCTATTGTTAAACAATGGATCTACAGCACGATTTCTAATGATCAGCTTCTGACTATCATCAAACCCAAAGCCACCGCCAAAGAGGCATGGGATGCTATTGCTCAACTCTTTCAAGAAAATCAGGCATCCCGAGCCATAACTCTGAAAAATCGTTTAACCAACACTAAACTAGAGACCTTCCCCAATATTTCAACCTACTGCCAAGAGTTAAAAGTAATCACCGATCAATTGTCAAATGTGGAGGCACCGATTTTGGATGCGGATTTAGTATTACAGATGGTCTCTGGGTTAACTAACACCGCGTATGACGCGATCGGTATGTGCATTAGTCAAACAATACCATTACCGACCTTATTTCAGGCACGTACTCGATTAACTCAAGAAGAGCCCAGGAGGTCTGGTCATGTTTCAAACTCGATTGCTGGCATCGCATTACATACTGCCCTAACCACCCCTCACTATGTCCGTGGCTCCCACGATACAGGTAATGAAAGCTGAGGTTCCTATGAGTCTTCCCGACGTGGCCGTGGTCGTGGCTCTCATGGTCGAGGTCGTGGTCGGTCTCGCGGAAGAGCTTACCCCAACCAACCTAGCTCACACGCCCAAGTTAATCAGGGGTCTTACCACCCATCCTACAACATCCCGTTGGGGTATACCACTCCTTATCACAGTTGGAACACCCCACCTCCACCTCATCCTACCGTACCCGCCAACAAAACTGTCACCAACCTGGGCCCAATCCACAGGCTAGTGTACTCGACCCACCACCACCACAATCCCACTACATTGATTACACAAATGGCAACCACTGTGTACCCACTAATATCGAACAGGCAATGCACACTATGACCTTGAATCCAGACCTCCAATGGAACCTCGACACTGGTGCGACCAATCACATGACCAACACAACAGGTACCCTCTCATCTTATTTCAATAATCGCATTTCGAACAATATTGTCGTTGGCAACGGTTTTCAAATTCCAATTCTTGGGACCGGATACACCAAACACAACACCACCTTTAAACCTTTACATATCAATAATATTCTTTATGCAACTAATCTCATCAAAAACCTATTATCTGTTCGTCGCCTTACTATTGATATATGGTTTTTATTGAATTTAATCCATTTGGTTTTCTTGTGAAGGACTAGGATTCCTATCCTCCGCAGCAATAGTACTGGTGAACTTTACCCGCTTTCTTTGACTACCGACACTAAGTTCACTAGTCCTACCACCTTTGCTGCTTTATCACAGGATCTCTTGCAGAAAAGACTAGGGCATCCTGGACATGATTTATTGCACTTTTTGAATAAACATGTTGCTATTTATGTTGAAAAGCCTGTGTTAAACGTATCTGTCAGTCATGCGTTGTTTGGAAGCATGCTAAATTACCTTTTTATGATTCTATATCTATTACGCATCTTCCGCTTGATATTATTCATAGTGATTTATCGGCTTCTTCGGTACTTAGTACCGGCGGTCATCGATACTACGTATTATTTCTTGATGACTTAACCAATTATTTATGGACATTTCCCTTAACAAAAAAATCGCACGTGTTTTCTATCTTCCTACATTTTCATAAATATATACATACTCAATTAAACCTCCACATAAAAACATTTCAATGTGACAACGGCACCGAATACAACAACCAGTCATTTCACAACTTTTGTTCCAAAAATGGTATGTCATTCCATTTTTCTTGTACTTACACTTCATCTCAAAACGGTAAAGCCGAAAGAAAAATACTTTCGATTAATAACATTATTCGTACCCTCTTCACTCATGCTTCCGTACCCGAAAATTTTTGACATCATGCTCTCCAATTAGCCACCTACCTTATTAATATTCTACCAATAAAAACAAACAAAATCACAATCCCACTTCTCTCCTATATCATAAACATCCTACTTATGACCACCTTTGCATCTTCGGGTGTCTATGTTACCCACTTATCCCCTCAACCACCATAAATTAACTAAAAACGCGCTCCTCCCCTTGCGTTTTCATATGCTACCCCTCTCATCATAGGGGATACAAATGCTACGAAATCTCCATCCGAAAAATCATTATTTCTCGACACGTTGTCTTTAACGAGTCGATCGATCTTTCCTTTTGCCACACTAAACAAACCACAACCTTCATATCAATTCCTACACTCTAATTTATTTGATTCAGCTCCATCATTCTGGCCCACTTTTCCCACTCCCACACCCTTCGTTCATCAACCTACAAATATTAGTCAAGCACCGCCCACCAACCATCCAATTCACACTCATATTCACCCCACCAATCAAATAATTCTCACACGCCATTATTCTCAAACTCCATGGCCCAACCCCAACCACCCTCCTCTTCCCTCGCTACCGACCACATGAACCAACCTCCCCAAACCCAAACTCCATCAGCCCACTCTACCACCTCTTCACCACAAACCCTTGACCCACCTTCCTCCCCTTCTACACCACCTACCACTACACCACCCTCATCCCCCACTACCAACTCAACCACTAATTCAACTAACACCTCCCCAAACACAACACCTTATCCTCTACCCGCACCATGACCGCTAGAAGCATGGCCGGAATCCCCAAACCTAAACCTATATTTAATCTCCATACTCACACCTCTCTAGAACTAGGGAGCTAGTACCCCGACAACCACATATGAATGTTATTCGATGCATGTGGATTTTTAAACATAAAACTAAATCGGATGGTTCTCTTGAATGATATAAGGCTCGTTTGGTTTGTGATGGAAGATCTCAACAGGTGGGAGTCGATTGTGATGAGACATTTAGCCCGGTCGTGAAACCGGCAAATATTCGGATCCTGTTAAGCATTGCCCTGTCTCATGGTTGGGATATAAGTCAACTTGATGTGAAGAATGCATTTCTTCATGGGAGTCTATCAGAAATAGTTTTCATGCATCAACCATTGGGTTTTCGATACCCTCACCTACCACACCACGTATGTCGTTTAAAGAAATCATTATATGGTTTAAAACAGCCCCCCCGGGGGGCTTGGTATCAACGATTCACAGACTATGTGACCACTTTAGGATTTCGTCAAAGCTCTGGTAACCATTCACTTTTCATTTACATGCACGGACCTGAAACTGCATATCTCCTCTTAAATGTTGATGACATAATTCTTCCTACGTCGTCGCCCGTGTTAAAACAAATACTCTTGACACACCTTTCGGGTGAATTTTCTATGAAGGATCATGGACCTTTGAGCTATTGTTTGGGTTTATTAGTATCTCGGGATCCGAATGGTATCTTCTTTTCTCAAACAACGTATGCTGCATACATTTTGAAACGTTCAAATATGGAGCACTGTAACCGGGTACACACACCCGTTGACACCAACGGAAAACTTAGCACCAATGCCGGGTATCTCATTGAGGATCCGACCATGTATCGTAGACTTGCGGGTGCACTCTACTACTTGACATTCACCCGCCCTGGCATTTTGTATGCCTTGCAGCAGATCTGCATGCACATGCATGCTCCACGCACCGATCATATGCATGCCCTCCGTCGTATTCTCCGATAAGTCAAAGGCACCATGACAAATGGTGTGTACATGAATCGTGGCTCCATTTCCACATTAACTTCCTACACTAATGCTGATTGGGCATGTTGTCCAGACACTCGCAGATCCACGTCCGGCTATTGTGTCTACCTCGGGGAAAACCTCGTGTCATCGTCATCGAAGAGACAGTCCACTGTTTCTCGCTCAAGTGCTGAAGCCGAATATCACGGAGTAGAAAATCTTGTCGCCGAACTATGCTGGATTTGGAATCTTTTACTTGAATTAGGCCCCCTCTATCTCGAGCCTCCATGGTCTATTGTGATAATGTTAGTGCCATTTATCTTTCGGGTAACCCGGTTCAGCACCAACGGACCAAACACATCAAGATTGACATTCATTTTGTTCGGGAACAAGTCCAACAGGGTCAAATTCAAGTATCACATGTTCCATCTCGATACCAGTTTGCAGATATATTCACAAAGGGATTGCCTCGCGCTTTGTCTGAAGACTTTCGTTCCCGTCTAAGCATCCTTCATCCTCCACCTTAGACTGAGGGGGTATATTAGCAACCAATATATTAGTCAAATATTCTATTATATTACTATTGTATTATTTCCGTATGTGTGTCCTACATGTTAGGCACAATTCACGTCTGTATGCACAATATATATTGATGAGTTGAATAGAGATGAGGCAAGCAAATTATTATCAAAATCGTTGACATACCTTTATCTAATATAAACAATTACCGTGCAAGTTAAAACGAACTGATTACCGATTGATTGTTAGTTGGTTGCCAATTAATAAATTACACACATATACAATGCAATGTAACCACATAAAACCTATGGCAAATTTAAAATCTAAAGTCTGTGAGCAAACCAACTAACAAACATAAAAAGTGTGGAAAGCATATCTTAAACAAAGTAACTGCTAAAAACCTTGAAAGAAAAGGAACACGACATGAAATTAAGAAAATATGATAGTTGTTACAGTACACAAAAACACACATGTTATCTTCAATAGATTCAACCAATGAATAGATCAACAATATGAAACTATATTTTACAAATGCATCATGAAAGTCTGCTATTAACTCACATTAGAACTATTTGTATTAAAAAAATTTGCTAGCAAACACGAATTCAGCATTGCAATTAAATGATTTGTGATAGTTCTATGGATATGTTTTATTTCATAATTGGATCAGATATGTTCTCAAGTCATAGTTTATATCATGTACTCCTAATAAATTTGAAAGAGTTTAAGTTGATCAGCTTACAGATTTACAACACATTCTCATCAATGAGATCAATGAAATAAAGATGCCCTTATCTTTATATGTTCAAAGAGACGATATATATTCATTTAAAATTAATGCAGAGTCTTAACACTAAAATATGAAAAGTTGGTGCTTCGTGCAAGCTTAAGCACAAACAACAACGCATACATTTCATGGATATGTTTTGAGCATAATGAAAAAGCAAACAGAAGACTAACCAATCTCACGCAAGAAAAAATTAGGCCAATATACAAAAAATCAACAGTCAATCACATGCAAGAAAAAATTAATTCAGAAAGAAAGGCATTTCATGGAGCCAGTGGTAAGCATAATGAAAATAAAGAGTTGCAAACCTAATTCCCAGATAAGTCGACAGCGTACCATGAAGAACACCAACTACACTCATAGCTAGTAAGTTGCAACCCTAAGAAACACCAACAGTTATCCATCATAAAGTAATAAGCTCTGACTGAACATTTAGGTTTGTCAATTATAACATTTCAAAGCACTATTTTTTTTTTTTTTTTTGTAGAGAATTAAAGTAGATTGAAAGAAAATATCATAAGCAATTTGCTAGCTCTAATTCAATTAACATCTCAGTTAGACATGTTAAAAAGAAGTTAGTAGTTTCAGACTGAATGATACCAATATTAGCAGTTCTCACTCTCCACAACTTTTCCGGTTTTCAAGCAGGTACAGCCGGCTGAATAGTATTCCTGTTCTACCAACAGTGAACTACGCACAGGCCATGCTGGTTGGTGGATAGGTTACGGCCAACAGTAATAAGGTCGGCTGTATACTGTTCCTTTACTGCCGGCTACGCACTGTTCCACCAACTGTAGGCTGCGCACGTCCCATCGTAAGGGTTGGTGAGTAGGCAGCGGCTAATAGTGACAAACAGTACTAGAGGGTGCTCCTCCTCGTATTGTTGTCGGTGAGCTGTCACCCTGTGATTAGTTCATGGGCTGCTCTGGTCAAACTGTCTGTTCCGCCCATACCTTAGTAGGTATAGTTCGAAAGACCTTCCAGAAGCATACGGACTGGCTCATTTAGGCGGGAGTGTTCCCGCCTTGCTCATTCCTTCATGTGACTACTGAAGTAACGAATGCCTTGTGCGTGCAGCCTTGCTGTTAGTGCGGGTAGCCTTCCCTGATGGCTTGTATCCGCAGCTGCGGGAACAGGCGGGGTACTTCACCATTGGGAGGCTTTCCCTGCGGGTACAGCTGGCGTACTGCGCGTAAGGTTCTTTGAGCATGGTGGGTCCTGCTGGAGCAGTTGGTCAGTGCGGAGACGTCCCTGTTCAAGGTGAGTCTTGCGGGTCCAACTGGGCTCTGCTGGGACCTACCTCTTCAAGTCCCCCCAGTCCAATGTTCTTCTCATGAATTATTAATAAGTGAGGTGAACTTTTGGACTTAGCAAGGGGTTTTGAAAAGGGTTTAGTTTTTCGGTTTTCCGTGGTGATTCATCCCGCGGTTTTCCTGATGTCACGCAGAAATTCCCGACTTTTCTGCTTGATCTTTGGGTGTGAAGCGGGTAGGTTTGTAACCTCCTCGCACGTCAGGAGCGTTGAGTCCCACTTGTGTGGATTCTCCATGTGGTCTTGGTGGTTTTCGACATAGTGATCAATTATGCTAAAACCACCAATTCCATCTTGGAGTTTCAAACAATATAGTTCTCGACGTTCCCGTCGTGCGGGAATGTTATTCACGTTTCCGCAAGCATGGCCCAGAAGATCCTTCTTGGTTTGAATTCCCTGCAGAGTGCTAAGTACGTGAAGGGTTTTGCCTTGACACTGTACCCGCACTCGTCTTACGGTTACTTTACTTCCAAGGTATTCCTGGCGTCAATTCCCTGCGGGTGCTAGGTATGTGAAGGGTTTTGCCTTAACACTGTACCCGCATCCGTCTGACGGTTACTTGGTTGCCAAGTTATTCTTGGCTTCAATTCCCTGCGGGTGCTAGGTATGTGAAGGGTTTTGCCTTAACACTGTACCCGCATCCGTCTGACGGTTACTTGGTTGCCAAGTTATTCTTGGCTTCAATTCCCTGCGGGTGCTAGGTATGTGAAGGGTTTTGCCTTAACACTGTACCCGCATCCGTCTTATGGTTACTTGATTGCCAAGGTAAGGGGTATTTTCCCGCTCACTTTTGAATCTTTTCGAATTTTGAATTTTGAAATTCGAAGAGTTGGTGAAAGGATAAGAACAGTCCAAACCTCTGAAACGTCGTGCGACGGTTTCTTCTGACTGTCAGGACGTGCAGGAAGTTATGGTGACGTGACAGTACATGGTCATTCCAGACGCTTTTTCAGGCGCGTGGGAGCGATTTTTCGGGCGCGTGGCCGCGAAATTAATGGTATGCGTCCTGTCAACAGCTGTTGCCAGCTTGCTTTTTGCCACGTGTCATAGTTTCATTGCACATTCGTTTTCTCTCTCTTCCGCATTAATTTCATCGCATTAATTGCGATTAGTATATAAAGGGGGAGAGGGTTCTTTGTAATCCACACTTTCACTCTTCTCTTCATCTTTCTAAGCGATTTCCGGCGAATACTCATCCTTTTCAGGCAAGCATTCTCCCGAAATCGTTTTCTTCTTCTTTTACAAGATGTCTCGTGATATCGATTCTACAGCTGATGACAAGAGTACTGCTGGTGAGTGCCAGTGTGCTCTGCCTGGCGATCTATATCGGTACGTCGTCAGGAAGTTCATTCTCGAGTCTCTCGAGCCTGAGTTTCCTGAACCCCACCAGACGGTATACGATGCCCCCAGAGGCAAGATCGGGGTTTATGCTGCATTCTTTGTCTATGGGAATCTTAGGTTCCCATTGACAAAGTTTGTTTACCGTGTCCTTGAGAGGCACGGTGTTCATTTAACCGAGTTGCACCCCATGGCGATCGCCAAGATTCGCCACTTTGAGTGGGTGTGCCGGATACTGGGCGTTGAGCCCTATGTTGACCGCCTGATGACCTTCTATACTTGGAGGTGCATCCAGGGGTGGTACACGTTGACAACCCGGATTAAGGGTTTAAAGATCTGCGCGACCGAGCGCAGTCTTCGCGCGTGGAAGAGGGAGTTTTTCTTCATATCCGCTCGCGCCATCCCCATTGCCATGAAATTCAAGAACGGGCAAGCACTTCCCAGCCTTCACGCCTCCAACTACCAGGAGGCGGAATGGTTTGCGAAGATATCTCGGGTCCAATCTCCGGTTTACCGGTTTGCGGAGTCCGGGATGGTGATGCTGGGGATGAGCCGAGTGTGGAAGGCTGCCGATGCGCAAAAGATCCCAATCGTCCTCGAATACGGTTCGAACTCTGTTCCTTACGGTATGCCTTTTTCCCTTTTGTTGATTTTGAATTGCTTCTAACTGTTTTCCTGTTTATTTCAGAGGGGAACGACCTGCAGTCGCTCCTTAATCCGCGGGAGGCTGACGGTCCCGCCCGGATGGGTACTCGCGCTCTAGACGAGAACGAGTTGCCCATCCTAGAACAAACGGCGGATCGGTTCGTGGAGGTCTATCCGCTAGGCCATGAGATCCTTAGTGCCCGTCGGCCAGGTAAGGCGTTATTCGACCCTCGACCCCTCAATGTTGAAACCTCTGCTGGAATTCCTCTAATCGTATGTTCTGATGAGGAATCCACAGATGGTCCTCCGTTGGTGCGGAAGAAGAAGGCTGCCGGCGGGAAGGGGAAAGAGAAGGCCTCCACTGCCGATCCAGCGCCTCGGTCTGATTCGGAGACCGAGAGCGAAGAGGTGGCGGGGAATCCCGGTGGTGATAAGACCACCGTTCCGGAGGTTGCAACTGTCACCTCCGGAGAGCCAAAGAAGACGACGGTGACCGGCGCGAAGAGGCCGGCTCCATCGGGTCTGTCCCCGCCTCTCCGTACCTTTAGGCTCAAGAAAACCCGTAAGTACAATTTTCCTTTAGCTTTTATCTTCATAGCTTAATCTTTTAACACTTTTCTTCTTTACGCAGGCGTGGATGTTGACGCATTCCAGGGTGAGGCGCCGAGTAGTACCTCTCCGCCAATGACGGTAGGCTTGGTCAGCCTACCTGAGGCGTCGACCCAGGCGCCTGCGCCTGCTTCCGCTGGTTCAGTTGCTCACTCCTTTGAGCCGACTGTTCCAGCCGAGATGACGTCACCGCCGGCTGTGAGTGCGATTTTTACAGCATCCTTCACCGAGCCGGCGGTTACTATTGCTGCAAATTCCGCGGCAGCGACCGCGGCGGCGACCACGGCGGCTGCTACCATGCCCCCGCCATCGGCAACGACGGCCGGTCCATCAGGTACGCATGGGGCTTCCCGCCAATCTTTGCGACCTTCCCATCTGCCTGACCTCTTGGATGGATTTCCTTTGGGTTCAGGTGATGGGTTCGGCGGCTATCGGCCTGTTATTGACCCTACAGGTGCGTAGGGTTCTTCTGGCCCATTATATATATATATATATATATATATATATATATTATCATCTTTTCCTAACTGCTTTGTGGTTTTTGCAGTGTCGGATTCCAATGAAGTGTATGTTCCACGATGGAACATTCGCCGAGGAACAACCCTTCGCACCCTTGTGGAGTGCGTGGAATGGGCTCGTCACGCTGCTCCCAGTGGTGCGTTGGGGGAAGCCATGGCTAGCTACCAGGAGGGTAGGCTAACCAATGAGCTTCGGGTTCTCCTGGCCCGGATGCAGCCGCGCGTCGAGCTGCTTTGTCGTGAAAACGACAAGTTAAAAGCAGCTCGCCTCAAGGAAGTAGCTCAGGCGCGGGCTGTCCGGGAGGAGAACCAAAAACTTGCCGCAGTGGCTGCGGAGAAGGAGAAGGCCTTCAAGGCCCTCGAGGTTGAAGTTCAGGCTCGACTCGAGGCCCGTTCCAAGGCTGCCCAAGCTGTTAATGAACAGCTTCGGCTGGCTAAGGAAACTGCGAGGAACGCAACCGAGAGGGCCACCAAGGCTGAAGCTGTTGCTGAGCCTCTGCGCGTGGAGAATGAAGAACTTAAAGCCAAATTAGAGGCTCTCCAGCAGGCTCATGATGCCTTGGCGATGGAAGACGCCAAAAAGCTCCAGGAGATCTTGGACCAGAGGGGGGTGCTTGACCATACTGAGCGGAAGCTAAAGGGCGTCGAAGAGGCTGCGGCTAAAGAAGTGTTGCTTGCCAACCTTAACAAGAGTGAAGCCGAACGCGCCCGTAACGAAGCTCAAGCTGCCCTCCAAGAAGCTCTGGTTGCCAAGGAATGGCTTCTTCGAGAAG
Source organism: Bidens hawaiensis (assembly GCF_021521415.1). Taxonomy (NCBI): domain Eukaryota; kingdom Viridiplantae; phylum Streptophyta; class Magnoliopsida; order Asterales; family Asteraceae; genus Bidens; species Bidens hawaiensis. Next base: position 1,550,929 of record NW_027491293.1, on the reverse strand, counting down.
CGTTGTCTCAGGTAAGCTTTCATGTCTTTACGCTTTTCTTTGTAAATAAAAAGGGTGTTGACACTTGTATATTTTCTTTTGTAGGTTGTGCATCGGGTCTTCTCAGAGACATCTTACGACGATGCTATGAGCGCAGCCCTCAACGCTTCTCACGAGGATGGGGAACGGGCCGGCTTCCTGCTTGGTCTAGGGTTCGTTGAGAAAGGCGTCCCGCCTTCCAACTTCCCTTTGTATAATGTGGATACTGAAGCTATTTACGACCAAGCAGTGAATCAGTATGCTGCCTTCCCGCATCCGGTGGTGGAGAAGGTGAATGAAGTTGTTGCTGCTGATGATGGGCTAGCTATCCTTAAGGCTTTCCTTGAACAGCCACGCTCTACTGACGGCGCTGGTCCAAGTGGAAGTGGCCCTGAAGCCTGATCCTGAAGATCCCTTCCCGCTGCTAGGATAGATTTAGTTTGTATAGATTTACTTTCTTGTAGGCGGGTAGTTACCCGGCCATTCTTGTAACGAATATTTATGAAATATAAATCTTTGTGCGGCTAAGACCGCTTCTTTCATTGGATTCCTTGCTTTATAAACGTTATATGACTTGCATACTTAGGTTTAAATTAGCAATTTTCCAAGTGTTTTAGAATAAGTTAACCTTTGAACGTGGTAGATAATAGGTGTGAAGTTTTGCTTCCTCTTTCGTGATTGTGCGGGTAGGACCGTCACTTGCACTTAGTAGGATGGCTAAACTTTACCCATATCTGACCTGCGTGTAGGTTTTCCTCATCCTTTTTTAGGATAACCTTTGAACGTGGTAGATGATAGGTTGAAGTTTTGCTTCCTTGTTCGTGATTGTGCGGGTAAGACCGTCACTTGCACTTACAAGGATGGCTAAACTTTACTTACATCTAACCTGCGTGTAGGTTTTCCTTATTTTTAGCGTTGTGTTTATGCGGGTTTTGCCGCCTTCCACACGTAACGACTTACTTCTTCCCCATTTATGCGGTGAATACCGGCACCAGTGTGGGAAGTTCATAAGTATAAAGGTAAAGTTATCAACACATTATGAAAGGAGAATCATTTCCATTAGAAGTGGCTCTAGGCCTTTTCTTTACAAGTTTGGAATTGATCTACATATAACATTTGCGTAATTGAGCTCCATTCCATGTTCTTGGGATGGGAGTGCCATCAAGCCTTTCGAGCCGGTATGCGCCCTTTCCCAGGACTTCTTTGATAATGTATGAACCTTCCCAGACCGGGGCCAGCTTTCTCGGGCGTTCTTGGTTCAAAGCCTCGTTGTTACGCAGTATGTAGTCTCCTATATTGAAGTTGCAGAGTTTTACCCGCGTGTCGTAGTACTTTTGCATTTGTCGCTTGTAGTTCTCTTCACGCACTGCGGCTAAGTCTCTGCGTTCCTCGGTTAGCATAAGATCCAACCGTCTTTCCGCATCATTGTCTTCTGGCTGAATCAAGACCCTTGGTGAGGGTAAACCAATTTCGACCGGGACCATGGCTTCAGTGCCATAAGTGAGGCTGAACGGGGTTTCTCCCGTACTGGCCTTCTTCAGCGTTCTGTTTGCCCAAAGGACGTGCGGAAGCTCGTCCACCCAGCCGGATCTGTGTTCCCATAGTCTTTTCTTTATGCCTTCGACGATGCTCTTGTTTGCTCTTTCCACCTCACCATTACCTTGCGGGTGTGCCACTGAGGTAAAGGTGTGGGTGATTTGAAGTTCTTTCAGCCACTGTTGTAGCTTCTTGTCAGCAAAGTTGGTGCCGTTATCGCTCACCAAATTCTGTGGAAGTTCAAAACGACAAATAATAAATTCCCAAATAAATTTTTTGATATGTTTCGCGGTTGTTTGGGCTAAAGGTTTTGCTTCTATCCACTTGGTGAAGTAGTCGATGGCTACCACTAGGAACTGAACATTTCCTGCTGCTGTAGGAAATGGGCCTGTCACATCGATGGCCCACTTCTGAAATGGCCATGAAGAAGTGACTGGAACAAGTTCATTCTTCGGGCGGTGCGTGTTGGGTGCGTAAAGCTGGCAAGACCTGCATTTTATGATGTATGCCAGTGCATCCGTATGCATCCCCGGCCAAAAGTATCCCGCGTTGTTTAGCTTGGCTACAACAGCGCGGGGACCTGCGTGTACTCCACAGATGCTTCGTGTACTTCCCTTAGGAGGTAGTCAGCATCTTGGTTGTCCACGCATCTTAAGAGTGGGCCAAGAAATTTACGTCTGTAAAGGATGTCATCGATGAGTTGATAATTCAGTGCTTTACAGCGTAGTTTTCTTGCCTGTGTTTTGGACTCCGGTAGTGTACCTGTCGCAAGGTATTTTATTATTGGTGTCATCCACGTTTCCGTGCCTGTTTGGATGACACAAATTTCCTTGTGCGGGACCGATGGTGTCTCGAGGAGTTCAATGCGGATATCCTTTCCTAAGTGGGTGAAGGCTAATGATGCAAGCTTGCTTAACGCATCCGCAGATTTGTTTTCACTTCGCTTGACGTGTATGACTTTGCAGTCATTGAAATCGCGCATAAGGGATTTTGCTTGTGCGAGGTACAGGGTCATTGTGTCGTTCACGGCCGTGTACGTCCCGTTGATTTGATTGGCTACTAACATGGAATCCACGTGGGCTTCCAAGTTTTTCACTCCCATCTTACGCGCAATTCTCAGCCCAGCCAGGAATGCTTCATACTCGGCTTCGTTATTCGTACTTGGAAAATCCAGTCGAATAGCGTAAGTGTATTCTTGGCCTGCTGGGTTGGTTAGCTTTAGCCCTGCGCCTGAACCCTCGTTACTGGCTGCTCCATCAGTGTAGAGTCGCCAGACATCATTGATGTCTTGTGCTGGAGAGGGTTGAGCCTCTTCCTGGCACTCTTTTTCCCGCGATGCAGGCACTTCTGCAATAAAGTCGGCCAGAACCTGGCCTTTTATGGCTGGTCTTGGCTTATACTTTATCGCGTATTCCCCCAACTCAATTGCCCATTTGGCTAGGCGTCCTGATAACTCGGGTTTGCCTAGAACGTTTGCAAGTTTGAAGTTTGAGAGAATGGTGATTGGGTGACCCTGGAAATATCGTCTTAGCCTGCGTGAAGCGTGTATTAGTGCTAAGACTAATTTTTCTAGGGTAGAGTACCGGGTTTCTACGTCTGTTAGGACACGGCTAACATAGTAGATTGGCATCTGGATGCCTTTTCGTTCTACTAGCAGGACTGCCCCGGTTGCTCTATCAGTTGCGGAAAGGTATAGGATTAATTCCTCTCCCGCTTTTGGTGCTGTCAGCGTTGGGAGTTCGATCAAGCGTGACCGAATCTCCTGAAAAACTGCTTCCGCTTCTTGTGACAACTGCCCAATCCGACCCGACCCAGGTACCCGTTTTCGAATCCGATTCTTTTTATGGTTTAAAATTTGTTTATTTATCTTTGTAAATTTAACATTAAATAAATCGTATATATATATATATAAATTTTTATTATACTTACTCCTAATAATAATATTCCTTTCCGCCGTCCCGCCTCTTTCTCTCTTTCGTCGCCGTCCCGCCTCTTTTGTTTAAACCTTAAGCCTTGAACCCCTTTTTTTTAACTCTTTGCTTGTCCTTTGGTTCTTCCCGCCTAAGGATGTCTGCGCAGCTCCACGCGCCAGACTCCTTACAAGGAAGCCTGCGTGAAGACCAGTTGTTCCTGCTACGCGAGGCGAACTGTTCTCGCAGCGCGCTAAGAATTGTAGTTCTTCCCGCAGCGCGCTAAGAACGGTAGTTCTTCCCGCAGCGCGCTAAGAACGGTAGTTCTTCCCGCGACTCGCTAAGGATTTGTCGTTCTTCCCGCGACGCGCTAAGGATTTAAGTTCTTCCCGCGGCACGCTAAGGTTTGTTCTGTCTGCCTTCGCCCTCGCGCGTGCGCTCGTATCTTCTCGCGCTAAACCTTAAGCCTTTTCTTCAGTTTAGGTCAGCCTGCATGCTTTTATCTTATCTTTTGTTTGAGCACCTTAGGTCAGTTCCGACATCTGTCCGAAAAGCCACTTTCGGCGCAGCATGCGCACCAATCCTATTGGTTGACAGAAAAAGTGACTGACATTATCTTTTGAAATCTTCTTTTGCATGCCTTGAACAGTGTTTTCTCTGACGCCTCCCATGCTTTGACCTGTAACCTGTCAGCTTTTCCCCATCCCCTGCAGCTGCCGGCATATCTTTCCATATCTTTTGCTTTTGTTTTCTTGTGCTTTTTAATATCTTTTGCTTGATTTGATAAGATCTTTTCCTCTTTTCTAGGGATTGTGTTCCCTAGGGTTTGCCTATAAATATAGCTATTTTCTTAACACTTCACACACTACACTTAAACTCTCCCCAAACCTCTCTCCCTTTGCTCTCTGCCCTAATTCCTCAGCTGCCTCCACTCTCTTTGCCTCCGTCTTCTCTTCTGTTCTGCCCAGATCTCGGTAAATATATATATTTTGTTTAAGTAACTTACATATATTCAAGACATAAAAACCAATCATTAAACCAATAACCTCTTATCTATAGGTTAACTTTGCTTGTTTAAAAGTTGGTTCTTGCATTACCTTTCAACGCACCGTTTACATGTGAGTAATCTCGTACCTAATCCCTTTTATTTTTAATGTTTTGGGATGTTCATGTGTTCGTACAAACTTGAGTCTTAAACTTGTTTATAAACTTTTGTCGCGCAAAACCCCATGTGTTATGGACGTAGACTTGGCTGTTTATTTGTATGTGTGGATCATCAACCGTCTTGTCGGCCTATTCCGCAGTTTTCATGGATCCATTAGATGAACACGGGAGAACTATCGTTTATGATTTCTCTTTTGTTTACACTTGCACAGTTTTCTTGTTTTTGTGCTCAATTGGGAGCACTGATTGAACTATGAGCTATGATCTAAGGCTTGATCACAATCTGATTACACCCTTGTTGAACACCAGTTATACACATGATGCGCGCAGATATTGTTATCTATTTATATTTATTAAACTTGATTTCTCACCGACACGCAAGTGTTGACGTTTTATTTTAACACATGTTCAGGTTTGCTGTAGCTGTTTCTGGAAGCTTGAGGACATATAGGATGTTTTCTTTTCTTTTGGACCTAGTTTAAAATGTAACAAGACAAGTTTATGTTAATTGAATATTTTAAGTTATGATATGATTTATGTTACTTTATGTCTTGTTCTGCGCGTGCGCAAGGAAATGTATTTATTAAATATTGACACCCAAATAGTGTCGCGAGTAATGAAACAATACGTGGCGCTCCGATGTATAATCCGCCATCGGTCGGGGTGTTACAGATTGGTATCAGAGCTCCGTGACTTTAGGATAGGTGGTTAGACGTAACGACCTAGAATACCTAAGAGTCCCTTTTCGCACATGAGAAATATCTCATGTTTGCGCGCTAATTGTTATTTACTCGATATTTATAAAATATGCTGGCGCATACGCAGCACTTGATTTCATGTTTAATTCGCGATCTTTCGATTTTTATTAAATTTCAATTTATTTCCTTACTTACATATTCGTTTGTTGTGGGGATTGAAAATTCGAGAAGTCATGGTGGTACATGAATAGTTGATTTTCAATTACCATTAACCTTATGTTTTAAATTGAAGATTTGAAAAGTCATTGTGATACATGAATTGTGAATCTCCAATATTCATTTACTCGATATTTTAAATTGAAGATTTGAAAAGTCATGGTGATACATGAATTGTCAACCTTCAATGCTCATTTACTTGTATATTTTAAATTGAGAATTCGGAAAGTCATGGTGATGCATGAATTGTCGATTTCCAATTCGAATTCATTACCTGTATTAAGTTTGCATTTAAATTCATATTTTACTTCAAAATTTGATAGCATTTAACTTCACGAGACAAGCTTTACGACGGTATACTATGCGCTAAAAAGATTTCCTATACCAAGATATTAACAAAAATTAAAACTTTTATAGAATGCCTCCGCTATCAGCTCGTTATCAAAGGAGAGAAGCCTCTCGCAGACGTAGGCAGCAACGTTCCCAGGAAATGGCCGCCGCGATAGCCCAAGCCTTAAACCAAAATAATCCCAACTCCTCCGGATACAATATTAAATCCTTCAATGCGGGTAACCCTCCGAAATTCACCGGACTTGAAGGAGCCACCGTAATGCTCCAGTGGCTCGAGAAAATTGAAAACACTTTCCTCCATACCCAATGCCCTCCAGACCGACGAACCTTATACGCCTCAAGTGTCCTAGGATCAAGGGCGCTTACTTGGTGGAACGGAGTAGCTCATGCGCGTGGCGCAGAGGCTGGTTCTAGCATGCTTTGGGAGGAATTCAAGGAAATCTTGACGCGAGAATTCTGCCCTCCCAACGAAGTAAAGCGCCTGGAGGAAGAGTTTTGGAACCTGAAACAGTACAGTGGCGAAGCGCGCGAGTACGCGACGCGCTTCCATGAATTAAGCTTGCTTGTCCCACACTTAGTTACCCCTTCCCGCCGAGCCATCGAGAAGTTCCTTGGGGGTCTCCCCATGGAAATCCAAGATTCTGTATGGGCCAGGAACCCACTAACCCTCTCCGACGCCATCGAGTTGGCCGCTGTGCTCAGCGACAACCATGTCAGGGCAGGAACCCTGTTCCTGCGGGGAGCTGAGAAGACCAAACCCACCAAGACTGTCCCAGAACCAACAGAAACCAACCCAGAACCCTCAAACCGTAACAACCTCAAGCGCAGGCGCAAAGCCTATGCGCTTACCAACCCACCCATTGTCCAGCAACCCACCTACCAACCTCCAGTTTACGCGCCTAACCCACTGTCGACCTACCCAACACCTACTGTAGTCCACAACTATGCCTTAACCAATCCAGCACTCCCTGCCCCGCCAACTAAGAAACCCTACACAGGAAACCAACCCTTTTGCCCAACCTGTAGACTTCACCACCCACCTCAAGTTCCGTGTCGACAATGTAACCGATGTGGCCGTACTGGTCACACTGCTGAAAACTGTAGAGTCCTTCCCTCCAACCCAATCGCGCAAACACCACCAACTTACCCGCTAAACCCACAACCAACATACCCTAATCCACGACCCAGGTCGTGCTATAACTGCGGTGATCCCAGTCATTTCCGGAACGCGTGCCCGAGACTACAAGTTCAGATTACACAAGCGAACCCAGTTAACCAAATTTCGAACCAAGTGACGCGCGGCCGAGCTTTTAATATAACCGCGCACCAAGCGCAAGCGAATAATGACGTGGTTAATGGTACATTTTTACTTAACGGACAATATGCATCTATACTTTTTGATACTGGCGCCGATAGAAGTTTTATTTCTAGCGCATTTGAGCAGAAACTTGCGCGACCGCGCATAAACTTAAACGAAAACTTCTCTGTTGAATTGGCTAATGGTGAAACTATTTTAATAAACTCTGTGATCAAAGATTGTACGCTTAACCTTAACGAAAACGATTTTCTAATCGACCTCATTCCTATGCCGCTTGGAAGCTTTGATGTTATTATCGGAATGGATTGGCTCTCGCAAAATCGCGCCGAAGTTATTTGCGCCAAGAAGTTGATTCGCATTCCTCGGGAAAATGGTGATCTGCATATCTACGGCGAGAAACCATCTAACGGTCTTAAGCTAATGTCATGCACTGAAGCCCGAAGACTTTTGCGGAAGAAATGTGTTGCATTCTTAGCCCATGTGGTCAAACCCGATGAAGGAAAGAAGAAACTTTCTGAAATCCCCATTGTGCGTGACTTTCCTGAAGTCTTTCCCGATGATCTTTCTGGTTTACCTCCCGCTCGGGAAGTTGAGTTTCGTGTTGATCTTGTCCCTGGTGCTTCCCCCGTAGCCAAATCTCCTTATCGACTTGCACCCGCTGAAATGCAAGAATTAGCAAGTCAACTTCAAGAGTTGACCGCTAAAGGATTCATTCGCCCTAGCTCTTCGCCCTGGGGTGCTCCGGTGTTGTTCGTTAAAAAGAAAGATGGTACGTTTCGCATGTGTATTGATTACCGCGAGCTGAACAAGCTCACCATTAAGAACCGGTATCCCTTACCGCGTATTGACGACCTCTTTGATCAACTCCAAGGTGCCTCTTGTTTCTCCAAGATCGATCTCCGTTCTGGCTATCACCAGTTGCGTATCCGTGATGAGGATATTCCCAAGACTGCTTTTCGAACCCGCTATGGCCATTTTGAATTCTTGGTCATGTCCTTCGGTTTAACCAACGCACCCGCCGTTTTCATGGATCTAATGAATCGGGTGTGTAGGCCTTTCTTGGATAAATTCATGAAAAGAACTATACGACTCACGACCTCGAACTTGGTGCAGTTGTATTTGCTTTGAAAATCTGGAGACACTACCTCTATGGTACTAAGTGTATCCTTTACACCGACCATAAAAGCCTTCAGCATATTTTTGATCAAAACGAACTTAACATGAGACAACGCCGATGGAACGAACTCATCAGCGATTACGATTGTGAGATCCGATATCACCCTGGAAAGGCTAATGTGATAGCCGATGCGCTCAGCCGAAAACCCAGCCAACTTAACTGTATCTTGCCGCGCACGCAGCTTCACTTCGCGCCGATTCAAAGCAATCTTGAATCACGCATTCGTGACGCGCAGCGCGCATCCATCAGCAATGGCAACCTTCGCGCCGAGTTAGCGTGTGGCGCGGAAGCGCATTTTGTCCCTAATCTGAGTGGAATTCTCTGCTATCTCAATCGCATCTGGATTCCCAATGATGAGAATCTTCGCTCTGTCATACTGAGTGAAGCGCACAAAACTCGTTATTCCGTTCATCCTGGCGCTGACAAAATGTACAAAGATTTGCGCCTTTCTTTTTGGTGGCCTGGTATGAAAAAGGATATTGCTGTGTTCGTAGCTAAATGCCTAACTTGTTCTAAGGTAAAAGCTGAACATTAACGCCCATCTGGTTTGCTCGAACAACCTGAAATTCCTACGTGGAAATGGGAAAGTATAGCAATGGACTTTATCACCAAGTTACCCTTGACCGCAAGCAAACATGATAGCATTTGGGTAATAGTGGATCGATTGACCAAGTCTGCCCATTTTCTGCCCATTCGTGAAACCTACCGTGTTGAACAACTTGCGCAGCTTTATGTCAAGGAAATTGTCTGCCGTCATGGTACTCCTTTGAGCATCATATCCGATCGCGATGGCCGTTTTATATCTCGCTTTTGGAAATCTCTCCAAACTGCGTTGGGAACTCGTTTGGACATAAGTACTGCATATCATCCTCAGACTGACGGACAATCTGAGCGAACCATCCAAACCCTTGAGGATATGCTTCGATCTTGTGTTCTTGATTTTGGAGGTAATTGGGATTCACACCTACCTCTGGTCGAGTTCTCTTATAATAACAGCTATCATTCCAGCATCGGTATGGCCCCATTTGAAGCACTTTACGGTCGAAAGTGCCGTTCACCGATTTGTTGGAACGAAGTGGGTGAAGTTCAAATCACAGGACCCGAACTAGTTCAAGAGACAACCGATAAAATCGCCAAGATCCGTGATCATCTGCTGACTGCCAGAAGCCGACAGAAGAGTTACGCAGATCGCAGGCGGAAGCCTCTCGAATTTCTAGTTGGTGATCTTGTTCTCCTCAAAGTGTCGCCCTGGAAGGGTGTTGTCCGCTTTGGGAAGAAAGGTAAGCTTGCGCCTCGTTATGTTGGTCCATTCAAGATTCTTGCGAGGGTAGGAAAAGTTGCCTACAAACTAGACCTGCCGCCCGCGCTCAGCAATGTGCATCCAACTTTCCATGTATCCAATCTCAAGAAATGTTTAGCTGACGAGAACCTTCACATACCACTTGATGAAGTCCAAGTTGATGAGTCTATGCATTTCGTTGAGAAGCCTGTTGAGATTATGGATCGCGAGGTAAAGCAAACCAAGCGCAGTCGCATCCCTATTGTTAAAGTTCGTTGGCAGTCCAAGCGCGGAGCCGAGTTCACTTGGGAAAGGGAAGATCAGATGAAGATCAAGTACCCGCACCTTTTCTCTGCGCATCCTACTTCGAGTTAAATTTCGGGACGAAATTTCTTAAAGTAGGGGAGACTGTGACAACTGCCCAATCCGACCCGACCCAGGTACCCGTTTTCGAATCCGATTCTTTTTATGGTTTAAAATTTGTTTATTTATCTTTGTAAATTTAACATTAAATAAATCGTATATATATATATATATATATATATATATATAAATTTTTATTATACTTACTCCTAATAATAATATTCCTTTCCGCCGTCCCGCCTCTTTCTCTCTTTCGTCGCCGTCCCGCCTCTTTTGTTTAAACCTTAAGCCTTGAACCCCTTTTTTTTAACTCTTTGCTTGTCCTTTGGTTCTTCCCGCCTAAGGATGTCTGCGCATCTCCACGCGCCAGACTCCTTACAAGGAAGCCTGCGTGAAGACCAGTTGTTCCTCCTACGCGAGGCGAACTGTTCTCGCAGCGCGCTAAGAATTGTAGTTCTTCCCGCAGCGCGCTAAGAACGGTAGTTCTTCCCGCAGCGCGCTAAGAACGGTAGTTCTTCCCGCGACGCGCTAAGGATTTGTCGTTCTTCCCGCGGCACGCTAAGGTTTGTTCTGTCTGCCTTCGCCCTCGCGCGTGCGCTCGTATCTTCTCGCGCTAAACCTTAAGCCTTTTCTTCAGTTTAGGTCAGCCTGCATGCTTTTATCTTATCTTTTGTTTGAGCACCTTAGGTCAGTTCCGACATCTGTCCGAAAAGCCACTTTCGGCGCAGCATGCGCACCAATCCTATTGGTTGACAGAAAAAGTGACTGACATTATCTTCTGAAATCTTCTTTTGCATGCCTTGAACAGTGTTTTCTCTGACGCCTCCCATGCTTTGACCTGTAACCTGTCAGCTTTTCCCCATCCCCTGCAGCTGCCGGCATATCTTTCCATATCTTTTGCTTTTGTTTTCTTGTGCTTTTTAATATCTTTTGCTTGATTTGATAAGATCTTTTCCTCTTTTCTAGGGATTGTGTTCCCTAGGGTTTGCCTATAAATATAGCTATTTTCTTAACACTTCACACACTACACTTAAACTCTCCCCAAACCTCTCTCCCTTTGCTCTCTGCCCTAATTCCTCAGCTGCCTCCACTCTCTTTGCCTCCGTCTTCTCTTCTGTTCTGCCCAGATCTTGGTAAATATATATATTTTGTTTAAGTAACTTACATATATTCAAGACATAAAAACCAATCATTAAACCAATAACCTCTTATCTATAGGTTAACTTTGCTTGTTTAAAAGTTGGTTCTTGCATTACCTTTCAACGCACCGTTTACATGTGAGTAATCTCGTACCTAATCCCTTTTATTTTTAATGTTTTGGGATGTTCATGTGTCGTACAAACTTGAGTCTTAAACTTGTTTATAAACTTTTGTCGCGCAAAACCCCATGTGTTATGGACGTAGACTTGGCTGTTTATTTGTATGTGTGGATCATCAACCGTCTTGTCGGCCTATTCCGCAGTTTTCATGGATCCATTAGATGAACACGGGAGAACTATCGTTTATGATTTCTCTTTTGTTTACACTTGCACAGTTTTCTTGTTTTTGTGCTCAATTGGGAGCACGGATTGAACTATGAGCTATGATCTAAGGCTTGATCACAATCTGATTACACCCTTGTTGAACACTAGTTATACACATGATGCGCGCAGATATTGTTATCTATTTATATTTATTAAACTTGATTTCTCACCGACACGCAAGTGTTGACGTTTTATTTTAACACATGTTCAGGTTTGCTGTAGCTGTTTCTGGAAGCTTGAGGACATATAGGATGTTTTCTTTTCTTTTGGACCTAGTTTAAAATGTAACAAGACAAGTTTATGTTAATTGAATATTTTAAGTTATGATATGATTTATGTTACTTTATGTCTTGTTCTGCGCGTGCGCAAGGAAATGTATTTATTAAATATTGACACCCAAATAGTGTCGCGAGTAATGAAACAATACGTGGCGCCCCGATGTATAATCCGCCATCGGTCGGGGTGTTACACTTCTGGTGTCCAGCGGAAGTGCGTTTTCTTTAAACAGTTTCTCAATGTTGACACGAATGGAAACGACTTATCCGCGTGGTTTGCCAAAAAGCGATTAAGTGCCACTAGTCGTCCATTCAGTGTCTGAGCCTGTTTGATGGTAGTAGGTGATTCCATTTTGATAATGGCTTCGACCTTTTCAGGGTTCGCTCTGAAGCCATCTTTAGTGACGATGACCCCCAAGAACTTCCCTTCTTCCATTCCAAAGGCACACTTGCTCGGGTTGAGCTTCATGTTTATCTTCCTGAGCGTGTTGAAAGTTTCTTCGATGTCTTTCAACATCGCTTCTGGGTCAGGGCTTTTGATGACCAAGTCATCCATGTAGACTTCCAAGTTCCTCCCAATTTGGGAATGAAACTCTTTGTCCATCAGGCGTTGGTATGTGGACCCGGCATTCTTAAGTCCGAATGGCATCATTTGATAACAAAATGTGCCATCGGGCGTCCGAAAAGCGGTTTTGTCCTGATCATCAACAGCCATGTGGATTTGATGGTACCCCTTATACGCGTCCAGGAAGCATTTAAGGCGGAATGGTGCCAACGAATCCACCTTAAGATCAATTTCAGGTAACGGATAACAATCTTTGGGGCATGCTTTGTTCAAATCCTTGAAATCTATGCACATGCGCCATTGTTTGTCATTCTTCGGTACCATAACGGGATTTGCAACCCAAGTTTGATATCTACTAACGCGTACGATGCCTGCGTCAAGGAGTTCCTTGACTTGGGTTCTACACGCGTTAGTTTGTTCTGGCCCCATTACTCTGCGCTTTTGTACGATCGGCGTGACAGCCGGATCGCATTTGAGCTTATGCTCTGCCTTACTCCGGGGTACACCAGTCATGTCAGCTGGTGTCCACGCGAAGATGTCGGCGTTCCTTTGTAATAAGCGCTTAAGTAAGGTGCGTGTGGGATCAACAATTATTGGGCCAATGGTGACGGCCTGGTCCGGGTATTTGCCGTTGAAGGCCCATCTTTCTGGTTCGTTGATGGTTGGTTTAGCCATCTTTGGTTTGGGTTTAGATAAGACAGATGCGATGCATACCTGGGGAATGCCGGTGATCATCGCTACACCCTCAGCTGTTGGCCATCCCATCATGCCGTGGACTGAGGATACCACGGCGTTGAATCTTGCCATCCCGTCTCTCCCGAAGAGAATGTCGTATGTGTGGTGTGGCTTCCTCATCACGACAAAGTTCACATCTTCTGTGCGGGAGTGTTTCCCATCCGTAAGAGTGACGGGGAAAGATAGGATACCCAGGGGGGTGTTTGTGCTGCCATCAAACCCTTCCATCGAGGCGCAGATCGTTTCCAGGCGTTCCTTGTCTTCGTCATCTAGCTTGTCGAAGAACTGCCTGTACATCACCGTTGACGAGGCGCCGTTGTCAGCAAGAGTGCGGGAGGTGATGTAGTGCCCCAGCTGGCTTTTGATGATGATAGGGCCTTCTTTGCTGGGTCCTCCTGGCACTCGCGGGAAGCGCACCTCAGCTTCCTTCCACGCGCATGGTTCTGGCGTTCGCCTTTTTCTTCCTCTGATATTACCATGAACCATGTTGATGCTGATGTCAACGGGCTTTCGTCCGTTGCCTCGGTACCGGTTGTCGTTCCGTCCTCCCTTCTTGATTGATGCCACCAGGTGTGCCAGTCTTCCATCCTTGACGAATGCTTCAACAATATCCTTCAAGGATGTACACTCTTCCGTACCATGACCTTTTGTCCCGTGGAAGTCACAGGATTTGCTCTGATCCGCATTAGGTCGCTGCCGGATCATTGGAGCTTTTGGCCATGGTAGCTTTTCAGTGGCAAATATCTCCGTGACGCTTTTGGTGAGTGGCGTCCATCGGTGCTTTTGGCTTGAAGGGTGTGTGTGATTTCTTCCGCCAACAAGAGGGTGAGAGCTGGATGAGGTGTCAAAGTTTACCCTTGACTGCCAGATACCTAGCTTCCTCTTTTTGTTCTGCCGGGCGATCCGAACATTGTTCTCTCTTGTCCTCTGCGTGTAGAGGTGTGTACTCTGGGGAAGATCCCTTCCCAGTTGCTTTTCCGTCTCGGCAAAGCGCTTTGCCGCCGTCATGATGGCATGCCATCCTTACCCGTCAATGTGCGGATAAGTTCTGGGTATTCGGCGCCTTGGATGAAAGCGGCGCGAACCAGATCTTCACTTATGTTGCCGAGACTTAGCTTTTTGGAGTTGAAGCGGGTGATGAAGTCTAGTAAAGATTCATCCTCCTCTCTAACGCAGTTGAGGATCGTCCACTGTTCTTCAGTGTATTTCCTCTGTTGGCTGAAGTGCTGGCTGAACTTGTTCTGAAAGTCCGCCCAGTCATATATGTGGTGGACCGGTAAACGATCGAACCATGCCCTGGCCGCTCCAACCAGAGTCATCTGGAACATATAACACCACGTGGGTTCCGTCCAGTTACTGACGGTTGCCCCCGCAATGAATCTGTTCAAGTGGTCGTCTGGGTCGGATAGACCATCATAAGTGCCAATGTTAGACATTTGTTTGGCACTTCTCGGGGCGATTGCTTCCGCAATGTCCCTTGCAAACTTTGACTTTCCTGCATTTGTAGCAGTTGGCCTAAAGGTTTTTGAGAAGTCACGCGGGTTTCTCTTCGCATTTGTTGGTTTAAAAGCTTCCCAAAAATTCCTTTTTGGCTGGAAGTCCGTTTCCTTACGCTTCCCTTTCGCCTTATGGCGAGGGTTTGCGTCGGTATCGGATTCTTCCCTATCGTCGTCTGAGTACTCGCACTCACTGTTCATATTGAGGTGTTGGCGAGTACTGCCGAATTCGTCAGCCTGTTGAACTGAACGCAAGCGTTCATCCAATTCAGCTTGGAACTCTCTTTGACGTGCTTCGGCCCACGCCTTCACTTGATCTAGTGTTTGGCGAGGGACCCTCGTTCGTTTTTCCAACTGGGCATCAGTGAACCCCAGTGGAATATTTACTGCACTTGCCCCGGCTTGGGTAGTCGGGGTAGTGTTCGTAAGATTTGTATAACCGCCGGTGTTCCCCCCAGTTGCTGGGGTTGTGGTTACCGGGGTTTCTTGGTCGGTTACTGGCCTTGGGACCGGAGTAACGTTAACCATTTCTTCAGAAATTTTGAAAAAACTAAATTAGTTCTAGCTTTATGCACGGATGGCGCCAATGAAGAAACACTAAGTGAACCCTGGACAGATTATAGATAATCTGGAGGTTAAGTAATGTTTCCCACGGGGATGGGGTTCAGCAGAGAAGGTTGTTCTTCTGGATACCTGCAAAACAGACACCGTAAGCTCGTCACTGAGAAGGGGGGGTTCCTCCTTGTGACCACCCTCCGGCGTGAGAATCAGACTAGATTGCTCTGAATATAAGTGTATATTAAGAGATTGCTAGATAAGATTGAGATATCAGATGATGTCCTTACCATTCCAAGGTGTTGGAGTATTTATAGCCGAAGGTAGGTTTCCAAGCAGGTACAGCCGGCTGAATAGTATTCCTGTTCTACCAACAGTGAACTACGCACAGGCCATGCTGGTTGGTGGATAGGTTACGGCCAACAGTAATAAGGTCGGCTGTATACTGTTCCTTTACTGCCGGCTACGCACTGTTCCACCAACTGTAGGCTGTGCACGTCCCATCGTAAGGGTTGGTGAGTAGGCAGCGGCTAATAGTGACAAACAGTACTAGAGGGTGCTCCTCCTCGTATTGTTGTCGGTGAGCTGTCACCCTGTGATTAGTTCATGGGCTGCTCTGGTCAAACTGTCTGTTCCGCCCATACCTTAGTAGGTATAGTTCGAAAGACCTTCCAGAAGCATACGGACTGGCTCATTTAGGCGGGAGTGTTCCCGCCTTGCTCATTCCTTCATGTGACTACTGAAGTAACGAATGCCTTGTGCGTGCAGCCTTGCTGTTAGTGCGGGTAGCCTTCCCTGATGGCTTGTATCCGCAGCTGCGGGAACAGGCGGGGTACTTCACCATTGGGAGGCTTTCCCTGCGGGTACAGCTGGCGTACTGCGCGTAAGGTTCTTTGAGCATGGTGGGTCCTGCTGGAGCAGTTGGTCAGTGCGGAGACGTCCCTGTTCAAGGTGAGTCTTGCGGGTCTAACTGGGCTCTGCTGGGACCTACCTCTTCAAACATAAATTACTATTTTACCATATTCCCATAAGATAATTCGAAAAATATAAGCTGATCATGCCCCATGCCCATGTGATTGATGATGATGTTGATGTCCATCATTCATCAAAGGGACCATGCAACTGCAACTTATAAATGGTGGGTCCAGACTCCTGATTTTGCTTCCCATTCAGAAAAACCCGGTGGACCTCCTCACCCGACCCATACCCGCCCAGATTTTTATTTGTGCTTTGCAGCCTATAGTGCTCTTAAGATTATGAGGTGTACTTCACAATTCCCTTAAAAAAAACATTTATAGAAGCTCCTATAAAATATCATGAGAGCAATCTTTTAATTTTTTTTAGAATAAGTTGTTGTAAACGAAGAAAAAAGAAAAATTTTAGACAGCATTACAGAAATTGTCTTTTATTTTTCACCTAAATTTCACTCTTTGTCTCTTATTTTCAAAATTGATCTTTTTTGTCCTTTACGTTTCAAAATCCAACAGCGTTTGTCCTTTTTGCCTAACTCAGTTAGATTTTCTCGTTAAATCAGGTCATGTGCCTTACACATGAGGGCAAATTGGTCAATTTACCTATTTAATTAAAAAGTGTTTTAATAAATAAAAAAAAACAATAAAAAACAATTAATATATATATATATATATATTCTTTATATCTCTCCTCCCTTCTTCCTCCATAGCCACCACCAAGCTTTCCGGCGACCACCACCGCCGGCCGTCGCCGTCTTCTCCCGCCACTCCACCTCCCGCCGTCGTCTTCTCTGGCCTGCTTCTAAACCTCCAAATCTCGAACCTCATGTCCTAATATTTCCCATGCCATTTCAAGGTCCAGTTCATTGTGCTCTTAAGTTAGCCGAGCTCCTATGTCTTTCGGGTCTCCATGTCACCTTCAGTCCTTCCTCAACACCGAACTCATCCACCGCCCGCTCCTCCGCCACACCCAGGTGCTGACCCGGTTCAACTGCTATCCTAACTTCAAATTTCAAACCAACCCTGATGGAGTTGAGCATGAAAAATCGGTCTCTTGAGACCGGTTCATGGAGGTGATGGCTGCGGTGGATGCGGTGACTAAACCTCTTTTCAGGGAGATGATGGTTTCTGGCGGGCTGAGTAGGAAATCAGAGCGGCCAGTGACGATGATGATACCCGATGCTTGCTTCAGTTTTGCCATTGATATCGGGATCGAGGCATCGATCCCAGTGATTTGCTTCGAGACAATAAGTCCATGCTGCTTGTGGACTTCATACTTGAATCTGCCTACTCTTATTGAAGCAGGGGAAGTCCCCTTCAAAGGTTGGTATTCTTGTTTTCAACATGTTGAGCATAAGCTTTTGATTAATATTGTTCGAGATCGGCGGCGGGAGGTGAAGTGGCCGGAGAAGACGGTGAAATAACACCCAGAATTAATCGGTACCCATCTCGTAACACCAGCCGGTATTGTTAATCTGGTGAAATAACACCAGCCGGTGAAATAACACCCAGCCGGTGAAACCCAAACCCAAACCCAAACCCAAACCCGAGCCTGTTAATTGGTACCCATCTCTAAACAAAATTGACCCGTCCGCATCCAATTCCATCGATCGTTTGCATCGTAATCCTGCATTTCTAAGGTTTTAATATTATTTCAGACCCACCTAATTTGTTTGATTTTGATATTATTGCAATTAACTCTGATGATGACGAAGAAGATTTCTACAGCACCCAAGATGGTACTTACTAAGTGGTCCTTTTTATATCATTTTGACTTTCTTGGTCGGGGTTGATGGTGGTAGCAGGTGGGGGCGGTGGCGGTGGTGATTGGTAGTGGAGGAGGAGGAGGAAGAAGAAGGAGAGAGAAAGAATTATATATTGGTTTTTTATTTATTAAAACATATTTTTAATTAATAGTTAAAATTACTAATTTGCCCTTCTCATGTGCAATGACCTCACTTAATGAGGATTTTTAACTGGGTTAGGCGATAAGGACAAACGCTGAAGGATTTTGAAACGTAAAGGACAAAAAAGATCAATTTTGAAGATAAGGGACCACGAGTGAAATTTGGGTGAAAGATAAAGGACAATTTCTGTAATTCTGTCAAAATTTTAAAAAGATGAATAAATTTAAATAAGCATTGTTTATCATATATTTATTTTTTAATATATTTAAAAGTGGTTACGAGGACAGGGGAGAGAAAAAATAATTATAAAAATGCAAAAAAATGTTATTTAGTTGTATAATTAATAATAATATCATATAACATGTCGTTAATACATAAGTACTGTTTCACTATTTTTTTTTAGCAGTAACTACTGTTTCATTATAGGATGCGTATTATTAACCAAAATTTTCTATATAAATTCTACGTCATTAACTGCTCACCTACAAACAACTTTATATTAGCTTTTTTCGTCACAATTTAAGTTATATAACGTTTGATGTCTTGATGATAGAAATTGATATATGCCAATAAAAGTTAATAAAATCTGAATCATAAATTTTAACTTTTGTATGATTATTTTCCACTTGTGACGCGAACATATAATACGTGTAACCTTCCAAGGTTATACATATAATTATATTATATTCTTTAATATTATATTGGCAATTAGCAAATCAAGACATGGATCCAAATAGGTATCTGTATTTCCAAACTATTGCTTCCAGATTGAAACACTCTCATTAATCATTATTATTCATATCTGCATTAAAATGTAGTTCAGATATAAAGAAACCATAGCCCAATCTCAATTATTCCTACTGTTGTATCTTAATGATTATTTAGAAGCAAATCACATATATATCTTTCTAGCATAGACAGATGCACTTTATATTGATGCATCATTTTACTCATTTGTTAACTCGTGTATCAGTGTAACATCTATGGTTTTTCTTTCAAAAACGCTAGTCTTTTGTGCTCATATTTAATAAAGTTCTCGTATTAATTTCATCGCCTACATTTATTAGTGTTGAATTATGTGTCATTTATTGAATAACATTATCTTTATATGCGTAATTATATGATCCTATAATCATTTTATCATAGTCGTGCTTAATCGTTAGTATGACACGTTGAACCGGAATATCTAGATTAATGTTTTAACATGTAACAAAATATTTTGTTATTATTATTTTTATCCTAGGTATTTGAATTAATCATGTGATTTATAAATGGAACATTCTAGAACCTTCTATCTTCACCTTATTCCACAAACAAATTTATCTAATTCTTATAATTTGAAAAAAAAAGTAAAAAAAAAAAATTCAAACTTAATCTAGGGCATCCCATAACCGGTTCAACAAACTCTTGCTCGTGTTCGTGTTCGTGTTCATCCATCAAGCAAGGTGAGTTAATAGCCCCTTTTACATACTTTTACACGTTTTATAATTCGGGGTGGAAACAAGCATAATTAATTTGTTTTATACATGCTATTTGATTCAGGCTTTATTTTATAATATTCGTTATGTGTGATCATTACAAGGGTATACTTAATCACATGTACAACCATTAACTTGTTAAGCCCGTGGTAGTATGATGATAGATCTATTGGCCCGGCCCGCCCACTCAGGCCTCGGGTAGAGGCCTGCGTGTTCAAAATTCGACGATCGTTAAACATTAAACATAATAGTCTAATTGTGGATTAGACGACTCGCTTAAACGTGTCAAAGGTTTGTTTGTAATCACTAAAGTATACAAAGTAACTTAACGCATATGGAATGTTTTTTCAACATAAAACTATTTTAGTTGACACTCTCGCATGTTTTTCAGGTGATGGAAATTAAGTTATGGGGATTCTTGAAGTTTCATATAGAGGATGAGTCTGACTTAGAAGTTTAATGAATAAATTGCTATGTCATGTTTTCTATTTGGATTATGTTTGGTTTGAATAATATGTTAGTTTATTTTAATATGAGTTTTTACATTTAATACCATGTGCATGATTTCAATCTAGCACGCCCCGGCGTTTCCACCTTCGGCCGGGGGTGTGACAATCATACTTTAATCTTATCATGTATTCTAACTTTTCGGTGCTAAAATGCATGTCTTCGATCTATGTATCTCATATTTAATGGGAACTAGTTATCTACCCGCGCGTTGTGCGGAAAAATCGGTTAGTTTGTGTATGGGTCGGCAAAACCCGAGCGTTGAAACCCAGACATTGGTAACACCTGATCGTTGGTAAACCCCAAGCGATACTACGGTGAGTCGATGCAATTCGTTTAGACTCGGCTACGTTTTTTATGGTGTATACAATGTTGGTTAAACCCAAACATTAAAGCCCACAAACTAAATTCGTTAATTTAACTATAAAAAATTAAAAAATTTAAAACGACGTTTACTCAGTCGGTAAAACTCGGGCACAAGTAAAACCCAAACGTTGAGATGGTGAATCGAAGCGAAGCCGGACCGTTTTGTTCGCGTTCATTACGGTCCCAGAACTAAAACAATATATACATATATATATATATACATATATATATATATATATACATATATATATATATATATATTGAGGTGGACCAATGGAGTAGTCTTAGTTGGTGAAACGCAGGCGTTGGTAAACCCGAGCTTTGTCAGTCCCGGGCATCGAGGCGAGCGACTTCGATTGGTTGTCGTTAACGAAAAAAATGTATAAATTGACGTGGACCAATGGGGTGAGCTCGGTCTGTAAAACTGAGACATTGATGAAACCTGAGCGTTGTCGGTCCTAATCGTCGACGCGGCGAGTCTACACCTGTTCGGTCGGTCTCCATTACACTGGTTACGGTGCCATAACTAAAGAAAAAACAACAAGTAAATTAGTGAACGCAGACGTTGGTAAACCCGAGCTTTGTCGGTCCCCGGCCTGTGATTTTATTAAAATTGGTTCACACGGGGCTGAGTTGGTTGCTAAGTGCATAAACAACTCGTAAACGCGCATATTCGTCTCATCTAGCAACTTTCGGGGGTAATTTGGGAATCCTTTGTCCTCGGGATTATCTAAGGGTGGTTTTGGTAAATACAAGGCCCTAGGGGCTGTTTTAATTGAATTTGATGAGGTCGATGCTTTAGGTAAATCAAACCATGTTAGAACGCCTCGTAGGATAAACGAGTCGATTCGGTACCGTTAGTAATCCTTGTGTGTAATCCGACAGGCCTTTGAGTTGTGGGAATACTTAGGGGTTCTCTAGCTCGTTGTGATTGTGTTCTTTTTTTCTAATGATCTCAAAAGTCAAAAGAGTAACTTTTTAAAGAAGCTACTACACTGGGTTCAAAAGGTTATATTTGTAAATCTGTTGCAGATTGTTTGACACGTTCAGTTTCATCAACTACATCTTTTTTATAGTTATGTTAGTTTGTTATGTACCAATTACCAATTGCTTGAATTATACGCATATGCGTGTGGGGCATCTCAAAATACTCTATTCAACAAATTAAGTAGCCCCAACAATCAATCTTTAACTCGAAAAATTGCCAATAAATGAATATTGTAACCTGAAAATCTGAACCCGAACCCTTTCTATGCCCAAAAATCAGACAGTTAAACTTCTATAAAAATTATTAAAAATCAATTTTACAAGTAAATGACAATAAGACAATATAGTTGATAGTTAAAATTGTAGAAAGAAACAAAAATTATATAAAGATAAAAATAAGAAATGAGATGTGGGAAGGTTTTGGAAAATGAGATATAAATACGAGGATATGGATAAAAATAAGGGACGATGATTTAGCTAAATTATGAGGATATTGATAAAAATCATAGTCTGTTGGTTAACTTATATCGGTATGGAAGATGCCCAAACACATAGTAATTAATAGTTTTTGTGATAAATTGGCCAAGAACTATTTAATTGTGACCTTTCTTTCTTAACCATTGACAAGCTAAATGCCATTATTAATTAAGGATATATATTAAAAATTCTGTCCATCAATTAGTAGGAACCATTGGACCAAGCCACTGAACATTCCTAACAATAACTACCAACTCTTTTTGACCTTCTGAGACACAATTGAATAATTGCAATATCTACATCACAGTCACTCAAAGCAGTTTTGAACTAGCATGATACAACACCACCATCATCACCAACATGCATGGTTAATTTTATCGTTCGTCAAGACATGGCTATGTTGAACCGACGTTCCCGTACACCAAAAATATTTATGTTTATAGGATATTCTTATTTACCAAACAGATATGATTAAGTTTAATACATGCCTGAGGTATTATCACACTCTATTTCTATATAAAGAAAAGGGTACTTAAAGCTTTGCTTTATTTGTCATCGTTTTGTTTTGTACATGTAGCATGTATATAAAATAAAAGGTCAACTAACAAGTAGTTGGTGAGAATCGCACGGTCTGATATAAATACGTAAGGAAATCATACAATTCTATGAACATGTGTAACAACGCAAGCAAGGTCCTTTCTAGGTGGTAACAACCAACGTATTCAGATAAACAAATGCAAGGGTCCTTTCCAGATGGGGACAACCAACGTACTCGGATCGGGGGTCCCTTTTCCACTCATAACATGATGGCCTTGAGTGCAAAGGGGAGCGTATGATCATACATATCGAAATCACCACTTGAAATCACCGCAAGTAAGCAAATAAACGCACAAGTCCATAATACGAATTGTAGTTTGAATAAAGAATAACTATATAACCTTTGAATACGATATACATACTACCCCCAAAAATGTAAAAGCGTTAAAAGGGGGTGTGAAAAACCCACCTTAGAAATTAAAGCGGAAATAAAGACAAAACCGTAATGCATCAAAGGAACCGAAACGAACGATCCGCATAAACTATAAATAAAAAATAATTAAGAAAATTTAAAGACTAACTAACGGGATTATTAAAGTTAATTATTGTATACTTTTGTTGGGAATATATATTATTTTATTACAACTTTTATTATGGCACTCTTACAAATGAAAAAGTATCTTTTGAGAATATGCTGCATGTTGAAGGACTACAATATAATTTACTCAGCATTTCTCAAGTATGTGATAAATGATACAAGGTTGCATTCAATGATGAACATTTCTTAATCCTGAAGCCTGAATTTGTCATTCCACCAGAAATGATAATGATGATGGCTCCAAGAAATGGAAACCTCTATGAGCTGAGAATGATAAATGCAATCTCTAGAGGTGGCTCATGTTTTGTTTCTAAAGCCACTGATAATGAAACAAAACAGTGGCATAGGAAGATGTGCCATGTCAATCTCAAAAACATGAATAAACTGGTGAAAGGTGAGCATGTTGTGGGACTTCCTACTAGAGAGTTCAAATTAGAAGAAAAATGCTCCTCATGTCTCAAAGGAAAACAACATAAATCCTCACATAAGAGCAAATTGCAAAATTCAATTGATGAGGTGTTGGAATTACCTCACATGGATCTGTTTGGTCCTGTAAGTGTTCTAAGCATTGGGAAGAAGAGATTCTGCGTGTTGATAACTGATATGATTTTTCCAGGTTTACATGGGTCCAAAAATAAAAAAAATTCAAATAATTTATGTCTATTTATTTTTTTTCTCAGAATCATGGGTTCTTATACATATAGTATCAAATAAAGTAGAAATTTTGGTAAATGTGAAGGTTTAACTATTGATCATAATATTGAGGGTCGGTTGAGAGAATCAGCTTCTTGGTCGTCCTACGAGTCGTTGATAGCCCCTTTAAGTGAAAACAAATGTCTACCGTTGGCGGCACGCAAATGGAAAACAAAGTCGATACTCTTAAAATGAAAAAATGGAAGCCCGAAATGAAGAAATGAAAAATCTATGTGTCAAAGAAAAATAAAATGAGAGACTCGCCATCTTAAGTATCCCATGAGTCTCTGTTAGGTCCAAAAATAAAATAATCTAAATAATCTGTGTTTATTTATTATTTTTTTTTCTTAGAATCATGGGTTCTTATACACATAGTATCAAATAAAGTAGAAATTTTGGTAAATGTGAAGGTTTAACTATTGATCAATATATTGAGGGTCGGCTGAGAGAATCAGCTTCTTAGCCATCCCACGAGTCGCTGATAGCCCCTTTAAGTGAAAACAAATGCCTACCATTTGCTGCTAGCCCCGCATATGGAAAACAAAGTCGACACTATTAAAATGAAGAAATAGAAGCCCTAAATGAATAAATGAAAACTCTGCGTGTCAAAGAAAAATAAAATGAGAGACTCACCATCTTAAACATCCCATGAGTCCCTGTTAGGCCCAAAAATAAAAAAAAAATCCAAATAATCTATGTCTATTTATTTTTTTTTTCTTAGAATCATGGGTTCTTATACACATAGTATCAAATAAAGTAGAAATTTTGGTAAATGTGAAAGTTTAACTATTGATCAATATATTAAGGGTTGGTTGAGAGAATCAGCTTCTTGCTCGTCCCACGAGTTGCTGATAGCCCCTTTAAGTGAAAACAAATGCCTACCGGTGGCTGCTAGCCTCGCATATGGAAAACAAAGTCGACACTCTTAAAATGAAGAAATGGAAGCCTGAAATAAAGAAATGAAAAATCTATGTGTCAAAGAAAAATAAAATGAGAGACTCACCATCTTAAATATCCCATGAGTCCCTGTTAGGTCTAAAAATAAAATAATCTAAATAATCTATGTTTATTTATTATTTTTTCTCAGAATCATGGGTTTTTATACACCTAGTATCAAATAAAGTAGAAATTTTGGTAAATGTGAAGGTTTAACTATTGATCATAATATTGAGGGTCGGTTGAGAGAATCATATCCTACCTTCCACGTATCACATTTGAGGAAATATTTGGTAGACGAGGATGTAACACCCCGACCAAAGGCGGATTATACATCGGGGCGCCACATATTGTTTCATTACTCGTGACACTATTGGGTGTCAATATTTAATAAATACATTCATTCGCGCACGCGCAAAGCAAAAATAAGATAACATAAATCGTCATAAATCAATATATTATGAGGCAAAATATTAGAACAACAAATAACTTGTCTTGATACATTTTAATCTAGGTCCAAAATAAAGAAAACTTCCTATGTGTCCACAAGCTCCAAAACAGCTACTGCAAACCTGATCATGTGTTAAAATAAACGTCAAACACTTGCGTGTTGGTGAGAAATCAAGTTTAATACAATACATAGATAACAATAAATCTGCGCGCAACACGTGTATGTCTGGTGTTTAACAAGGGTGCAATCAGATTGTGATCAAGCCTAGATAGATCATAGCTCATAGTTCATAGTTCAATCCGTGCTCCCAATTGAGCACAAAAACGAGAAAACATCTGTGCAAGTGTAAACAAAGAAAACCGTAAACGATAGGTCTCCCGTGTTCATCTAATGGATCCATGAAAACTTCGGAATAGGCCGAACAAAGCGGTTAATGATACACACATACAAATAAACAGCCAAGTAAACGTCCTCAACACATGGGATACTGCGCGACTAAAGTTCATAAACAAGTTTAAGACTCTAAGTTTGTATGAACACATGAACATCCCAAAACATTTAAAAGCAAAAAGGGATTAGGTACGAGATTACTCACTTGATAAAGATGCGATGATAGATAAAGCAAGAACCAACTTTAAACAAGCACAAGTTAACCTATAAATAAGATTATTGTTTTAATGATTTGTTTTAAGTCTTGATTATAAGTTAGCATAATTAATAAGTAAATTATTATATATATATATTACCGGAAAAGCAGGGCAGAACAGGGAGGAAGACGGAGGCAAGAGAGGAGGGAGGCGGTTGAAGAACAACGGCAGAGAGCAAAAAGGGAGGAAGAGAATAAGTGTAGTGTGTGAAGTGTTAAGAAAATAGTACTATATATAGGCAAACCCTAGGGGACACAAACCCTAGAAAAGATCTCCAAAAGTAAAAGAAAAGATATCAACAGTAAAAAGTTCTGAAAAGTAAAGATATCAAAAGATATGGTAGCAGGGAAAAAGAGAAAAAGGCTGACAGGATTCAGAAAAAGGCATGGGAGAGGACAGATAAAGTTACTGGTCAAGCATGGCAAAAGCAGATTCTCAAAAGATTATGTCAGTCACTCTATCTGCCAACCAATGGGGTTGGCGCGCATGCTGCGCCGAAAGCAACTTTTCAGACATAAAGCAGATTAGGTCAACAGCTCAAAAGATAAGACAACTCAAAAGCAACGGCTAGATTAAACAGAAGAAAACTCAAAAGGGTTTAGCGCGAGAAGGCTAAGGCGCGAAGGCAGACACAGAAGGTCAAGAGAGCGCGAGCGCGAAGGCAGATAGAACTAACCTTAACGCGTCGCGGAAAGAACTACATTTCTAAGCGCGCCGCGGGAAGAATCACATTTCTTAGCGCGCCGCGGGAGGAACTAAAATTCCTAGCGCGCCGCGGGAAGAACTATAATACTTCGCGCGTCGAGGGATGAACTACGATTCTTAGCGCGCTGCGAGAAGAACTACAATCCTTAATGCGTCGCGGGAAGAACTACCGTTCTTAGCGCGCTGCGAGAAGAATTACAATTCTTAGCGCGCTGCGAGAAGAGTTCGTCTCGCGTATCGCTGAAACAGGTGGTCTTCACGCAGGATTCCTTGTAAGGGAGTCTGGCGCGTGGAGCTGCGCAGACAACCTTAGGCGGGAAGGAACAAAGGACAAGCAAAGAGTTAGAAGAAAAAGAGGGAATCAAGGCGTAAGGGCGGGACGGCGACAAGAGGGAAAAGAAGGCGGAAAGAGAGAAGGAGAGGGACGGGACGGAGGAAAGAAAGAGAGAGAAAGAGGCGGGAAGGAAATTATATATTATTATTAAAAGTAAAGTATAAGTATAAATATTAAATCATAAAAGAAAGAGATCGGGTCAGAGAAACGGGTACCTGGGTCGGGTCGGATCGGGGCAGATGTCACAGTCTCCCCTACTTTAAGAAATTTCGTCCCGAAATTTATCTCGAAGTAGGTTGCGCAGAGAACAGGTGCGGGTACTTGATCTTCATTTGATCTTCCCTTTCCCATGTAAACTCGGCTCCGCGCTTGGACTCCCAGCGAACTTTCACGATAGGGATACGACTGCGCTTGGTTTGCTTAACCTCGCGATCCATAATCTCAACAGGCTTCTCAACGAAATGCATAGTTTCATCAACTTGAACTTCATCAAGTGGAATGTGAAGGTTCTCGTCAGCTAAACACTTCTTGAGATTGGATACATGGAACGTTGGATGCACATTACTGAGCGCGGGCGGCAGGTCAAGTCTGTAGGCAACTTTTCCCACACGCGCGAGAATCTTAAATGGACCAACATAACGAGGAGCAAGCTTACCTTTCTTCCCAAAGCGGACAACACCTTTCCAAGGCGACACTTTGAGGAGAACAAGATCACCAACTTGAAATTCGAGAGGCTTTCGCCTACGATCTGCGTAACTCTTCTGTCGGCTTCTGGCAGTCAGCAGATGATCACGGATCTTGGCGATTTTATCTGTTGTCTCTTGAACAAGTTCGGGTCCTGTGATTTGAGCTTCTCCCACCTCGCTCCAACAAATCGGGGAGCGGCACTTACGACCGTAAAGTGCTTCAAATGGGGCCATACCAATACTGGAATGATAGCTGTTATTATAAGAGAACTCAATCAAAGGCAGGTGTGAATCCCAATTACCTCCAAAATCAAGAACACAAGATCGGAGCATATCCTCAAGAGTTTGAATAGTTCGCTCAGACTGACCGTCAGTCTGAGGATGATATGCCGTACTCATGTCCAAGCGAGTTCCTAGCGCAGATTGGAGAGATTTCCAAAAGCGAGATATAAAACGGCCATCGCGATCGGATATGATGCTCAAAGGAGTACCATGGCGGCAGACAATTTCCTTGACATAAAGCTGCGCGAGTTGCTCAACACGGTAGTTTTCACGAATGGGCAGGAAGTGAGCAGACTTAGTCAAACGATCCACTATTACCCAAATGCTATCATGTTTGCTTGCTGTCAAAGGTAACTTGGTAATGAAGTCCATCGCTACACATTCCCATTTCCACGTAGGAATTTCTGGTTGTTCGAGCAAGCCAGATGGGCGTTGGTGTTCAGCTTTTACTTTAGAACAAGTCAGGCATTTAGCTACGAACACAGCAATATCCTTCTTCATACCGGGCCACCAATAAGTAATGCGCAAATCCTTGTACATCTTATCAGCGCTAGGATGAATAGAATACCGAGATTTGTGCGCTTCACTCAGGATATCAGCGCGAAGATTCTCATCAAAGGGAATCCAGATGTGATTAAGATAACAGAGAATCCCACTCAGATTGGGCACAAAATGCGCTTCCGCGCCACACGCTAACTCGGCGCGAAGGTTACCATTACTGATGGATGCGCGCTGTGCGTCACGAATGCGCGATTCAAGGTTGCTTTGAATCGGCGCGAAGTGAAGCTGGGTGCGCGGCAAGATACAGTTAAGTTGGCAGGGTTTTCGGCTGAGCGCGTCGGCTACCACATTAGCCTTACCAGGATGATACCGGATCTCACAATCGTAATCGCTGATGAGTTCGTTCCATCGGCGTTGCCTCATGTTAAGTTCCTTTTGATCAAAGATATGCTGAAGGCTTTTATGGTCAGTGTAGAGGATACACTTAGTACCATAAAGGTAGTGTCTCCAGATCTTCAAGGCAAAAACAACTGCACCAAGTTCGAGATCGTGAGTTGTATAATTCTTTTCAAGAACCTTGAGTTGCCTTGATGCGTAAGCGATAACCTTGCCTCGTTGCATAAGAACACAACCGAGCCCTTGGTTGGAGGCATCGCAGTACACGACAAAATCTTCATTACCCTCAGGTAACGCAAGAACAGGAGCTTCACACAACAAACGCTTGAGCGTTAGAAAGGCTTCTTCTTGCTTCGAGCCCCAAATATATGGTTTACCTTTGTGCGTTAGAGCTGTTAAAGGCAAAGCGATCTTCGAGAAGTTCGAAATGAAGCGCCGGTAATAACCAGCTAAGCCCAGAAAGGAACGGATCTCGGTAGGAGAGGATGGCGTAATCCAGTTCTTGATTGCTTCAATCTTGGATGGGTCGACATGAATACCCATCTTGTTTACAACATGACCAAGAAACTGTACTTCATCCGACCAAAATTCACACTTGGAAAGCTTAGCATAGAGTTGCTCAGCTCTAAGCTTTTGCAACACCAACCGAAGATGTTGCTCGTGCTCGGCCTTGGTCTTAGAATACACCAGAACATCATCGATAAACACAATCACGAATTTATCCAAGAAAGGCCTACACACCCGATTCATTAGATCCATGAAAACGGCGGGTGCATTAGTTAAACCGAAGGACATGACCAAGAATTCAAAATGGCCATAACGAGTTCGAAAAGCAGTCTTCGGAACATCTTCATCGCGGATGCGCAACTGGTGATAGCCAGAGCGGAGATCAATCTTCGAGAAACAAGAGGCACCTTGGAGTTGATCAAAGAGGTCGTCAATACGCGGTAAGGGATACCGGTTCTTAATGGTGAGTTTGTTCAACTCGCGGTAATCGATACACATGCGAAACGATCCATCTTTCTTTTTAACGAACAACACCGGAGCACCCCAGGGCGAAGAGCTAGGGCGAATGAATCCTTTAGCGGTCAACTCTTGAAGTTGGCTTGCCAATTCTTGCATCTCAGCGGGTGCAAGACGATAAGGAGATTTAGCTACGGGGGAAGCACCAGGGACAAGATCAATACGGAACTCGACTTCACGAGCGGGAGGGATACCAGGAAGATCATCAGGAAAAACTTCAGGGAAATCACGCACGACGGGGATATCGCGAAGCTTCTTTTCTTCAGCAGGTTTAACCACATGGGCTAGAAATGCAACACACTTCTTCCGCATGAGTCTTCGGGCTTCGGCGCAAGACATAAGCTTAAGACCGCGGGAGGGTTTCTCGCCGTAAATATGAAGATCACCATTTTCTCGAGGTATGAGAATCATTTTCTTGGCGCAAATAACTTCGGCGCGATTCTTCGAGAGCCAGTCCATACCAATGATAACATCAAAGCTTCCAAGAGGCATAGGGATGAGGTCGATTAGAAAATCGTTTTCGTTAAGGTTAAGCGTGCAATCTTTAATCACAGAGTTAATTAAAACAGTTTCACCGTTAGCCAATTCAACTGAAAAATTTTCTTTTAAATCGTTGCGCGGTCGCGCAAGCTTCTGCTCGAAGGCGCGAGAGATAAAACTTCGATCGGCGCCAGTATCAAAAAGTATAGAAGCATAAAATCCGTTAAGCAAAAATGTACCATTAACTACGTCATTATTCGCTTGCGCTTGGTGCGCGGTTATGTTAAAAGCTCGTCCACGCGTCACTTGGTTCGAAATCTGGTTCACCGGATTCGCTTGTGTGATTTGCACTTGTAGTCTCGGGCACGCGTTCCGGAAATGACTGGGATCACCGCAGTTATAGCACGACCTGGGTCGTGGGCTTTGGTAGGTTGGTTGTGGATTCTGCGGGTAGACTAGTGGTGTTGGCGCAATTGGGTTGGCGGAAGGGACTCTACAGTATTCGGCAGAGTGACCAACGCGGCCACATCGGTTACATTGACGACACGGGGTTTGGGTTGGGTGGTGAAGTCTACAGGTTGGGCAAAAGGGTTGATTTCCTGTGTAAGGTTTCTTAGTTGGTGGGGCAGGGAGTGCTGGATTGGTTAGGGCATAGTTGTGAACTACAGGAGTTGGGTAGGTTGACAGGGGTTGAGGGGCGTATGCTAGAGGTTGGTAAGCGGGTTGCTGGACTATGGGCGGGTTGGTAAGCGCATAGGCCTTGCGCCTGCGCTTGAGGTTGTTACGGTTTGAGGGTTCAGGTTTGGTTTCTGTTGGTTCAGGGGCAGTCTTGGTGGGTTTAGTCTTTTCTGTTCCCCGCAGGAACAGGGTTCCTGCTCTGACATGGTTGTCGCTGAGCACAGCGGCCAACTCGATGGCGTCAGAGAGGGTTACTGGGTTTCTGGCCCATACAGAATCTTGAATTTCCATGGGGAGACCCCCAAGGAATTTCTCTATGGCTCGGCGGGAAGGGGTAACAAGGTGAGGGACAAGCAGGCTTAGTTCATGGAAGCGCGTCGCGTACTCGCGCGCTTCACCGCTGTATTGCTTAAGATTCCAAAATTCCTCCTCCAGGCGCTTAACTTCGTTGGGAGGGCAGAATTCTCGCGTAAGAATTTCCTTGAATTCCTCCCATGTCATGCTAGAAGCAGCCTCTGCGCCACGCGCATGAGCTACTCCATTCCACCATGTAAGCGCTCTGGATTCCAGGACATTGGAAGCATATAGGGTTCGTCTGTCTGAGGGGCATTGGGTGTGGAGGAAAGTGTTTTCAATCTTTTCGAGCCATTGGAGCATCACGGTGGCTCCTTCAAGACCTGTGAACTTTGGAGGGTTACCCGCGTTAAAGGACTTAATGTTATAACTGGAGGTATTGTTTTGGCTCAAGGCTTGGGCTATTGCGGCGGCCATTTCCTGGGAACGTTGCTGTCTACGCATGCGCGAGGCTTCTCTTCTCTGAAATTGGCGAGATAGCGGAGGCATTCTATAAAAATTTTAATTTTAGTTAATATCTTGGTTTTAGCGCAAAGTTTTAATCTCATAAAGCTTGGTTTCGCGGAGTCAGTTACTGTCAAAAGTTAAAGTAAAATAAATGACCCTAAATGCAGACTTAATAAAGGTAACGAATTCGAATCAAGAATCGACAATTCATGTATCACCATGACTTTCCGAATTCCCAATTTAAAATATACGAGTAAACGAGTATTGGAGATTGACGATTCATGTATCACCATGACTTTCCAATCTTCAATATAAAATATACAAGAAAATGAGTATTGGAGGTTGACAATTCATGTATCACCATGACTTTTCAAGTCTCCAACCTCAGAACATAATCGTAAATGGAAATTGAAAATCAACCATTCATGTATCACCATGACTTTTCGGATTTTCAAATCCAACAAACGAATATGTAAGTAAAATCAATAAAAATCGAAATTCAACAAAAATCGAAATATCGCGAAATAAAACATAAAATCATATACTGCGCAAGCGCGAGCATATTCATAAATAACGAGTAATTAACAATAAGCGCGCAAACATGAGATTTCTCTCATGCGCGAGAAGGGACTCTTAGGTATTCTAGGCCGTTACGTCTAACCACCTATCCTAAAGTCAACGAGCTCTGATACCAATCTGTAACACCCCGACCAAAGGCGGATTATACATCGGGGCGCCACATATTGTTTCATTACTCGTGACACTATTGGGTGTCAATATTTAATAAATACATTCATTCGCGCACGCGCAAAGCAAAAATAAGATAACATAAATCGTCATAAATCAATATATTATGAGGCAAAATATTAGAACAACAAATAACTTGTCTTGATACATTTTAATCTAGGTCCAAAATAAAGAAAACTTCCTATGTGTCCACAAGCTCCAAAACAGCTACTGCAAACCTGATCATGTGTTAAAATAAACGTCAAACACTTGCGTGTTGGTGAGAAATCAAGTTTAATACAATACATAGATAACAATAAATCTGCGCGCAACACGTGTATGTCTGGTGTTTAACAAGGGTGCAATCAGATTGTGATCAAGCCTAGATAGATCATAGCTCATAGTTCATAGTTCAATCCGTGCTCCCAATTGAGCACAAAAACGAGAAAACATCTGTGCAAGTGTAAACAAAGAAAACCGTAAACGATAGGTCTCCCGTGTTCATCTAATGGATCCATGAAAACTTCGGAATAGGCCGAACAAAGCGGTTA
Organism: Bidens hawaiensis; assembly: GCF_021521415.1. Classification (NCBI taxonomy): domain Eukaryota; kingdom Viridiplantae; phylum Streptophyta; class Magnoliopsida; order Asterales; family Asteraceae; genus Bidens; species Bidens hawaiensis. Next base: position 1,518,032 of record NW_027491293.1, on the reverse strand, counting down.
ATGATACACACATACAAATAAACAGCCAAGTAAACGTCCTCAACACATGGGATACTGCGCGACTAAAGTTCATAAACAAGTTTAAGACTCTAAGTTTGTATGAACACATGAACATCCCAAAACATTTAAAAGCAAAAAGGGATTAGGTACGAGATTACTCACTTGATAAAGATGCGATGATAGATAAAGCAAGAACCAACTTTAAACAAGCACAAGTTAACCTATAAATAAGATTATTGTTTTAATGATTTGTTTTAAGTCTTGATTATAAGTTAGCATAATTAATAAGTAAATTATTATATATATATATTACCGGAAAAGCAGGGCAGAACAGGGAGGAAGACGGAGGCAAGAGAGGAGGGAGGCGGTTGAAGAACAACGGCAGAGAGCAAAAAGGGAGGAAGAGAATAAGTGTAGTGTGTGAAGTGTTAAGAAAATAGTACTATATATAGGCAAACCCTAGGGGACACAAACCCTAGAAAAGATCTCCAAAAGTAAAAGAAAAGATATCAACAGTAAAAAGTTCTGAAAAGTAAAGATATCAAAAGATATGGTAGCAGGGAAAAAGAGAAAAAGGCTGACAGGATTCAGAAAAAGGCATGGGAGAGGACAGATAAAGTTACTGGTCAAGCATGGCAAAAGCAGATTCTCAAAAGATTATGTCAGTCACTCTATCTGCCAACCAATGGGGTTGGCGCGCATGCTGCGCCGAAAGCAACTTTTCAGACATAAAGCAGATTAGGTCAACAGCTCAAAAGGTAAGACAACTCAAAAGCAACGGCTAGATTAAACAGAAGAAAACTCAAAAGGGTTTAGCGCGAGAAGGCTAAGGCGCGAAGGCAGACACAGAAGGTCAAGAGAGCGCGAGCGCGAAGGCAGATAGAACTAACCTTAACGCGTCGCGGAAAGAACTACATTTCTAAGCGCGCCGCGGGAAGAATCACATTTCTTAGCGCGCCGCGGGAGGAACTAAAATTCCTAGCGCGCCGCGGGAAGAACTATAATTCTTCGCGCGTCGAGGGATGAACTACGATTCTTAGCGCGCTGCGAGAAGAACTACAATCCTTAGCGCGTCGCGGGAAGAACTACCGTTCTTAGCGCGCTGCGAGAAGAATTACAATTCTTAGCGCGCTGCGAGAAGAGTTCGTCTCGCGTATCGCTGAAACAGGTGGTCTTCACGCAGGATTCCTTGTAAGGGAGTCTGGCGCGTGGAGCTGCGCAGACAACCTTAGGCGGGAAGGAACAAAGGACAAGCAAAGAGTTAGAAGAAAAAGAGGGAATCAAGGCGTAAGGGCGGGACGGCGACAAGAGGGAAAAGAAGGCGGAAAGAGAGAAGGAGAGGGACGGGACGGAGGAAAGAAAGAGAGAGAAAGAGGCGGGAAGGAAATTATATATTATTATTAAAAGTAAAGTATAAGTATAAATATTAAATCATAAAAGAAAGAGATCGGGTCAGAGAAACGGGTACCTGGGTCGGGTCGGATCGGGGCAGATGTCACAGAGGAGGCCCATGTGCCTCTTGGTGATATTGAGCTCGATAGTAAGCTGAACTACGTTGAAGAACCTGTCGCTATTCTTGACCGTCAGTAAAGGCGTTTGAGGAATAAAGCGGTTAGGCAGGTGAAGGTGCAATGGAGGCACCATATGGGTTCTGAGGCTACCTGGGATTCCGAGGACGAGATGATGAAGCACTATCCGCAGCTGTTCCTGTCGCAACGGGATTCGGGGACGAATCCCATTGTAAGGGGGTGGACTTGTAACGCCCGTTAATTTTGATTTAGTGATGGAAGCTATGTAGAGTTTGTATAATTCTCGGGACTGATCCGGCATACTTCGGGGAACTCCTTGTCATTCTCGTAAGTTAAATTAATTAACTTTTCATCCAAGTTATTACATCTTTCATAGTTGATGTGACATCTGCCCCGATCCGACCCGACCCAGGTACCCGTTTCTCTGACCCGATCTCTCTTTTATGATTTAATATTTATTTATACTTATATTTTACTTTTAATAATAATATATATTTTCCTTCCCGCCTCTTCCTTCTCTCTTTCCGCCTTCTTTTCCCTCTTGTCGCCGTCCCGCCCTTACGCCTTGTTTCCCTCTTTTTCTTCTAACTCTTTGCTTGTCCTTTGTTCCTTCCCGCCTAAGGTTGTCTGCGCAGCTCCACGCGCCAGACCCCTTACAAGGAATCCTGCGTGATGACCACCTGTTTCAGCGATACGCGAGACGAACTCTTCTCGCAGCGCGCTAAGAATTGTAATTCTTCTCGCAGCGCGCTAAGAACGGTAGTTCTTCCCGCGACGCGCTAAGGATTGTAGTTCTTCTCGCAGCGCGCTAAGAATCGTAGTTCATCCCTCGACGCGCGAAGAATTATAGTTCCTCCCGCGGCGCGCTAAGAAATGTGATTCTTCCCGCGGCGCGCTTAGACATGGTAGTTCTTTCCGCGACGCGTTAAGGTTGGTTCTGTCTGCCTTCGCGCTCGCGCTCTCATGACCTTCTGTGTCTGCCTTCGCGCCTTAGCCTTCTCGCGCTAAACCCTTTGAGTTTTCTTCTGTTTAATCTAGCCGTTTGCTTTTGTGTTGTCTTATCTTTTGAGCTGTTGACCTAATCTGCTTTATGTCTGAAAAGTTACTTTCGGCGCAACATGCGCGCCAACCCCATTGGTTGGCAGATAAAGTGACTGACATAATCTTTTGAGATCTGCTTTTTCCATGCTTGACCAGTACCTTTATCTGACCCGCCCATGCTTTTTACTGTTCCCTGTCAGCTTTTCCTTTGCCCCCTGCAGCTGCCATATCTTTCCATATCTTTTGCTTTTGGAATCTTTTACTTTTTGAGATCTTTTCCCCTTTTTCTAGGGATTGTGTTCCCTAGGGTTTCTCTATAAATAATAGTATTATTTTTCCTAACACATCACACACAAAACACTTAATCTCTCCTGTTCTCTTGCTCCTTGCTCTCTCTGCCGTCTTCCTCTCTGCCTCCGTCTTCCTCCTTGTTCTTCCTGCTTTTCCGGTAATATATATATTATAATTTACTTATTAATTATGCTAACTTATAATCAAGACTTAAAACCAATCGTTAAAACAATAATCTTATTTATAGGTTAACTTGTGCTTGTTTAAAGTTGGTTCTTGCTTTATCTATCACCGCATCGTTTATCATGTGAGTTATCTCGTACCTAATCCCTTTTTGCTTTTAAATGTTTGGGATGTTCATGTGTTCATACAAAACTTGAGTCTTAAACTTGTTTATGAAACTTTAGTCGCGCAGTATCCCATGTGTTGAGGACGTTTACTTGGCTGTTTATTTGTATGTGTGTATCATTAACCGCTTTGTTCGGCCTATTCCGCAGTTCCGTTGGTACCATTAGTTGAACACGGGAGACCTATCGTTTACGGTTTTCTTGGTTTACACTTGCACAGATGTTTTCTCGTTTTTATGCTCAATTGGGAGCATGGATTGAACTATGATCTATGAACTATCTTAGGCTTGATCACAATCTGATTACACCCTTGTTAAACTCTAGACATACACGTGTTGCGCGCAGATTTACTGTGATTATCTATGATTATCTATTAAACTTGATTTCTCACCAACACGCAAGTGTTTGACGTTTATTTTAACACATGTTCAGGTTTGCAGTAGCTGTTTGGAGCTTGTGGACACGTAGGACGTTTTTACTTTTGGACCTAGAATTAAAATGTATCAAGACAAGTTAATGTTGTTTGAAGGTTATAATTTATAATATATTGATTTATGTTTGATTTATGTTCTTTATTTTCCCCGCTGCGCGTGCGCGATAAAATGTGTATTAATAAATATTGACACCAATAGTGTCGCGAGTAATGAAGCAATATGTGGCGCCCCGATGTATAATCCGCCTTTGGTCGGGGTGTTACAGATTGGTATCAGAGCCAGGTTGACTTTAGGATAGGTGGTTAGACGTAACGGCCTAGAATACCTAAGAGTCCCTTCTCGCGCATGAGAGAAATCTCATGTTTGCGCGCTTATTGTTAATTACTCGTTATTTATGAATATGCTCGCGCTTGCGCAGTATATGATTTTATTCCGCGATATTTCGACTTTTGTTGAATTTCGATTTTTATTGATTTTACTTACATATTCGTTTGTTGGGGTTGAAAATCCGAAAAGTCATGGTGATACATGAATAGTTGATTTTCAATTTCCATTTACGATTATGTTCTGAGGTTGGAGACTTGAAAAGTCATGGTGATACATGAATTGTCAACCTCCAATACTCATTTTCTTGTATATTTTATATTGAAGATTGAAAAGTCATGGTGATACATGAATCGTCAATCTCCAATACTCGTTTACTCGTATATTTTAAATCAGGAATTCAGAAAGTCATGGTGATACGTGAATTGTCGGTTCTTGATTCGAATTTGTTACCTTTATTAAGTCTGCATTTAGGATCATTTATTTTACTTTAACTTTTGATAGTATCTAACTCCGTGAAACCAAGCTTTATAAGATTAAAACTTTGCGCTAAAACCAAGATATTAACTAAAATTAAAATTTTTATAGAATGCCTCCGCTATCTCGCCGATTTCAGAGAAGAGAAGCCTCGCGCGTGCGTAGACAGCAACGTTCCCAGGAAATGGCCGCCGCAATAGCCCAAGCTTTGAGCCAAAACAATGCTAATACCTCCAGTTATAACATTAAGTCCTTTAATGCGGGTAACCCTCCGAAGTTCACAGGTCTTGAAGGAGCCACCGTGATGCTCCAATGGCTTGAGAAGATTGAAAACACTTTCCTCCATACCCAATGCCCCTCAGACAGACGAACCCTATATGCTTCCAGTGTCCTGGAATCCAGAGCGCTTACATGGTGGAATGGAGTAGCTCATGCGCGTGGCGCAGAGGCTGCTTCTAGCATGACATGGGAGGAATTCAAGGAAACTCTTACGCGAGAATTCTGCCCTCCCAACGAAGTTAAGCGCCTGGAGGAAGAATTCTGGAACTTGAAGCAATACAGCGGTGAAGCGCGCGAGTACGCGACGCGCTTCCACGAGCTAAGCTTACTGGTCCCTCACCTTGTTACCCCTTCACGCCGAGCAATCGAGAAATTCCTTGGGGGTCTCCCCATGGAAATTCAAGATTCTGTATGGGCCAGAAACCCAGTTACCCTCTCTGACGCCATCGAATTGGCCGCTGTGCTCAGCGACAACCATGTCAGAGCAGGAACCCTGTTCCTGCGGGGAACTGAGAAGACCAAACCCACCAAGACTGTCCCTGAACCAACAGAAACCAAACCAGAACCCTCAAACCATAACCAGAAACGTAGGCGCAGACAAGCCTATGCGCTTACCAACCCGCCCATTGTCCAGCAACCAATTTATCAACCAGTTTACGCGCCTAACCCGCTGTCAACCTACCCAGCACCTCCTGTAGTCCACAACTATGCCTTAACCAATCCCGCACTCCCTGCCCCGCCAACTAAGAAACCTTACACAGGAAACCAACCCTTTTGCCCAACCTGTAGACTTCATCACCCACCTCAAGTCCCGTGTCGACAATGTAACCGATGTGGCCGCGTAGGTCACTCCGTTGAGTACTGTAGAACCCCTCCCTCCAATCCGATTGCGCCAACACCACCAGCCTACCCGCAGAACCAACAGCCAACTTACCAAAACCCACGACCCAGATCGTGCTTTAACTGCGGTGATCCAAGTCATTTCCGGAACGCGTGCCCAAGGCTACAAGTTCAGATCACACAAGCAAATCCGGTGAACCAGATTTCGAACCAAGTGACGCGTGGACGAGCTTTTAACATAACCGCGCACCAAGCGCAAGCGAATAATGACGTAGTTAATGGTACATTTTTGCTTAACGGATTTTATGCTTCTGTACTTTTTGATACTGGCGCCGATCGAAGTTTTATTTCTCGCGCGTTTGAGCAGAAGCTTGCGCGACCGCGCGATAACTTAAAAGAAGATTTTTCGGTTGAATTGGCTAATGGCGAAACTGTTTTAATAAACTCGGTAATTAAAGATTGCACGCTTAACCTTAACGAAAACGATTTTCTGATTGACCTCATCCCCATGCCTCTTGGAAGCTTTGATGTTATCATTGGTATGGACTGGCTTTCGAAAAATCGCGCCGAAGTTATTTGCGCCAAGAAATTTATTCGCATACCTCGAGAAAATGGTGATCTTCATATCTACGGCGAGAAACCCTCCCGCGGTCTTAAACTTATGTCTTGCGCCGAAGCCCAAAGACTCATGCGGAAGAAGTGTGTTGCATTCTTAGCCCATGTGGTTAAACCTGCTGAAGAGAAGAAGCTTCGCGATATCCCTGTTGTGCGTGATTTTCCTGAAGTTTTTCCTGATGATCTTCCTGGTATCCCTCCCGCTCGTGAAGTCGAGTTCCGTATTGATCTTGTCCCTGGTGCTTCCCCCGTGGCTAAATCTCCTTATCGTCTTGCACCCGCTGAGATGCAAGAATTGGCCAGCCAACTTCAAGAGTTGACTGCTAAAGGATTCATTCGCCCTAGCTCTTCGCCCTGGGGTGCTCCGGTGTTGTTCGTTAAAAAGAAAGATGGATCGTTTCGCATGTGTATTGATTACCGCGAGTTGAACAAACTCACCATTAAAAACCGGTATCCCTTACCGCGTATTGACGACCTCTTTGATCAACTCCAAGGTGCCTCCTGTTTCTCGAAGATCGATCTCCGCTCTGGTTATCACCAGTTGCGTATCCGCGATGAAGATGTTCCGAAGACTGCTTTTCGAACTCGTTATGGCCATTTTGAATTCTTGGTCATGTCCTTCGGTCTAACCAACGCACCCGCCGTTTTCATGGATCTAATGAATCGGGTGTGTAGGCCTTTCTTGGATAAATTCGTGATCGTGTTTATCGATGATGTTCTGGTGTATTCTAAGACCAAGGCCGAGCATGAGCAACATCTCCGATTGGTATTGCAAAAGCTTAGAGCCGAGCAACTCTATGCTAAGCTTTCCAAGTGTGAATTTTGGTCTGATGAAGTACAGTTTCTTGGTCATGTTGTAAACAAGATGGGTATTCATGTCGACCCATCCAAGATTGAAGCAATCAAGAACTGGATTACGCCATCCTCTCCTTCTGAGATCCGTTCCTTTCTGGGCTTAGCTGGTTATTACCGGCGTTTCATTTCGAACTTCTCAAAGATCGCTTTGCCTTTAACAGCTCTGACGCACAAAGGTAAACCGTATATTTGGGGCTCGAAGCAAGAAGAAGCCTTTCTAACGCTCAAGCGTTTGTTGTGTGAAGCTCCTGTTCTTGCGCTACCTGAGGGTAATGATGATTTTATCGTGTATTGCGATGCATCCAACCAAGGTCTCGGTTGTGTTCTTATGCAACGAGACAAGGTTATCGCTTACGCATCAAGGCAACTTAAGGTTCATGAAAAGAATTATACAACTCACGACCTCGAGCTTGGTGCAGTTGTTTTTGCCTTGAAGATCTGGAGACACTACCTTTATGGTACTAAGTGTATCCTCTACACTGACCATAAAAGCCTTCAGCATATCTTTGATCAAAAGGAACTTAACATGAGGCAACGCCGATGGAACGAACTCATCAGCGATTACGATTGTGAGATCCGGTATCATCCTGGTAAGGCTAATGTGGTAGCCGATGCGCTCAGCCGAAAACCCTGCCAACTTAACTGTATCTTGCCGCGCACCCAGCTTCACTTCGCGCCGATTCAAAGCAACCTTGAATCGCGTATTCGTGACGCGCAGCGCGCATCCATCAGTAATGGTAACCTTCGCGCCGAGTTAGCGTGTGGCGCGGAAGCACTCTTTGTCCCTAATCTGAGTGGAATCCTCTGCTATCTCAATCGCATCTGGATCCCTTGTGATGAGAATCTTCGCGCTGATATCCTGAGTGAAGCGCACAAATCTCGGTATTCTATTCATCCCGGCGCTGATAAGATGTACAAGGATTTGCGCATAACTTATTGGTGGCCCGGTATGAAAAAGGATATTGCTGTGTTCGTAGCTAAGTGCCTGACTTGTTCTAAAGTTAAAGCTGAACACCAACGCCCATCTGGTTTGCTCGAACAACCAGAAATTCCTACGTGGAAATGGGAAGGTATAGCGATGGACTTTATTACCAAGTTACCTTTGACAGCAAGCAAACATGATAGCATTTGGGTAATAGTGGATCGATTGACTAAATCTGCTCACTTTCTGCCCATTCGTGAAAACTACCGTGTTGAGCATCTCGCGCAGCTTTATGTCAAGGAAATTGTCTGCCGCCATGGTACTCCTTTGAGCATCATATCCGATCGCGATGGCCGTTTTATATCTCGCTTTTGGAAATCTCTCCAATCTGCTCTAGGAACTCGCTTGGACATGAGTACGGCATATCATCCTCAGACTGACGGTCAGTCTGAGCGAACTATTCAAACTCTTGAGGATATGCTCCGATCTTGTGTTCTTGATTTTGGAGGTAATTGGGATTCACACCTGCCTTTGATCGAGTTTTCTTATAACAACAGCTATCATTCCAGTATCGGTATGGCCCCATTTGAAGCACTTTACGGTCGTAAGTGCCGCTCCCCGATTTGTTGGAGCGAAGTGGGTGAAACTCAAATCACAGGACCCGAACTTGTTCAAGAGACAACCGATAAAATCGCCAAGATCCGTGATCATTTGCTGACTGCCAGAAGCCGACAGAAGAGTTACGCAGATCGTAGGCGAAAGCCTCTCGAATTTCAAGTTGGTGATCTTGTTCTCCTCAAAGTGTCGCCTTGGAAAGGTGTTGTCCGCTTTGGGAAGAAGGGTAAGCTTGCTCCTCGTTATGTTGGTCCATTCAAGATTCTCGCGCGTGTGGGAAAAGTTGCCTACAGACTTGACCTGCCGCCCGCGCTCAGTAATGTGCATCCAACGTTCCATGTTTCCAATCTCAAGAAGTGTTTAGCTGACGAGAACCTTCACATTCCACTTGATGAAGTTCAAGTTGATGAAACTATGCATTTCGTTGAGAAGCCTGTTGAGATTATGGATCGCGAGGTAAAGCAAACCAAGCGCAGTCGTATCCCTATCGTGAAAGTTCGCTGGGAGTCCAAGCGCGGAGCCGAGTTTACATGGGAAAGGGAAGATCAAATGAAGATCAAGTACCCGCACCTGTTCTCTGCGCAACCTACTTCGAGATAAATTTCGGGACGAAATTTCTTAAAGTAGGGGAGACTGTGACATCTGCCCCGATCCGACCCGACCCAGGTACCCGTTTCTCTGACCCGATCTCTCTTTTATGATTTAATATTTATTTATACTTATATTTTACTTTTAATAATAATATATATTTTCCTTCCCGCCTCTTCCTTCTCTCTTTCCGCCTTCTTTTCCCTCTTGTCGCCGTCCCGCCCTTACGCCTTGTTTCCCTCTTTTTCTTCTAACTCTTTGCTTGTCCTTTGTTCCTTCCCGCCTAAGGTTGTCTGCGCAGCTCCACGCGCCAGACCCCTTACAAGGAATCCTGCGTGATGACCACCTGTTTCAGCGATACGCGAGACGAACTCTTCTCGCAGCGCGCTAAGAATTGTAATTCTTCTCGCAGCGCGCTAAGAACGGTAGTTCTTCCCGCGACGCGCTAAGGATTGTAGTTCTTCTCGCAGCGCGCTAAGAATCGTAGTTCATCCCTCGACGCGCGAAGAATTATAGTTCCTCCCGCGGCGCGCTAAGAAATGTGATTCTTCCCGCGGCGCGCTTAGACATGGTAGTTCTTTCCGCGACGCGTTAAGGTTGGTTCTGTCTGCCTTCGCGCTCGCGCTCTCATGACCTTCTGTGTCTGCCTTCGCGCCTTAGCCTTCTCGCGCTAAACCCTTTGAGTTTTCTTCTGTTTAATCTAGCCGTTTGCTTTTGTGTTGTCTTATCTTTTGAGCTGTTGACCTAATCTGCTTTATGTCTGAAAAGTTACTTTCGGCGCAACATGCGCGCCAACCCCATTGGTTGGCAGATAAAGTGACTGACATAATCTTTTGAGATCTGCTTTTTCCATGCTTGACCAGTACCTTTATCTGACCCGCCCATGCTTTTTACTGTTCCCTGTCAGCTTTTCCTTTGCCCCCTGCAGCTGCCATATCTTTCCATATCTTTTGCTTTTGGAATCTTTTACTTTTTGAGATCTTTTCCCCTTTTTCTAGGGATTGTGTTCCCTAGGGTTTCTCTATAAATAATAGTATTATTTTTCCTAACACATCACACACAAAACACTTAATCTCTCCTGTTCTCTTGCTCCTTGCTCTCTCTGCCGTCTTCCTCTCTGCCTCCGTCTTCCTCCTTGTTCTTCCTGCTTTTCCGGTAATATATATATTATAATTTACTTATTAATTATGCTAACTTATAATCAAGACTTAAAACCAATCGTTAAAACAATAATCTTATTTATAGGTTAACTTGTGCTTGTTTAAAGTTGGTTCTTGCTTTATCTATCACCGCATCGTTTATCATGTGAGTTATCTCGTACCTAATCCCTTTTTGCTTTTAAATGTTTGGGATGTTCATGTGTTCATACAAAACTTGAGTCTTAAACTTGTTTATGAAACTTTAGTCGCGCAGTATCCCATGTGTTGAGGACGTTTACTTGGCTGTTTATTTGTATGTGTGTATCATTAACCGCTTTGTTCGGCCTATTCCGCAGTTCCGTTGGTACCATTAGTTGAACACGGGAGACCTATCGTTTACGGTTTTCTTGGTTTACACTTGCACAGATGTTTTCTCGTTTTTATGCTCAATTGGGAGCATGGATTGAACTATGATCTATGAACTATCTTAGGCTTGATCACAATCTGATTACACCCTTGTTAAACTCTAGACATACACGTGTTGCGCGCAGATTTACTGTGATTATCTATGATTATCTATTAAACTTGATTTCTCACCAACACGCAAGTGTTTGACGTTTATTTTAACACATGTTCAGGTTTGCAGTAGCTGTTTGGAGCTTGTGGACACGTAGGACGTTTTTACTTTTGGACCTAGAATTAAAATGTATCAAGACAAGTTAATGTTGTTTGAAGGTTATAATTTATAATATATTGATTTATGTTTGATTTATGTTCTTTATTTTCCCCGCTGCGCGTGCGCGATAAAATGTGTATTAATAAATATTGACACCAATAGTGTCGCGAGTAATGAAGCAATATGTGGCGCCCCGATGTATAATCCGCCTTTGGTCGGGGTGTTACAGTTGAGGGGGTAGAGTGCAACATTTGTAATATATCAAAAACCCTAACCCTTTTCTTTTTGGCCTGGCCGATCGCAGCTACAGCAGCAGCATAATCACCTTCTTTTTCTTTTTTCCATCCAATTCCAAGGTATAATACTCAAGTTCAAGGTTAGTCTAACGTCCATGCTAGTCTTTTACACCTTAATTCATCATTATATCTCGCTTATTGATCGTCAATCGCATGTTCTAGGCTTAACCGGTAGCTGCCATTTTGTGCATCTTTCGGGGCTGTTTTGTCCGTCATCTTCTTAGGTATGTCTATTGTAACATACTTTAATATCGTGAGCTATGGTTTTCGTTTGACTGGACAATTAGTGATAGATTGAAAACTAGTATTCGGTTGTCTAGATTGTTAAATTGTTGCGTTTAGCGCAAGGTTTGGAGGAATTAACAACAAATTCAGTTTGAGTAGTTTCGGTTTGTTATGTGGGCTGTGGAAAAATTATTTTTTAAGTATTGGGGCTGAATTGGTTGTCGATTGCTCAATCGGGTCAGTACAACACAAATTCGCGTTTTTTGGAAGTTTGTGCGTTGTGCTTGCGAGTTACCGACCCATCCAACTCATGCCATGTCGTGTGGACTTGTCGCATAATCATCACATTCAATCATAAATTTAACCTTAAAAAAAGTAAGCACGGAATCTTTAAAGTCATACATAACATAATAATTAAACAAAATAACTCGTCCTTCTTGAGTGCTCCTCCTCCAGTTTTATTCATTGACAGGGGACTCTAAGTATGCAACTTCTTTCCCCTGTTTCCAACTTCAGTACATTCTCTCGCCAAGTGGCCCATTTTGCCACATCGGAAACATGCTGGTTCTGCACCGCACTCATTGGCGTAGTGTCCCATCTTACCGCACTTGTAGCAAGCATTCGATCCAAACTTGCATTCTCCGCCATGAGCCTTCCCACATCTGCGGCACGCGTCAGAACCAATTCCCTATTTACACTCCCCACCATGCATCTTCCCACATGTTTTGCACGACATCTTCTCCCCTTCCTTATGTTTCTTATCTCTTGAATCCACCAACTGGGTACCGGGTCGTTTAGCAGGACCAACCCACTCCTTTTCTTTCTTCTCCTCTACCACCACTTCACTCGCTTCCAGATCATCATAAATCATTTCCGCCAGTTCGACCGCGGAATCAAAAGTGGCAGGTCTATTTGCCTTGACCAATGTGTGGGCGTTCGGTGGCAGTCCTCTAACATATCACTTGATTCTCTTAACTTCAGTATTCACCATCTCGGGCACCAGTCTCGACATGCGGTTAAACTCGGTTGGGTACTCGCGATGTGTTATCTTTCCCGCTTTCAAATTCAGAAACTTCATCTCCGCTTTCTCGACCTCAATATCAGCATAGAACTTTCTCATTACCATCTCTCTCAGATCATCCCACCTCATGGCCTTGATTTTAGCAGCAGTCTTTCTCTGTTCAACAGTTCCCACCAAAATGATTGGGTAGCATCGAGGCGAGCGACTTCGGTTGGTTGTCGTTAACAAAAAAATATAAAAATTGATGTGGACCAATGGGGTGGGCTCGGTCTGTGAAACTCAGACGCTAATAAAACATGAGCGTTGTCGGTCCTAAGCGTCGACGCGACGAGTCTATGCCAGTTCGGTCGGTCTCCATTACACTGGTTACGGTGCCATAACTAAAGTAAACAAAAAAAAGGAAAAGTAAATTAGTGTGGCCCAATAAGAGGTTGCCACTTGGCCCAGTGGAATGTTGCGCCACCAACCATGGCTTTTACTATATACTAGTGATTTATCCGCACGCTGCGCGGTAAAATTGGTCAGCAAAACTCGGGTGCTGCAGTGACGAATCAACGCGAATTCAGTCAATAGTAGCTACGCCCGTTACAGTATTGGAACTAAAACAAATTGGAAACAAAAAAATAAGAATAAAAGTTGAGAAAGTCCAATGGGGTGGCGTCGGTTGGTCCCGGACGACAGCAGCTAGTCAACGCAAATTTAGTCAGTATTAATTATGTTCGTTATGGTACTGGAACTAAAAAAAACGAAAACAAAAAATAAAAACAAAAGGTAAGGTGAGCGAATGGGGTGACGTCGCAGTCGGTCCCTGACGCTGAGGCAGTGACTCTAGGGCACTCGTATAACATATTATAATTTTTTTTCTTACCATATTTAAAACAATGTTTATTTGGTCGGAAACCCGAGCGTTGGTAAACCCTGATCATCAAAATGTCGACTCGACTCGTATTCGGGCGTTTGTGGTGGTGAGTCGGTAAAATTGGGGCGCGGGTAAAAAAACGAGCTTTTCGGCGGTGGGTCAACGCGAATTTCATAGTTTTCGTTTACATTTGTTACGGTATCGGAACTAAAATACAGTTTGGCAAAACCCGGGTGTTGGTAAAACCCGAGCGTTGTCGGTATTGGACGTAGCGCGATGAGTCGACAAAACCCGAGCATTGTAAGCCCCGTACGTTGTGGTAATTAACACGATTTCAGTAAAACAAAAAACATAATGCTTGTTATGAATCTAGAAAAAAAATCAAAAAGAAAAACCATTTAACCAATAAAAAAAATAAAAACAAAATTTAGCACCAATTAAAAAACAAAAAAACAAACATATTTTGAAAGGCAAAAAAAAAAAAACAGTAAAACAATCGAAAATGAATCTTGTGGCACCGACATGTCTACTTTACTTCTATACGAAAGGTCGAGTCGACTCGTATTCGGGCGTTTGTGGTGGCGAGTCGGTAAAACTGGGGTGCTAGTAAAAAACCGAGCTTCTCGACTGTGTGTCAACGCGAATTTCATAGATTTCGTTTACATTTGTTACGGTATCGGAATTAAAATAAAGTTTGGCAAAACCCGGACGTTGATAAAACCCAAGCGTTGTCGGTACTGCACGTTGCGCTATGAGTCGTTAGAACCCGAGCGTTGTTAGCCCCGGACGTTGTGGCCGTAAATCAACACAATTTCTGTAAAACATAATGGTTGTTACGAATCTAGGAAAAAAACAAAAAGGAAAAAACATTTAACCAATAAAAAAAATTTTAAAAACAAAAAAACAAAACATTTTTTGAAAGGAAAAAAAAAATAATCAAAAGTCTTGTGGCGTCGACTGTGTACTTTACTTCTATAATTTCTCTTTTTCTTCTAACTAATTTTCAAATTTCTCGGTTTCATCTTAGACACTAGTTGCATAACTTATTGTTTAAGTAGAAAATAACGATATAATCGTCTCAAAAGAATGTAAGAAAGTTTTATTATAAGTGCGAGATATGAAATAAACATTATCGATGTTATATATACACCGGAACCAAAAGTACTATAAAGATACAACTATGTATGAATTTGCATGTTTAAATTATGATAGGAAATAAATAAGCAAACATGAACGTAAAATATCAGTTGGGACGGTCCACTTGCTACAGTTGCAAGTAGGTGAAGCCGAGCTCCACCACAGACACACCAACTAATTAAATGATATTTGTAGAGTTAAGAATTTCGTGTCATAAACCTAGACATAAATTAAAGAAACCAATCAAATTAGAAAAGGTGTGTCCGCGTCCCCGTGATTCACCTCAGAGACATCAAAACTATAAAAGCAGAAACAAAGAAAGACAATTTAGTATCTGACACCATCTGCTCAAATCATAAAACACCCCACTCACTCACTCAAATCTATCATCTTCTTCTTCCCATGGCTCATCTTTCTTTTTTAAACTTATTCCACGTCATCATCGTTTTCACCAACCTCTGGCCCCATACCCACTCCGTCACACACTGGGAAGACATACAAGCTCTTAAACAGATCATTAACGGCGTTAACTCCAACTCAGTGAGTCCCGGCTCGTGTTTATCTTCATGGGACTTCACCGTTGACCCATGTGATTCTCTATCCGGTGAAAAATTCACGTGCGGTATCCGATGCGACGTCGTTTTATCCGGTGTCAGCAGAATTACCGAATTAGCCCTGGACCGGGCTGGCTACTCCGGTTCACTTACTTCCTCTTCATGGAATTTGCCTTACCTTCAGACACTAGACCTCACAGACAACTACTTCACCGGTTCGATTCCCGGTTCGTTTTCAAAACTAACGCGTTTGCAACGACCGAGTCTCTCATCCAACTCGCTCACCGGGTCAATCCCTGACTCGGTACCCGGTACACTCGAAGAGCTGCTTCTCGACAACAATAATCTAACCGGTCCGGTTCCGGAAACTCTCAACGGTTTAAAAAATTTAAAACGGCTCGAGCTCCAAAACAACCGACTCAGTGGCGAGTTCCCCGAGCTGAGTCAACTCAGTAGCCTTTACTTCCTTGACGTCAGCAACAACGTCATCTCCGGCAACCTTCCGGCGTTTTTTCCGGCCAGTTTAATCGAACTCACCATGAGAAACAACTCACTGCAAGGGAATATTCCGGAGAATCTAGCAAACAACTCCGTTTATCTCCAAGTATTAGACCTGAGCTACAACAATCTCACCGGAACCCTCCCGCCGGAGCTTTTTACACACCCGTCGTTGCAGCAGCTAACCCTAGCGTACAACCAGTTCCGTTGGGTGGAAACTCCGGCGAACTGGGGCCGGAACAGCGAGTTAATAGCTGCTGATTTGAGTAACAATGATATCCATGGGTTTTTACCCGAGTTCATGGGTTGGATGCCGGGTCTGTCGGCGTTATCGTTGGAGAATAATAAGTTTTCCGGCGTGATTCCGAGGCAGTACGCGTTGAAGGCGGTGGCGGACGGGTTGGGTGACGTGGCGCAGTTTGAGAGGCTGCTGTTGGGTGGGAATTACTTGTTCGGGTTGATGTAACGATCCAGTTAGGGAATAATTGCTTGTATGAGTGTCCGGCCAGTTTTGACTTCTGTGGAGAAGGGGTGCAGAGGAGTTTGGTGGAGTGTAAGCCTTTCGCTCCCGTGATTCCGTGAGATATGTTGGCTCACGGGTTGTGTTTGTTTTTTTTTTCTTTTTTGTATGTGTGTGGTATATAATTTGAATTTTGTTTGTATTTTCTAGTAAAAAAAATTATTTAGTAGGAAATAATGTCTAACGTTATAACAAACACGTTTTAGATTCAGACGTGGTGACTGTCAATGAGAGTAAATCCCCACTTAGGCGTCCTTAGACGAGAGTAATCATGGAATTGTAACTTCCTGATAAGTTTTCACTCCGGTAGGGATGGCAATTGGCAAAAAAGCAGAGCCCAACGGGTATACCTGAAACCCGATACATATGTGACCTGTATACCCGAAAACCAACAGGTATGGATCAGGTATGAGATTAGGATTTAAAATTTTTTTGCTAGTATGGGCCAGGTATGGATTAGATGATACACGACTCGATAACCCAAAACCACATACCCTTTTTCTCGAAAATTTTTTGATTTTTGATTTTTTTAGTTCCCCTTTAACCCTTGTCTATTTGCATCATTTTAGTGGTTTCATATTCGATGCGTTAGCGAATTTAACAGGTTATTAATGACGAGTTTAACACACGTATCAAATATGAATGCGACCCATTTAACCACTTTACATGTCATGACTATAAGACAGTTTTAAGTTTTATGTACCAATAAGGGAAAATTGTGGAATCTAGCATACTAATTGCATATTTAAGAAAAAAATCACATACTACCTTTTTTGATTAGCATGTTTTATCATGTCTTAAACAGCCAAACAGGTACGAAATTGTCAGCCGTAGTTCATATTACTAAAAAATGAAGAAAAAAAAATCTTATGGAATATGTAGTTATTGATATTCTTTATATCTGGTATGTTGTGAAGTATATATAAATATATAAAAATTATAATGATATTAGTTATTGAATGTAACGTTTATATGTATATAGTGTATCATATTTAATTTGTATGAATAAAAGTTATAAAAGAATTACAATGGCAAAAAATGTACTTGAGAATCCCAACGAGCAATTTCGTTAACAAATTAACGTGTATAGATGATACCCACGGGGTATGTCCGATACCCGACGGGTAATTACCAGACAAACAACCGATGAATAATAGACCGGGTATAGAACGCGATTTTACAAACGAGTATGGTACTGAGATCACCAATACGCGGCCCGAACCTGGGCCATTGCCATCCCTACACTCAGGCAACAAAAACAATTCATAAACTTCTAGGGGGGCAAGCAAATACTATGGTTACTATGAGAGTTCAGATATTACATATACTTAGAGCATTCTCATCTCATTTTCTATCTCTAAACTAAAAATTACACTAAAACTCACTGCATTTTCTCTCTTTATTTTAATTAAATAATACTTTTTATACCTTTTCTTTTTCATTCACACATAACCACTTTCAAAATATATTAAAAAATTATAAGGGATGAACAGTAACTTTTCAAATATACAGAAAAATCACTAATTTTTCTAAAATATAAAAACTCTTCACTCACAACACCCTGAATCACTCTCTAAATTATAAAAACACCCCTCACATAATATAAGAATGCTCTTACATGGTTGCATGTCTATTACGCAACCAGTTTAAAGTGTAGAACAACTATATTTGAGTATGGAATTGTCAGAAGCATGTAAGAGTAAGGTTATGATTATAGTAAAGAAATAAAGATAACTTTTTTGAACAATGAGAATGGTTGGCCAAACCTAAGGCTGAGGGGTGTGGGGCGCTAACCTGGGCGCGTGAGCCCATCCGCTCGCGCCCCCGGGCGCTAACCCCACACCACCGGGGCGCGAACCGGGGCGCGAACGGGGCGCGAGCGCGAGCCCCCAGGCAGGCGTGAGTGTGGTCGCGGGAGAAGAGAGAGAAAGAGCCGTTGTGGAGGCAGGAAAGAGCCGTTGAGCTCCAATATTTAAAAAAAAAAACCTTAAAAACCTCTATATAATACCCCAAATTACTCCCATTTCAACCATATCAAAACACAATTTCACCTTACAAACTCCTATATAATATCCCAAACTCCTATATAATACCCAAAAATGTCTGGAAATTTTTTAGTACGAAGAAGACCAAGCCGAAGAATAAGAATAATGTTTTTTTTAGTACTTTTATTTTTATTTTATTTTTAGATATTAATGTATTTTTTTTAATGTGTGTTTTTTTTAATAATTTATGAGTTTTTTTAATAATACGTTTTTTGAATATATTTATAAAAAAATAAAAAAAAATCCGCTAGAGCCCCTGCTGGAGCCCCTCCACACCAGGGCCGGGGGCTCCAACACCCCCCTTATCCAGTTTCTCTCTCTGCCACACGTCACAATATTATTGGCTGGAGCCCCCACTCGCGCCCCCATTAGAGTCCCCCACACCCCTCAGCCTAATGAAAGTGTTTGCTAAAGTTGTGTTTATCAACAACCAAGTGATCATTCCTTAAATTTAAAGTTTTAAACAAATCTTCTAAAAACGGAAATAACCGGGGGAAGTTGGCTCAAGGAATTCGTTTAAAAAACTAGAATTGTGTTTTAAGTAATTTAGAGTTTAAAGAAACCGATCGAGTATATATTTGAAATATATCAAAGTATTTAAAATTTGAAGGAACATACTGAAACTCAAAGTATTTAAAATTTGAAGGAACGTCTGCTTACGGTGCGTGTATATAATGTATGTATGTGTGGGCCCTCAAGTAGGGAAAAGTGAAATTGCACTAATTTTGTTAAAAGTGGCGGAAGGTTAATCAAACATATAAGGTGGCGTTGATAGCCGAAAGATAATGGCACATGCAACAATTAGCTGGGGTCCCGATGGTTGGAATGGATGCTTTATGTCCAAGACTTGATGCCAAACTACTATTAAGCTGGAGGTCTCATTGGAAGCAATCTATCTATTCCTATGTGGTAGAGGTAAGGTTGTCTACATCTTACCCTCATCAGAACCTACCATAGCTTTACTATTGGTGGGATATACTGAGTACAACGATGTAAAGAATCTCGATAAAAAGGGGTAAAAGAAATGGCATTCCTGCATTGGTAGTTAAAAATTATGTTTTGTTTGTAAACTTGTTTAATGAGTTGGAATGTAGTGACTGTGGCGATACTAACAATTGCAGTAGGGTGGTTGGTGACGGTGAGATGAAAAATAATGAATCCGTAAATTATATATACCAGTACTAGATAAATATCAATTTGTTAGGTGCTATAAGAATCCTTTGTAGAACCATTTGTTTGACGTTTTTTACAATTAATTACAATGTAAAACCATTTGACAGTTTTAGTCTGATGGCTTAAGGTGGTGTTGATAACTCTTCTAAAGGTATGCGCCTGAATCACCTTGGCATCAATTTGTTTTGCTTTTTTTTAGTTCATCTTCTAACGGTTACAAGTTTTTCTTTTTTATGTGTTTTTTATTATCTACTAGGTTAGCAACGTGTGATACACGGGTTGATAAATACAAAATTAAACAAACATGTACTTGATTTACAGAATTTTCAGACTAAAATTAAGAAATACAGATAAATGGGGAAAAAAACCATATAACATTATGAATTTAGAAACATTATCATTCAAGTGCATGTTGATCATGTTGAATATTGAATCGTAAATCTTTTGAAACAAGCTCTATTGAACCAATAACAAAGAAAATTTGTTATTTATAATATTAGGGGTAACAACAGTATGAAAACGGCAAAACAAAAGAATGAAAATGCATACCACTTTGGGATAGTACAAAACCCGATAATGTTGTCTCAACCTGAAGAAAGAGCAAGCAGGTTAAAACTGAGATCATAAATATCAGTTAAGCTCACCGAAAGCTAGTCAATAACTTTGTTGAGACTTAAGAGTTGGATAAAACACAAAATTTGTCATTTGAAAGAAAGAAAGAGAAAAGGAAATTTAAAAGTTGTTTGGGGTAAAAAAATGTTTTTCACCATAATTTTCATGATATGCAAATTGAAACTCAAATAACTTCCATCATTGTCTCTAATACCCATCTTTGTAAGATTGAAAAATTTAGTGTAAATTACATGACAGACTTTACAATCTTCAAAAAACAGTCAAGTTTTAAGACTGAAAAGTCAACATAATATGCCCTTTTCAATTCAAAATGGGTTTATTATTTATTATTTTGCTTGAAGCAAACTGTTAGATTACACTGTAAATTACATAACACACAAAAGTCATTGACTTTTTTTTACAACCACCCTAAAATTGAAGCATTTATGTGGCTAAGTTCATGTCAAATGGATCTCTCCCCTACCTTGAGTATCGATGTACCATGATTGAAAAGCAAATTGTTAATAAATAACTAAAACATTTTCTATTCATACCATAAAATTGCATATATAACTATTGATACAACACATCTAGAGTAAAAAAGAAGAAGAAGAATCATGTTTGTATTGCCTAAGCCAAAAGAGCTTAAAGATCTCCTTTTTGTGTAACTTAATGGTATCTGCACCAAATTACAAAACCGCGTTACACTATTATTCAACATCCTAAATCTCTATTTTCTAAAATAAACTCTTTTCTTTTTCTGAATACCATTAATAAAGGATAGATAATGTGAAAAGAATGCATATAAATAAAATAACTCACTTACGAATCAACATGATGTACTTTAGACACTTAACTCTATCAACCGTTTGGTTCCATCTTTATAAGCTTCATTGATTGATGAATACTAATCAAGCCTCACCCCGTGAACCAAATATATGCTTTCTAATGATCAAAGTTAGTTTTCAAAAAGAATCATACTCATGATAAAAGTTTTAATAGAGATATGGAAAAGGGTTTATAATTATGATATTGAGTACCTTTTGCACATGATCAAACCTGATAACATCATATAATCCAAGATGAATATTTAGTAGAGTCCTGTTATCTTATGATGCATCTTTTCTTCTCTACATAACAAACCGTGTCATATGAAAAGTCTACCCAACCATACTCATTATAGTTTAAAAAAAGATTCTTAAGAATATTGTTTTTGGTTACAGAAGAGGTTGATTACCTTTCCTCAAACATTCAAGAATTACGGTTTCCATATATCGAAGGATGATTTATCTTCCATAAATTTAAGTATTAGGGCTTCCATCAATTAAGCCTCATTGAACCTGAAATAAGAATATGTATACTCAGTTGATAGATCGGTATTGAAGTGAGATATTCAATCCTCTTTCTATTTAATGGTATTTCATTGCCTTTCATGTACAAGTATTGCAACTGGGACTGAGAGACAATGGAGATCCCATTGAACTTGCCTTGATTGAATGAAGGCTAGCTGACTTCGATACTGAATGAACTCGCATGCTGGAGAACCGATGAGAGACATAGTCGATGCCAATATAGCTGTAATTTCACACTTGAGCTTTTCCCTTCGAAGAGTTGATCTTTCATTTCAAAAGTGGTATCTCCCCAATGGAGAAATGATGCTAGCCCTTTTTCCTTCGATGACAGAGATTGAAATGGATAAAGTGGATTCTCCCTAATGGTGAAATGAGACTGATTTCTAGATTTCACTGATTTCCGTGATTGAACTGATGGCAACTAAAACTCAAACTAGATCTGTAAATTGATTATGTATAATCGAATCGTTTAATAAATCTGTAAATTGAATATGTATAGACCAATCAGATTACATCAAATTACGATTAACGATTGTCATCATAGAATTAGCATTGAGGATTACATATCAATTCAGATTGTCATCAGAGAATTAGGGTATGTTGAAGACGGATCGATTACAGATGAATTCGATTGAGAAAAGAATCGGTTAGATTGAGGGAATTTTTAGGATTAAGCCTGAAGGATGGAAGAGTTTGACAGAGTCCTATGGTTTGGGGAAACTATTATCTGTGAATTGAATTTTAATTTGAATGAATAAAAAGAAAAAAAGAAAAAAATTTTTTTTGCCAAAATGTCACGTGGCAATTTGAAGAGATTTGAAGTGAATTGGTGAAAATCCTATTGTTTTATTAGATAGGAAGATTTATTTATGTCTATAAAAGTATGTTGTTTTTAAATATGATAATTGTTTTTAGGTTTAGTTCCATACTTGTAATGAACCTAACTGATACTGAGCGAATTTGCGTTAACTCGCCGACGCAACGCCCGTGTTTTTTTAAATATGTTAACTTGACGAAATTGGTTTTTGGGTTTAGTTTCGGTACCGTAACAAACGTAGCCGACGTTGCCTCGAATTCGCATTGACTTGCCGCTGCAATGTCCGTCTTTACTGACCGAATAAGCATCGTTTTAAATATGTTTTTTTTCGTATCATAGGCTATACGAGTTTCAATACTATTTTGGACGTCTATTAATTTACTTTTAGGGTTTAATTCATATATCGGCACGAACTTAGTCGATGACGACCAAATTCTTGTCACTTTGATACTCTTTTGGATTTTTATAAAACTTAATTTTTATTTAGTCTTGGTGTTTTAACAAACTTAAATGACACCAACAAAAATTCGTGTCCCACCGCCACAACGGGGATAATTTGCTACACTGTATAGATAAATAGTGTAGCTTGGCTACACTGGATTCTATGGCACAGACTACTTGATATTTATCTATAGTATATAATATAAGTTTTTTTGTTTTTATAGTTTTGGTATAGTAACGAACATTATTAAACCGAAAAAATCCGTATCGGCTCGCAGCTGCAACGCTTGAGATTAACGACCGTATAAACGTCGTTTTAGATATGCTTGTTGTATCAAAAGCTATACTAGTTTTTTAGTTTCGGTACCGTAATGAACATAAACAAAACTGAGAGAATTCGCTTTGACTCGCCGCGCAACGCTTGGGTTTTACCGGCCGAATAAACGTCGTTTTAAATATGTTACTTTTTTGTATCATAAGCTATATGATTCTTTTGGGCATTTACTAATTTAATTGTTGGGTTTAATGCCAGTACCGGAGCGAAGCTAACCGATACAAAGCTTATTTTTGACACATTTATCATAAGTTGTAAGTGTGAAGATACTATTTTAGGTGCTCATAGAAATATTTTTTGTACTGCTATTGTCATTACGAAATTAATGATACCGACAGAATCCGTGAAATTACGCTGATGCCGGAACCCGACGAATGTTACCTAGTTTTCTTTAAACATGTCATCATGTTCGGTATTCGGATGCTTATTAATTTACAAGTTTCTTAGGCTTCTATTGAGGACCGTGAGAGAAAATTTTATTTGTTATCATGAATATTATTTGACAATGAATATGTTTTTTTTAAAGGCCAAGGATTCCTTTATATGGTCTACCGACTAAATTCATCATACTAGATGCATTTGTCTTTTGATCCAGAGAAAAACCCTCACCTAAGGCCAATGTGTGTGAACACCCGCCTAAAAGCACGACAGTGTGGTGAGATAAAAATCGTTTAGTTCAAGATCCAACTAATGAACGCCACCTACTCGTCTAGTCTCTCTCATCATTATCAGGTGCCGCAAAAACTAAATGATGGGGGAAGAAGTCGAACCAGGGTGGGTCACATAGAATACCAAATCTGTCCGTTATCACTCCACCACCAGCTTATTAACTGACAATCGTAAGTTGAAGCGATAAATGTCAGCTGAAATCAATAAAATAATATGTAACACTTAAGTGAATTAAAAGTGATAATTAAAAAAGATCATATAAACGTTGTTGAATGATTGATGCCAAACTAATGGAAGCAATCAAATGGCTAGATAACTTGAAGATTAAATCAAAAAGAGTAAACTGTCATTTTCGTCCTTATGGTTTGCCAAATAATGCAATTTAGTCTAAAAAGTTTATTTTTTGCATATGGACCATCCATGTTTCCCGATTCTTACCAATTACATCCAAATCACTAACCCCGTTAAATTGAATCGTTAAGTCAGGGGTAGACATGTCTTTTCACTTTCTTTATTATATGAGTATAGTGCCAATATCGTCCCTGAAGTTTGGTCACATTTGCAAATTTCGTCCAAAAATATTTTTTTCGCAATTAGACCCTCGATGTTTCCCAATCGTTGCCAAGTTCGTCCAAATTATTAACTCAGTCTAAATTCAACGTTAAATCAGGGGTATTGTCCTTTTACATGTTTGTTTATATTATTATTATTATTATTACACTGAGCTGACCCTTTATATGACTAAATATAAAGAAGAATAAACAAACAGATACTATATTGGATTCAAACATAGGAATCGTGAGATGTTGTATATGTCATCGAACAAACACATAATAATAATAATAAATAAATAATAATGTAAACAAACATTTAAAAGGACACTAACACCCCTGAGTTAACACTGAATTTAAACCGAGTTAACAATTTAGACGAAATTGGCAACTGTTGGGAAAAATTGAGGGTCTAATTGCAAAAAAATATTTATGGACGAAATTCGCAAAAGTGACCAAACCTCATGGACGATTTTAACACTTTACTCATATAATAAAAAAAGAGTGAAAAGACATATCTCCATGCTAAACTTTTATTCCCATGCGAGCTCCTCAGCCCTCATCTAACGCAATCGGATCAACTGGGTTAGGTTCTTCAGGTTCGTCATCGGGTAATGGGTCGTTATCTCATGGGACTTCCACATTAGAATAAATTACAAGACCAGGCAAGGAATAGTTAAAATTAAACGAAAAATAATCACAAATGATTGAATGGCCATAACAACAAAGGGAGGAGCAGAAGTGATTTTATGCAATGGTGTGGAGTACTGTGAGGGAAAGCTGGTGGACAACGACTGTCGTCAGCAAGCGTTGATATGAAAGTACTGCGGAAGGTTTGTAGACAGCCTAATATGCCCCTAGCAAAAACAATCAAATGCTAGCAAGCCCAAGTTTATGTGTTTATTTTGGGTTTATGGTACCACAACAATTGCTTATAGGTATTATCATTCAAAGATTTATATACGATGTTCGTCGAATATCGGGTGCATATAAAAAGTTTACCCGTGTCACATACCACCAATCATAAAGCGGATGCATCACTGGCAACAAAAATGATGGTGATGGTGACCATGGCCGGTGGCAGTAGTGAGGGGGTAGAAAGACATACATTTGGTTATAAAGTTTTGTGACAATAACTATAAGGTTATGTGGAACTGGATGTCACACCCCAACCTAAGGCGGAAATGCCGGGATGTGATCCGATTGCTCACAGCTCGAAGATACTATCATAAATATAAATGACAATATCTAATTAATTATTTTGTTCAAATAACACACACAATAATCAATACAACGATACAATTCAAATAAATAGATACAACCATTTAAATTCAAGTTTGTCTTCATTATAATCCTAAGGTCTTTCTAGATGTCCAAACTTCAATCTTCAATCAACCTGCAAATGCGTAGAAAATAGAGTTTGATCAACAACACATGTTGAATGAGTTTGATCACCAATTTTGAAACAACAAATAATATATATATATATATAGAGAGAGAGAGAGAGAGATGATTGAAAAATGATTAATGATTAATGCGCAAACAAATCTATGTGATAATAATCAATCAAACCTTAACAAACCAAGATCAAGTATATTCGTGGGCCAATGAATCGTTGCCAAGCGAATCAGGCATTGATTACAATGACTAAATTGTCGGTTTACCTTTGCCAAGCGAATCAGGCTTCGGTTACTAGGACGGTCGTATGATCATACTAATGAGAACTCTACACAAAAGGGGATATGTTGGACCTCTCCGAAACGTTATCAAGTGAACAATTAAACATGTAGCAATTAGCAAATAGCATTCAACTGATATTCACACAATAATTATGTTTGCGATTTTGAGTATATATATAGAATAGAAAATATGAGTAAGTACGCATGTGTCCCCAAAACGTTAGAAAACAGTGTATAAAAAGGGGAATGATCAAACTCACCTGATCGATCAAGCCAAACGGAAATGAATACGACAAGAACGATAATCACGCTATTCGAGAATTACCGACACGGATCCTAATTAAATAATATTAAATGTGAATTATAAATGATATGAAACGTATAATGAATTTAGGATTCGATATGATTTGAGTTACAATTATGTTTGGGATGTTATGGATCGAACAATTGATCTCTACAGATTATTTGTTATTATTTAATTATAATAACCAGTATTTGTTATAAAAATCGGTTTTACGAATAATTAGTTAAATAAATACAAGTTAAGTCCTACTATAATAATAAACATTTAAATATATAATTATTATAAAATTTATATTTTAGAATCCTTAACGAATTTCGATAGTAAAACTATAATTAACACCTTCAATACGTTTTAATATGTTTAATAAAATTTTGTTTTAAAAATAATACGTACATATATACAAATATATGTATATATATATATTTATATTTATATAAACATGAGCAAATTTATAAAGACGTTTTTACAACGAGAACACCAATATTAGTATCGGTTTTTAATAAAATAATAATGATGATTTGTTATTAATAAAGTATATATATATATATACACACACACGAAACTTGTAACAAGCTATTTGACACGAAAACTTAACTTACGATGTCGGTTTAACAAAAATATTGTTTATTTAATAATTAATATTAATTATAATATATAATAACTATTTAAAATATATCAAAAATAATTAAAATCAAACTATATAAAAATAATGGGCTGGCCGGACTCGAGCTCATGACTTGAGAGCGGCTCAAGCTTTGAGCATACACACCCTAGCCAACTGGGCTAGGGTTTCAGCTGGTTATATCTTATAAACAGTTAACTTTATACAGAACAAGCAAAAACCCTATTTTATTCATAAACCCTAGATGATCAATTAGTGAATCCGCTAATCGTTTATACAATTAATGTTAGGGCTTTTGATTGTTGATTATCGACGAGCAATATATGTATTTTAATTACCTCCAACGATGATAGGAACAGGGAGAACTCCACTCCCGTCGCGACGGCAATAAACAGAACCCGAACAGGGTTTTACGGTCAAACTCAGAGCAATTCAAGTTAGGGGTCTAGGTTGTCGGGTTGTATATTCAGCCAGGAGTAATTGAATTGTTATGCACGTTAGAATATATAAATGATTTTAGGTTAGGTCGGTTATCAATTATATAAATTCTTGTTATACTTGATCTTGTTCCTAAATTAACGATGTTGTTTAGGCCGTTTATGGTAAAAGAGATCAAATCCCTAATTCAATTCCAAGTTTAGATCATTAATTGAGGTTCAAGTAAACTAAACGGGTCACAGATATGATTAAACGGGTGTAGATTTGGTTCTGGGTAAATGGATTATAAAATATTATTTGAAATCTAGTCCTTACATATTTGAGATGGAAACATTTGAGGATTAAAGTTTACTTTGGGGTTAAAAACGTATATCTTTCAAAGTTAACTATATATTAAAACAATATAATAAATAAATATAAATAATAAAATAATTTTTTGATAAACGCGATACTAAAATTTTCCGAATATAAAATGGGTCAGGTTATAGATATATAAATTGTATGTGGAAAACTCAAGTTGTTACACTGGAGCACAAAGGTTAGTGCTTGTGAGGATATTGGAGTATCAAATAATGGCTTTACATTTGCTTCTTTCTAAGATATCAAGTTCTTCAAACTTTCATTCAATGTTTCTGTTGGTTCGTAAAATTGTTATTTATTGTTATTATCTAAACACTTTTTTTGGCCTTTATTACCTAACATATTAATTATATTTTCTTCAGATATTTGTGGATATCTAACTAATGTTGGTGAAGTAGCACCTCATAAAGTCTTTGGCAAAGATTCAAAAGCCATAAGGCTGCTCGCTATGGGCGCGGTAGGGGGAGGATTGGGGCGCGGAAGAGGGGGGAACACCGCCGGGGGGCGCCTTGAAGGCGGGCGTGGAAGGGGGGCGGTGGAGGGAATGGCGGGCGCGGAAGGGGAACACCGTCTCGAGCACTCCAGCACCACTCCGCCAAATAAATTCGGCGGTTCATCGACGAACTCTCTTCCATTGTCTTTAACAATCTCTGCTGTTGTTTCTCCGAATGAACAATCCGGATCCCCTTAGGCTCGGCGGGTTCGGGCGGAGGGACAACCCGGGTTTTGTTAGAAACGGATTTTAGTGACCCGTTTGGATTGGTCGGATGTTATGATACGGGCGAAATCTTGAAGCGTTGGTGAAGATGGAATCGATTTTCCCATAAAACGTAATATCTTTTGATCCAATTTCTTGACGGGGGAGTTCCTCAATTTTATCCTAACCACTTTCCCCCTTTTAACTTTTCTTTTTGTTAGGTTTACAGACCGGATATCCGGATCCGCTTCGATATCCGTTAGGCTCGTAAAAATCTAAAAAATAATTAGTTATCTATATTTATACTATATATAATGCATGAGACATTAACAAATTAGGACACCTGCTTTGTAAGTAATTTACAACTTATAAACCATAATTTCAGTCTTCGATCAGATTTGGTTGAACATATTTGGAGTAATAAGCAAGATGACGGCAAGGACGACGACTAAAAATAGCTGTATTTTCTTTATATGTTTTATTATTTAATTTATTTTGTATGTTAGTATTATTGTATTTTTTTTATTATTGTATTATATATTATTGTATTGGTTTTTTTGTTTTATAAAAAAAAAGAAAAAAGGTTGGGCTTCGAAGCTCCCTCACCATAGAGGGGCATTATGTCCTGGGTTTTTGATGCCCCAGTGTCCACGTGACGCTGATGTGGCACTGTGGAGGGGCTTCGAAGCCCCCCACCATAGCATATAGCCTAATGATGACCATCAATGATATCGAGTAACAATTACTTCATACCTCTTAATATCTTAACTCAAATCATGTATTTGTATTAATTTATATATATTTTTTATTTTTAATTCAAATTGAACAGGGGAACTGCTTTGGATTTAACATTGTGGGATGAATATTGCGATCAACTAACTAATTTCACAAAGGAGAATCCAACTATTTAGCCTGTGGTTGTTATCTTGCAGTTCGCAAAATACAATGAATGGAGTGGTATCAATTACCTTTCATCTAATACTAAAGCTATTATCATATGTTTAACAATAAAACTAATATGTTTTGACTTATTTTGTAGGTAAAGCATCGTTATTCAACATGTTTTACGGGAGCAAGCTTTTGATCAACACTGAGTTAAAAGAAATTCAAGAATTAAAACAAAGGTTAGGTCCTTTATTGTTATACAATTTATGTTACTTTGAATTTTTACATGGATTGAAGAAAGAAAACAATTTAAAAAATCAAAAAAAGATCACCAAGTTACACAAATCGATTTTCCTCATTCTTTTATTTAATTAGAATTTACGATGTATCATTATATTTTAACATATTATAGATGTGTCATTTTAATCTTTTCGTAATAAATAATTTGTTACACAGCCTACTTTCAAGGATAGATTGCGGATTAATGTCAAGCCAAAGTCTAAGCTGCGTGACTGTTGTTCACAGCATCAAGAACGAATTTTTGGTAGCCACTGAATTCAACTGTATCGCTTAAATTCATAAATTGAAGAAGATATTATTCTACAACTACAAAGTAATCGATTGTTTATATTCTTTTTAAACTATGTATATTGATTAAGGTACCTGGTTATATTTAGCTGTAGGTTCAAAACGTGATACTGCTCAGAACTATTAAATCTATTGAAGAAAAAGATTTATGGTATTATCTTGGTTGCTCTTATTGTATGTGTAAGGTCGATCAGGTGTGGACCCTCGGTCCAAAATCTGATGGATCATCACAAATTGCTTTAGAATCAGAGATAACTTGTGGGTCGGAGAAGTGTAAATTGTAACATCCCGAAATTTCAAGATAATATTAATTATATTACTTAATAATAGAGGGAAAGTTTACTCGGGTTATCAGGAAATAAATAAAAGAATAGAGGTTGGTATGGGTCGGGCTAGTGTCGGGTAATGGACTTGGATTAATTGAGATGGGTTAAATGAGAATGAGATTTCAGGGATATAAATACCCCCAAAATCCCAAAATATCTTCATTTTCACCAAACTCCCTAACACCCCAAAAACACACACACCACACACCTACCGCCGCCGGCCGGCCGAGCCAAGGGAAGAGTCGGGCAGGTCCGAGAGAAAGAGAGAGATTAGTGTACTAGCAAGTAAACGAGATCCAAACAAGCCCAAAAAGGTATGATTCTTGACCTTTAAGGTTTAAAGATCCAAGCTTTTTAGTGTATAAGCGACCGAAGATGGTCGGGAAGCGTAGTGGGTGATATTGAACCATAGCAAGGGCGTTAAAAACGCTCAAAATGCTGGAAAGAAACCGAACAGCGGCTGTCTGGGTAACTTCGCCTGCATCTGGGCAACTTCGCCTTCAAAGCGATGAACTTCGCCTGCAAGCTAAGTTCGCCTGATGAACTTCGCCTGCAAGCTAAGTTCGCCCGATGACAACTTCGCCTGAGGCCAAGTTCGCCTAATTGATAACTTCGCTTACGGCCAAGTTCGCCTGATGACAACTTCGCCTAAAGCTAAGTTCGCCTAAGGTTTAACTTCGCCTAAAGCTAAGTTCGCCTAAGGTTTAACTTCGCCTAAAGTCAAGTTCGTTTAGAAAATAAATTAAAAATCTAATGAAAAATGTGTTAAGACAGTTAATGGAAATAAAATTTTTCCAAGCTGACCTGGCAGCTCGACCCCAGCCAGGGGCTCTGCCCCTTGGACCCTGCTAGGGGCTGCCTGTAACACCCCGACCAAAGGCGGATTATACATCGGGGCGCCACATATTGTTTCATTACTCGTGACACTATTGGGTGTCAATATTTAATAAATACATTCATTCGCGCACGCGCAGAGTAAACACAAGATAACATAAATCATCATAAATCAATATATTATAAATCATAATATTCGAACAGCAATAACTTGTCTTGATACATTTTAATCTAGGTCCAAAATAAAGAACTTCCTACGTGTCCACAAGCTCCAAATGTAGCTACAGCAAACCTGAACATGTGTTAAAATAAACGTCAAACACTTGCGTGTTGGTGAGAAATCAAGTTTAATACAATACATAGATAACAATAAATCTGCGCGCAACATGTGTTTGTCTGGTTTTCAACAAGGGTGTAATCTGATCGGGACCAACTCTAAGATTCATAGACTGCCAGTGCTCACAATTGAGCTCACAAACAAGAAAGACTGTGCAAGTGTAAACAAAAGAGAAAATCATAAACGATAGTTCTCCCGTGTTCATCTAATGGTACCATGAGAACTGCGGAATAGACCGACAAGACGGTTAATGATCCACACATACAAATAAACAGCCAAGTCTACGTCCTCAACACATGGGATACTGCGCGACTAAAGTTCATAAACAGTTTAAGACTCTAAGTTTGTACGAACACATGAACATCCCAAAACATTAAAATAAAAAAGGGATTAGGTACGAGATTACTCACTTGATAAACGATGCGGTGTAAGATAAAGCAAGAACCAACTTTAAACAAGCACAAGTTAACCTATAAATAAGATTATTGTTTTAATGATTTGTTTTAAGTCTTGATTATAAGTTAGCATAATTAATAAGTAAATTATTATATATAATATATATTACCGGAAAAGCAGGGCAGAACAGGGAGGAAGACGGAGGCAGAGAGGGAGGCGACAGAGGATCAACGGCAGAGAGCAAGGAAGAACAGGAGAGTTTAAGTGCTTTGTGTGTGTAGTGTTAGGAAATTAACATTATTATTTATAGGGAAACCCTAGGGAACACAATCCCTAGAAAAGGGGAAAAGATCTCCAAAAAGTAAAAGATTCCAAAAGCAAAAGATATCAAAAGATATGGCAGCTGCAGGGGGCAAAGGAAAAGCTGACAGGGAACAGTAAACAGGCATGGGCGGGTCAGATAAAGGTACTGGTCAGGCATTGAAAAAGCAGATCTCAAAAGATAATGTCAGTCACTTTTTCTGTCAACCAATGTGGTTGGTGCGCATGCTGCGCCAAAAGTGGCTTTTCAGACATAAGATAGGTCAGGTCAACAGCACAGAAGATAAGACATCACAAAAGCAAACGGCTAGATTAAACAGAAGAAAACTCAAAGGGTATAGCGCGAGAAGGCTTGAGGGCACGCGCGAGGGCGAAGGCAGACAGAACAATCCTTAGCGCGCCGCGGGAAGGACTATCATCCTTAGCGCGCCGCGGGAAGAACTACCATTCTTAGCGCGCTGCGAGAAGAACTACAATTCTTAGCGCGTCGCGGGAAGAACTACCATTCTTAGCGCGCTGCGAGAAGAACTACAATTCTTAGTGCGTCGCGGGAAGAACTACCATTCTTAGCGCGCTGCGAGAAGAACTACAATTCTTAGCGCGTCGCGGGAAGAACTACCATTCTTAGCGCGCTGCGAGAAGAACTACAATTTTTAGTTCGCTGCGAGAACAGTTCGCCTCGCGTATCGCAGGAACAACTGGTCTTCACGCAGGCTTCCTTGTAAGGAGTCTGGCGCGTGGAGCTGCGCAGATAACCTTAGGCGGGAAGGAACAAAGGACAGCAAAGAGTAAGGAGAGAGGGAAACAAGGCTAAAGGACGGGACGGCGACAAGAGGGAAAGAAGGCGGAAAGAGAGAAGAAGAGGGACGAGACGGCGGAAAGAAAGAGAGAGAAAGAGGCGGGAAGGAAAAATTATTAAAAGTAAAATATAAGTATAAATAAATATTAAATCATAAAAGAAAGAGATCGGGTCAGAGAAACGGGTACCTGGGTCGGGTCGGATCGGGGCAGATGTCACAGTCTCCCCTACTTTAAGAAATTTCGTCCCTAAATTTATCTCGAAGTAGGTTGCGCAGAGAACAGGTGCGGGTACTTGATCTTCATCTGATCTTCCCTTTCCCATGTAAACTCGGCTCCGCGCTTGGACTCCCAGCTAACTTTCACGATGGGGATGCGACTGCGCTTGGTTTGCTTAACCTCGCGATCCATAATCTCAACAGGCTTCTCAACGAAATGCATAGATTCATCAACTTGAACTTCATCAAGTGGAATGTGAAGGTTCTCGTCAGCTAAACACTTCTTGAGATTGGATACATGGAACGTTGGATGCACATTACTGAGCGCGGGCGGCAGGTCAAGTCTGTAGGCAACTTTTCCTACACGCGCGAGAATCTTAAATGGTCCAACATATCGAGGAGCAAGCTTACCTTTCTTCCCAAAGCGGACAACACCTTTCCAGGGCGACACTTTTGTAACACCCCGACCAAAGGCGGATTATACATCGGGGCGCCACATATTGTTTCATTACTCGTGACACTATTGGGTGTCAATATTTAATAAATACATTCATTCGCGCAGGCGCAGGGTAAACACAAGATATAAATAAACCAACATAAATTAATATATTATAAATCATAATATTCGAACAGCAATAACTTGTCTTGATACATTTTAATCTAGGTCCAAAAGTAAAAACGTCCTACGCGTCCACAAGCTCCAAAAGTAGCTACAGCAAACCTGAACATGTGTTAAAATAAACGTCAAACACTTGCGTGTTGGTGAGAAATCAAGTTTAATACAATACATAGATAACAATAAATCTGCGCGCAACATGTGTATGTCTGGTTTTCAACAAGGGTGTAATCTGATCGGGACCAACTCTAAGATTCATAAGACTGCCAGTGCTCACAATTGAGCTCACAAACAAGACAAACTGTGCATGTGTATACAAAAGAGAAAATCATAAACGATAGTTCTCCCGTGTTCATCTAATGGTACCATGAAAACTGCGGAATAGACCGACAAGACGGTTAATGATCCACACATACAAATAAACAGCCAAGTCTACGTCCTCAACACATGGGATACTGCGCGACTAAAGTTCATAAACAAGTTTAAGACTCTAAGTTTGTATGAACACATGAACATCCCAAAACATTAAAAGCAAAAAGGGATTAGGTACGAGATTACTCACTTGATAAACGATGCGGTGTAAGATAAAGCAAGAACCAACTTTAAACAAGCACAAGTTAACCTATAAATAAGATTATTGTTTTAATGATTGGTTTAAGTCTTGATTATAAGTTAGCATAATTAATAAGTAAATTATTATATATAACATATATATTACCGAAAATCAGGGCAGAGGAGAGGAGAAAACGGAGGCAAGAGAAGAAGACGGCAGAGAGAGCAAGGGGCAAGAGAACAGGAGAGATTAAGTGTTTTGTGTGTGTAGTGTTATGAAAATATTGTTATTATTTATAGGAAAACCCTAGGAGACATAATCCCTAGAAAAGGGGAAAGGATCTTTAACAGGATCAAGCAAAGGATATCAAAAATCATAAGAAAACAAAAGCAAAAGATATGGAAAGATATGGCAGCTGCAGAGGCAAGATAAAGCTGACAGGTTAACAGTAAAAAAAAAAAAGCATGGGCGGGTCAGATAAAGGTACTGGTCAAGCATGGCAAAAGCAGATCTCAAAAGATAATGCCAGTCACTTTTTCTGCCAACCAATGGGGTTGGTGCGCCAAAAGTGGCTTTTCAGACATAAAGCAGATTAGGTCAACAGCTCAAAGATAAGACAACACAAAAGCAACGGCTAGATTAAACAGAAGAAAACTCAAAGGGTTCAGCGCGAGAAGGCTAAGGCGCGAAGGCAGACACAGAAGGTCAAGAGAGCGCGAGCGCGAAGGCAGACAGAAACAACCTTAACGCGTCGCGGGAAGAACTACATTTCTAAGCGCGTCGCGGGAAGAATCACATTTCTTAGCGCGCCGCGGGAGGAACTAGAATTCTTCGCGCGTCGAGGGATGAATTACAATTCTTAGCGCGCTGCGAGAAGAGTTCGTCTCGCGTATCGCTGAAACAGGTGGTCTTCACGCAGGCTTCCTTGCAAGGGGTCTGCGCAGACAACCTTAGGTGTGACACCCGGTAAATTCCCAACCCCTTAAACTAAGTAATTAACCTAATAATTAGGTGATTGTAAATATTATGCGCGCCATGATAGTCAGCGCGTGCATGTGTTATGTGCGCCCTGCGCGAGCGCACCATGTTAAGAACCAGCGTGAGCACATGTTATATGCGCCATGCGTGAATGATTTGGCTTTATGTTTTCATGTAACTTAAACGTTATGTTGTCTATGGGTTGACCATCCCGCATGATGCTAAGGCGGGTGCATCCTACATCGTTTATGCGCGTGCGGAAGGGAACTAACCTACCCGCATGGCGGGAACGTTGAGAGCTAGTTTGTCTGAAGCTCCAAGATGGAATTGACTTCAACATGACTGATCACTATGTTGAAATACCAAGACCACCTGGAGAATCTACAAATGAAACTCAAATGTCCCTAACTGCGAGAAGGTTACGCACCTACCCGCAGCAAAGACATGTCCTACACGCAGAAAGCTATGCGCACCAAGTTATACGCGCAGAACACTTAGTCAAAATGTTCAGATTTAAGGAAATTGTCCCCGCCCAAAAGAGGGCGGTAGCGTGTTTCAGAAAACTACTTTTTACTGTACACTGTCTAAAGCACTGAAAAAGCAAACTGTAAAAGTCAACTGCCAGCCACCCACTCTCACCAGCCACAGCCCTGCATGTCCTGTCCATATCAAATCAGAATCTTTAATCTACTTTTCTACTCTTTTTAATAAATAATAATAATTTCCATACTTTATCATCATTTCAAAAGATTACAATTCCCTAAAGCAAGGGATTGTGTTCCCTTGAGTTTGCCTATAAATTTGTAGCCTAAATTATCACCCAAAACACACTTCAAAGAACTACAAACTTGCACTAATCCTTTCCCAAGCATCCGTTGTTTCCAGCTCCGATCCTGTTACTAGGTAAGCCGAGAATATAACCTTGAGACCTACTATCCAACCCTTATATTCTCCTATTTCTTGATCTTAATATATATACTTGTTATTTAATCGTATTCTAGACCTTCGATTCCGAGGCCAACACCAAGAAAACCCGAATCTCGAGTAATCCCTTAACAAGAACCACAGGTGAGTCTCACAGCCCCTATTTTCACTGTTTTCACTGTTTTTTTTTAAATTGCTTTCGGGGCGAGGGACACGTACTTAAATAATGTTTTATCATGGTATACTTACAAGCTATGAAAGCGATTATGTGTTTAAGTTATGTTTCATGATGAGCAATGCAAACGGTTATCTAAGGTTTTCAATGTATGTGCGCTAGAACTCGAGTAAGTGATCACTTTACCATTGGAACTCTAAGGGTAGGGACTGCTGGTTTGATCCACCCACTCGTAGGGGTCGCACCTCTTTGCATGGACGAGTGCCTAGTATGGTCATGGGGCAGTACTATGGGTTTGAGCCCGCTCGTAGGGGTCGCGCCTCTTTGCATGGACGAGCGCCTTGTTTTCCGGCACAACGTCCGCGCGTAACCCGCGGGACGGAATTATTATTTTAGCTCGTAGGGGCAATGCCTCTTTGCATGGACGAGCACAGTTTCTCAGAATTGTTCGCGCGTAACCCGCGGGACAGTATCCTTAGCTCGTAGGGGCAATGCCTCTTTGCATAGACGAGCATAGTTTTCCAGAAACGTCTGCGCGTAACCCGCGGGACGGTATTACATTATCTTAGCTCGTAGTGGCAGCGCCACTTACACAGACGAGCACGGTTCCCAGAAATGTTCGCGCGTAACCCGCGGAACGGTTTTATCAGAATATGTTAATATAACTGTCTTACCAAGCATGTGTTTTAATGAGGCTAACAGAATATGTTTCAGAATGATTATGGTACAATACGATTTATCAAGTTACTAAAACTTGTGAACTCACTCAGTTTATACTGATTCAAATGTTTTTACGTGTCTTTCAGGAGATAACTAGGTAGCGCATGGAGTCACACTTAGAGCACCTCACGCTGAACATCTAAAACAAGCTTTTTGGAAGATTTTG
The DNA here is from genome assembly GCF_021521415.1 of Bidens hawaiensis. Taxonomy (NCBI): domain Eukaryota; kingdom Viridiplantae; phylum Streptophyta; class Magnoliopsida; order Asterales; family Asteraceae; genus Bidens; species Bidens hawaiensis. The sequence goes on along the minus strand of NW_027491293.1, from coordinate 1,481,021 downwards.
GTTTTATCCCCTCGATGCGCACGGTTACCTGCCGCGCAAGGGGATATGGCGAGGAAATCTTCAGTTTTATACTTGGATGTTTCTTTTTGTAATCTTTGAACAATGTAATATGTTTGTACTAAACTTCTCATGCGCAATAAAAAAATCTTTGAATGTTTTGCAATGGCCCGTGCTTAATTATCAATCCCCACTCGTGCGCGCCCGGCTGTTTCCGCCGCTCAGGGCCGGGTGTGACAGATTGGTATCAGAGCACTGGTTATAGCGAACTAGGAAAAGAAGTTTTTAACCTAGACTATAACCTTTGGGGAATCGCATGAAATATTTTTCAAAGAATATTTTCAAAAGAATATTTTCAAAAGAAAAATCACACACGCACTTAGGAACACGGGTCACAGTGTCTAGAGATAAGAACATTATGTGCTCTGAGTACATGCGCTAAGTTTGTTATATTTTCTTTTTATGAAAAGAATGCCTCCAACCAGAGCCAAGGGAATTACCATGACACCCGAGGAGCTCGCAGAAATAATCGCGCAGGCGATTGCAACGCATGAGGCCAGCAAGGCCGAATCTAGTCAGGGTCGCCAAGAGAACGAGACCCCAGAACCCGAATCAGGAGCCTTGAACAAAGGATGCTCCTATAAAACATTCATGGCCTGTAGGCCTTGGCCGTTCAAAGGCACCGAAGGAGCCATTGGGCTCTACAATTGGATTGACAAGATGGAGACCGTTCTCTCCATCAGCGGATGTAGTGAAAACCAGAAGGTCCTTTACGCGACCTGCATGTTCCAAGAAGCAGCTTCGTCTTGGTGGAAGCTCCAAGTAAAGACTTTGGGGCGAGAAATTGCTCTTCACAAGACCTGGGAAGAATTGAAAGAAATGATGATGAGAAAGTTCTGCTCTCGCGCAGAAATTCAGAGCTTGCAACAAGAATTCTGGAACCACACCATGGTAGGAACGGATATCGATGCCTACACCAATCGTTTCAACGAGCTTTGCCAGCTGGTGCCAGACATGGCAAACACAGAAGAAAAGAAAATCGAGAGGTACATCTTTGGGTTACCTCCTGTCGTTAGAGTCCCGCTCAACGCCGCCGCACCTCCGACCTTTGACGAGGCGGTTGCGCGAGCCATCACCCTTACAAGGGATACGGTTCGTGCGGGTATGTTGACCGCTCGCTTGAACGAGCAGCGAACCTCTGACTCCAAGAGGAAATGGAACTCCCACCGAGGGTCAGACTTCAAGCAGCCACCGCCCAAGAAGCAGGAAAGCACAAGGGTTTACGCGATTCAAGCCGCGGAACCATCAAGGAAAGGATACAGCGGGCCTCGCCCATGGTGCAGCAAATGCAAGTATCACCACGAGGGTGAATGCGCAAAAATCGAATGCGCCAAATGTGGCAGACCAGGACACAAGGCGATGAATTGTCGCATCAGAGAAGCTGGATCGAGCGACAGCTGCTACGCATGCGGGAAGCCTGGACACTTCAGTCGGGATTGCCCACAGAAAGGAAACCAAGCTCGCGGGAGAGCTTTTGTGATCGGCGCGGGTGAAGCAAAGGAAGAGCCGAATGTGGTAACCGGTACGTTTTTGCTTAACGGTCATTATGCATCTGTCTTATTTGATACTGGCGCTGACCTAAGTTTTATATCCCATGAGTTTAAAAACTCCCTGGGCTTAGCGACCAGTAGGCTAGACAAACCTTATACTATAGAACTAGCCAATGGTAGGCAGTTATGCGCGAATGAAAGGACTGAGCAATGTGTATTAGTCATGGGAGGTCATGAGTTCAATATAAACTTGTTGCCAATAGATTTGGGAAGTTTCGATATTGTGGTAGGTATGGATTGGTTGGTCGAGAATCTCGCGGAGATTGTTTGTCATGAGAAGCAGGTTCGGATTCCACTGTTGAACGGAGAAACTTTGATGATTCAAGGGGAAAGAAAGGGAGTTGCGACGAAACTGATTTCGTGCCTAAAGGCGCGCAAGTGCCTAAGGAAAGGGTACTACGCCTTCCTGGCGCATGTAATAGAGAAGGGAGATGAGCGAAGAATTGAAGACTTACCTGTAGTGCGGGAATTTCCAGAAGTTTTTCCTAAAGATCTGCCCGGATTGCCGCCACCGCGACAAATCGAGTTTCGAATTGATTTGGTCCCAGGAGCTGCGCCAGTAGCCCGAGCACCTTATCGATTAGCTCCATCTGAGATGCAAGAGCTATCCAATCAGTTACAGGAACTTTTGGATAAGGGTTTCATACGCCCAAGCTTTTCACCTTGGGGAGCTCCAGTACTGTTTGTTAAGAAGAAGGATGGTTCGTTCCGGATGTGTATTGACTACAGGGAGCTGAATAAGCTGACAGTCAAAAATCGGTACCCCTTACCGAGGATTGACGACTTATTTGACCAGTTGCAGGGATCCAGTTATTATTCGAAGATAGATCTACGGTCAGGATACCACCAACTTAGGGTCCATGAGGAAGACGCGCCAAAGACAGCCTTCCGAACCAGATATGGCCATTATGAGTTCTTAGTGATGCCTTTCGGGCTAACTAATGCGCCGGCTATATTCATGGATCTGATGAACCGTGTGTGCAAACCATACTTGGACAAGTTTGTGATTGTGTTTATAGATGATATTCTAATTTACTCTCGAACCAAGGCCGAGCATGAGCAACACTTGAGGTTGATTTTGGAATTGTTAAGGAGAGAAAGGTTGTATGCAAAGTTTTCTAAATGTGAGTTTTGGCTTAGAGAGGTTCACTTTCTCGGTCACGTTGTAAACGAGAAAGGAATACACGTCGATCCTTCTAAGGTTAAAGCCATCGAAAACTGGGAAGCGCCAAAAACCCCAACTGAGGTGAGGCAATTCCTTGGACTAGCTGGCTACTATCGACGCTTCATTGAGAACTTCTCCAAGATAGCTCTACCTCTGACCGCGCTAACTCAGAAAGACAAGGTGTTTATTTGGGGCGAGAATCAGGAAGCGGCATTTCAAATGTTGAAACAGAAGTTATGTAGTGCGCCAATTTTATCTTTACCAGAGGGGACGGATGACATCGTCGTTTACTGCGACGCTTCACACCAGGGACTCGGATGTGTCCTTATGCAGCGAGACAAAGTTATAGCGTATGCCTCGCGCCAACTCAAGACCAATGAAAAGAACTACACAACGCATGATTTAGAACTTGGAGCGGTTGTCTTCGCGCTAAAGATTTGGCGCCATTACCTCTATGGTACAAAGTGTATAATCTTTACGGATCACAAGAGCCTTCAACATATATTTGATCAAAAGGATTTAAACATGAGGCAACGAAGATGGGTTGAATTGTTGAATGATTATGATTGCGAGATCAAGTATCATCCGGGGAAAGCGAATGTGGTAGCAGACGCGCTAAGCAGAAAGGAGCGAATAAAAACACTACGGGTCAAGGCCCTAAAGCTAACAATTCACGCAGAGCTCTCTACGCGCATCCGAGACGCTCAGCAAGAAGCCTTGAAACCAGAGTTTGTTAAAACTGAATCCCTTGGGGGTATGATTAAGAATTTGGAACTTAAAGGGAACACTCGATATTTTGCCAACCGCATATGGGTCCCTCTCAAGGGAGGACTGCGCGAGCAGGTATTAAACGAAGCTCACAAGACGCGGTATTCCGTACATCCTGGCGCAGACAAGATGTACCAAGATGTTAAAATGTTGTATTGGTGGCCCAATCTTAAAAGCGCCATCGCGACACATGTCAGTAAGTGCCTGACGTGTTCAAAGGTAAAGGCTGAATACCAGAAACCATCAGGGTTGCTTCAACAGCCAGAAATTCCCATGTGGAAGTGGGAACAAATCTCCATGGATTTCATCACCAAACTACCAAGGACACCTGGGGGTTACGACACGATATGGGTTATTGTAGATCGGCTAACTAAGTCAGCGCACTTCCTGCCGATTAAAGAAACTGATAAAATGGAAAAGTTAGCCCGACTATATATTCGAGAAGTAGTTTCAAAACATGGAGTCCCAGTGTCCATCATTTCTGATAGAGATAGTCGGTTCACCTCAAGGTTTTGGAGATCGTTACAAGAGGGGTTAGGTACTCGACTGGACATGAGTACGGCTTATCACCCCCAAACGGATGGACAAAGCGAACGAACGATCCAGACATTGGAAGATATGCTGCGCGCGTGCGCGATCGATTTTGGAGGTAGTTGGGATACCCACCTTCCGTTGGTTGAATTTTCTTACAATAACAGTTATCACACAAGCATTAAAGCTGCGCCGTTCGAAGCTTTGTATGGGCGCAAGTGTAGATCCCCACTGTGTTGGGCTGAAGTGGGCGACAAGCAAATGACTGGTCCAGAAGTGATCCAAGAAACAACAGACAAGATTTTTCAGATAAGGGATCGCCTTAAGGCAGCACGCGACAGACAGAAAAGTTATGCTGATATGAGAAGGAAACCGTTGGAGTTTCAAGTAGGGGATAAAGTACTTTTGAAAGTCTCTCCATGGAAGGGAGTCCCCCGTTTCGGTAAGCGAGGAAAGCTAAATCCGCGCTACATTGGACCATTTGAGATCCTGGAGAGGATCGGTCCAGTTGCTTATAAACTCCGTCTACCCGCCGAACTCAGTGGAGTTCATGATACGTTTCACGTATCCAACCTCAAGAAGTGTTTATCTGACGAAACGTTGATTTTACCGTTGGAAGAAATTCATATTGACAAACAGCTGCACTTCGTAGAAGAACCCATAGCAGTAACCGATTGGAAAGAACAAAAGTTACGCAGAAGCAAAATCAAGTTAGTAAAGGTTCAGTGGAACTCGAGGCGTGGGCCTGAATTCACTTGGGAAAGAGAAGATCAGATGCGCATAAAATACCCACACCTCTTTCAGAACATGGCTTCTGCCAGCAACGTCTCCTAAATTTCGGGACGAAATTCGTTTAACGAGGGGAGAATGTGACACCCGGTAAATTCCCAACCCCTTAAACTAAGTAATTAACCTAATAATTAGGTGATTGTAAATATTATGCGCGCCATGATAGTCAGCGCGTGCATGTGTTATGTGCGCCCTGCGCGAGCGCACCATGTTAAGAACCAGCGTGAGCACATGTTATATGCGCCATGCGTGAATGATTTGGCTTTATGTTTTCATGTAACTTAAACGTTATGTTGTCTATGGGTTGACCATCCCGCATGATGCTAAGGCGGGTGCATCCTACATCGTTTATGCGCGTGCGGAAGGGAACTAACCTACCCGCATGGCGGGAACGTTGAGAGCTAGTTTGTCTGAAGCTCCAAGATGGAATTGACTTCAACATGACTGATCACTATGTTGAAATACCAAGACCACCTGGAGAATCTACAAATGAAACTCAAATGTCCCTAACTGCGAGAAGGTTACGCACCTACCCGCAGCAAAGACATGTCCTACACGCAGAAAGCTATGCGCACCAAGTTATACGCGCAGAACACTTAGTCAAAATGTTCAGATTTAAGGAAATTGTCCCCGCCCAAAAGAGGGCGGTAGCGTGTTTCAGAAAACTACTTTTTACTGTACACTGTCTAAAGCACTGAAAAAGCAAACTGTAAAAGTCAACTGCCAGCCACCCACTCTCACCAGCCACAGCCCTGCATGTCCTGTCCATATCAAATCAGAATCTTTAATCTACTTTTCTACTCTTTTTAATAAATAATAATAATTTCCATACTTTATCATCATTTCAAAAGATTACAATTCCCTAAAGCAAGGGATTGTGTTCCCTTGAGTTTGCCTATAAATTTGTAGCCTAAATTATCACCCAAAACACACTTCAAAGAACTACAAACTTGCACTAATCCTTTCCCAAGCATCCGTTGTTTCCAGCTCCGATCCTGTTACTAGGTAAGCCGAGAATATAACCTTGAGACCTACTATCCAACCCTTATATTCTCCTATTTCTTGATCTTAATATATATACTTGTTATTTAATCGTATTCTAGACCTTCGATTCCGAGGCCAACACCAAGAAAACCCGAATCTCGAGTAATCCCTTAACAAGAACCACAGGTGAGTCTCACAGCCCCTATTTTCACTGTTTTCACTGTTTTTTTTTAAATTGCTTTCGGGGCGAGGGACACGTACTTAAATAATGTTTTATCATGGTATACTTACAAGCTATGAAAGCGATTATGTGTTTAAGTTATGTTTCATGATGAGCAATGCAAACGGTTATCTAAGGTTTTCAATGTATGTGCGCTAGAACTCGAGTAAGTGATCACTTTACCATTGGAACTCTAAGGGTAGGGACTGCTGGTTTGATCCACCCACTCGTAGGGGTCGCACCTCTTTGCATGGACGAGTGCCTAGTATGGTCATGGGGCAGTACTATGGGTTTGAGCCCGCTCGTAGGGGTCGCGCCTCTTTGCATGGACGAGCGCCTTGTTTTCCGGCACAACGTCCGCGCGTAACCCGCGGGACGGAATTATTATTTTAGCTCGTAGGGGCAATGCCTCTTTGCATGGACGAGCACAGTTTCTCAGAATTGTTCGCGCGTAACCCGCGGGACAGTATCCTTAGCTCGTAGGGGCAATGCCTCTTTGCATAGACGAGCATAGTTTTCCAGAAACGTCTGCGCGTAACCCGCGGGACGGTATTACATTATCTTAGCTCGTAGTGGCAGCGCCACTTACACAGACGAGCACGGTTCCCAGAAATGTTCGCGCGTAACCCGCGGAACGGTTTTATCAGAATATGTTAATATAACTGTCTTACCAAGCATGTGTTTTAATGAGGCTAACAGAATATGTTTCAGAATGATTATGGTACAATACGATTTATCAAGTTACTAAAACTTGTGAACTCACTCAGTTTATACTGATTCAAATGTTTTTACGTGTCTTTCAGGAGATAACTAGGTAGCGCATGGAGTCACACTTAGAGCACCTCACGCTGAACATCTAAAACAAGCTTTTTGGAAGATTTTGGTTTTATCCCCTCGATGCGCACGGTTACCTGCCGCGCAAGGGGATATGGCGAGGAAATCTTCAGTTTTATACTTGGATGTTTCTTTTTGTAATCTTTGAACAATGTAATATGTTTGTACTAAACTTCTCATGCGCAATAAAAAAATCTTTGAATGTTTTGCAATGGCCCGTGCTTAATTATCAATCCCCACTCGTGCGCGCCCGGCTGTTTCCGCCGCTCAGGGCCGGGTGTGACATTAGGCGGGAAGGAACAAAAGAGTTAGAAGAAAGAGGAAAACAAGGCTTAAGGGCGGGACGGCGACAAGAGGGAAAAGAAGGCGGAAAGAGAGAAGGAGAGGGACGGGACGGCGGAAAGAAAGAGAGAGAAAGAGGCGGGAAGGAAAATATATTATTATTATTAAAAATAAAGTATAAGTATAAATAAATATCACATCATAAAAGAAAGAGTTCGGGTCAGAGAAACGGGTACCTGGGTCGGGTCGGATCGGGGCAGATGTCACAGTCTCCCCTACTTTAAGAAATTTCGTCCCGAAATTTATCTCGAAGTAGGTTGCGCAGAGAACAGGTGCGGGTACTTGATCTTCATTTGATCTTCCCTTTCCCATGTAAACTCGGCTCCGCGCTTGGACTCCCATCGAACTTTAACAATAGGGATACGACTGCGCTTGGTTTGCTTAACTTCGCGATCCATAATCTCAACAGGCTTCTCAACGAAATGCATAGTTTCATCAACTTGAACTTCATCAAGTGGAATGTGAAGGTTCTCATCAGCTAAACACTTCTTGAGATTGGATACATGGAACGTTGGATGCACATTACTGAGCGCGGGCGGCAGGTCAAGTCTGTAGGCAACTTTTCCCACACGCGCGAGAATCTTGAATGGACCAACATAACGAGGAGGAAGCTTACCTTTCTTCCCAAAGCGGACAACACCCTTCCAGGGCGACACTTTGAGGAGAACAAGATCATCAACTTGAAATTCGAGAGGCTTTCGCCTACGATCTGCGTAACTCTTCTGTCGGCTTCTGGCAGTCAGCAGATGATCACGGATCTTGGCGATTTTATCTGTTGTCTCTTGAACAAGTTCGGGTCCTGTGATTTGAGTTTCTCCCACTTCGCTCCAACAAATCGGGGAGCGGCACTTACGACCGTAAAGTGCTTCAAATGGGGCCATACCGATACTGGAATGATAGCTGTTATTATAAGAGAACTCAATCAAAGGCAGGTGTGAATCCCAATTACCTCCAAAATCAAGAACACAAGATCGGAGCATATCCTCAAGAGTCTGAATAGTTCGCTCAGACTGACCGTCAGTCTGGGGATGATATGCCGTACTCATGTCCAAGCGAGTTCCTAGCGCAGATTGGAGAGATTTCCAAAAGCGAGATATAAAACGGCCATCGCGATCGGATATGATGCTCAAAGGAGTACCATGGCGGCAGACAATTTCCTTGACATAAAGCTGCGCGAGTTGCTCAACACGGTAGTTTTCACGAATGGGCAGAAAGTGAGCAGACTTAGTCAAACGATCCACTATTACCCAAATGCTATCATGTTTGCTTGCTGTCAAAGGTAACTTGGTAATAAAGTCCATCGCTACACATTCCCATTTCCACGTAGGAATTTCTGGTTGTTCGAGCAAACCAGATGGGCGTTGGTGTTCAGCTTTTACTTTAGAACAAGTCAGGCATCTAGCTACGAACACAGCAATATCCTTCTTCATACCGGGCCACCAATAAGTAATGCGCAAATCCTTGTACATCTTATCAGCGCCAGGATGAATAGAATACCGAGATTTGTGCGCTTCACTCAGGATATCAGCGCGAAGATTCACATCAAAGGGAATCCAGATGCGATTGAGATAGCAGAGAATTCCACTCAGATTAGGCACAAAATGCGCTTCCGCGCCACACGCTAACTCGGCGCGAAGGTTACCATTACTGATGGATGCGCGCTGCGCGTCACGAATACGCGATTCAAGGTTGCTTTGAATCGGCGCAAAGTGAAGATGCGTGCGCGGCAAAATACAGTTAAGCTGGCAGGCTTTTCGGCTGAGCGCATCGGCTACTACATTAGCCTTACCAGGATGATACCGGATCTCACAATCGTAATCGCTGATGAGTTCGTTCCATCGGCGTTGTCTCATGTTAAGTTCCTTCTGATCAAAGATATGCTGAAGGCTTTTATGGTCAGTGTAAAGGATACACTTAGTACCATAAAGGTAGTGTCTCCAGATCTTCAAGGCAAAAACAACTGCACCAAGTTCGAGGTCGTGAGTTGTATAATTCTTTTCATGAACCTTGAGTTGCCTTGATGCGTAAGCGATAACCTTGCCTCGTTGCATAAGAACACAACCGAGACCTTGGTTGGAGGCATCGCAGTACACGACAAAATCATCATTACCCTCAGGTAGCGCAAGAACAGGAGCTTCACACAACAAACGCTTGAGCGTTAGAAAGGCTTCTTCTTGCTTCGAGCCCCAAATATACGGTTTACCTTTGTGCGTTAGAGCTGTTAAAGGCAAAGCGATCTTCGAGAAGTTCGAAATGAAACGCCGGTAATAACCAGCTAAGCCCAGAAAGGAACGGATCTCAGAAGGAGAGGATGGCGTAATCCAGTTCTTGATTGCTTCAATTTTGGATGGGTCGACATGAATACCCATCTTGTTTACAACATGACCAAGAAACTGTACTTCATCCGACCAAAATTCACACTTGGAGAGCTTGGAAAGAGCTACTCGGTTCGAAGCTTTTGCAACACCAACCGAAGATGTTGCTCATGCTCGGCCTTGGTCTTAGAATAAATCAGAACGTCATCGATAAACACAATCACGAATTTATCCAAGAAAGGCCTACACACCCGATTCATTAGATCCATGAAAACGGCGGGTGCGTTGGTTAAACCGAAGGACATGACCAAGAATTCAAAATGGCCATAACGAGTTCGAAAAGCTGTCTTCGGAACATCTTCATCGCGGATGCGCAACTGGTGATAGCCAGAGCGGAGATCAATCTTCGAGAAACAAGAGGCACCTTGGAGTTGATCAAAGAGGTCGTCAATACGCGGTAAGGGGTACCGGTTTTTAATGGTGAGTTTGTTCAACTCGCGGTAATCAATACACATGCGAAACGATCCATCTTTCTTTTTAACGAACAACACCGGAGCACCCCAGGGCGAAGAGCTAGGGCGGATGAATCCTTTAGCAGTCAACTCTTGAAGTTGGCTTGCCAATTCTTGCATCTCAGCGGGTGCAAGACGATAAGGAGATTTAGCTACGGGGGAAGCACCAAGGACAAGATCAATACGGAACTCGACTTCACGAGCGGGAGGGATACCAGGAAGATCATCCGGAAAAACTTCAGGGAAATCACGCACAACAGGGATATCGCGAAGCTTCTTTTCTTCAGCAGGTTTAACCACATGGGCTAGAAATGCAATACACTTCTTCCGCATGAGTCTTTGGGCTTCGGCGCAAGACATAAGTTTAAGACCACTGGAGGGTTTTTCGCCGTAGATATGAAGATCACCATTTTCTCGAGGAATGCGAATCAACTTCTTGGCGCAAATAACTTCGGCGCGATTCTTCGAGAGCCAGTCCATACCAATGATAACATCAAAGCTTCCAAGAGGCATGGGGATGAGGTCAATCAGAAAATCGTTTTCGTTAAGGTTAAGCGTACAATCTTTAATCACTGAGTTTATTAAAACAGTTTCACCATTAGCCAATTCAACTGAAAAATCTTCTTTTAAATCGTTGCGCGGTCGCGCAAGCTTCTGCTCGAAGGCGCGAGAGATAAAACTTCGATCGGCGCCAGTATCAAAAAGTACAGAAGCATAAAATCCGTTAAGCAAAAATGTACCATTAACTACGTCATTATTCGCTTGCGCTTGGTGCGCGGTTATGTTAAAAGCTCGTCCGCGTGTCACTTGGTTCGAAACCTGGTTCACCGGATTCGCTTGCGTGATCTGAACTTGTAGTCTCGGGCACGCGTTCCGGAAATGACTGGGATCACCGCAGTTAAAGCACGATCTGGGTCGTGGGTTTTGGTAGGTTGGTTGAGGGGTTTGCGGGTAGACTGGTGGTGTTGGCGCAATTGGGTTGGCGGGAAGGACTCTACAGTTTTCTGCAAGGTGACCAGCGCGGCCACATCGGGTACAAAGTCGACATGGGACTTGAGGTGGGTGGTGGAGTCTACAGGTTGGGCAAAAGGGGTGGTTTCCTGTGTAAGGTTTCTTAGTTGGCGGGGCAGGGAGTGCTGGATTGGTTAAGGCATAGTTATGGGCTACAGGAGGTGTTGGGTAGGTTGACAGTGGGTTAGGCGCATAAACTGGAGGTTGGTATGCGGGTTGCTGGACAATGGGCGGGTTGATAAGCGCATAGGCCTTGCGCCTGCGCTTGAGGTTGTTACGGTTTGAGGGTTCTGGTTTGGTTTCTGTTGGTTCAGGAACAGTCTTGGTGAGTTTGGTCTTTTCTGTTCCCCGCAGGAACAAGGTTCCTGCTCTGACATGGTTGTCGCTGAGCACAGCGGCCAACTCAATAGCGTCAGGGAGGGTTACTGGGTTTCTGGCCCATACAGAATCTTGAATTTCCATGGGGAGACCCCCAAGGAATTTCTCTATGGCTCGGCGGGAAGGGGTAACAAGGTGAGGGACCAGTAAGCTTAGCTCGTGGAAGCGCGTCGCGTACTCGCGCGCTTCACCGCTGTATTGCTTAAGATTCCAAAATTCCTCCTCCAGGCGCTTAACTTCGTTGGGAGGGCAGAATTCTCGCGTAAGAATTTCCTTGAATTCCTCCCATGTCATGCTAGAAGCAGCCTCTGCGCCACGCGCATGAGCTACTCCATTCCACCATGTAAGCGCTCTGGATTCCAGGACACTGGAAGCATACAGGGTTCGTCTGTCTGAGGGGCATTGGGTGTGGATGAAAGTGTTTTCTATTTTCTCAAGCCACTGGAGCATCACGGTGGCTCCTTCAAGACCTGTGAACTTTGGAGGGTTACCCGCGTTAAAGGACTTAATGTTGTAACCAGAGGTGTTGGTATTGTTTTGGCTCAAAGCTTGGGCTATTGCGGCGGCCATTTCCTGGGAACGTTGCTGTCTACGCATGCGCGAGGCTTCTCTTCTCTGAAATCGGCGAGATAGCGGAGGCATTCTATAAAAATTTTAATTTTAGTTAATATCTTGGCTTTAGCGCAAAGTTTTAATCTTATAAAGCTTGGTTTCACGGAGTCAGTTACTGTCAAAAGTTAAAGTAAAATAAATGATCCTAAATGCAGACTTAATAAAGGTAACAAATTCGAATCAAGAATCGACAATTCATGTATCACCATGACTTTCCGAATTCCCAATTTTAAAATATACGAGCAAACGAGTATTGGAGATTGACGATTCATGTATCACCATGACTTTTCAATCTTCAATATAAAACATACAAGAAAATGAGTATTGGAGGTTGACAATTCATGTATCACCATGACTTTTCAACTCTCTAACCTCAGAACACAATCGTAAAGGAAAATTGAAAATCAACTATTCATGTATCACCATGACTTTTCGGATTTTCAAATCCAACAAACGAACATTTAAGTAAAATCAATAAAAATCGAAATTCGACAAAAATCGAAATATCGCGAAATAAAACATAAAATCATATACTGCGCAAGTGTGAGCATATTCATAAATAACGAGTAATTAACAATAAGCGCGCAAACATGAGATTTCTCTCATGCGCGAGAAGGGACTCTTAGGTATTCTAGGCCGTTACGTCTAACCACCTATCCTAAAGTCAACGAGCTCTGATACCAATCTGTAACACCCCGACCAAAGGCGGATTATACATCGGGGCGCCACATATTGTTTCATTACTCGTGACACTATTGGGTGTCAATATTTAATAAATACATTCATTCGCGCAGGCGCAGGGTAAACACAAGATATAAATAAACCAACATAAATTAATATATTATAAATCATAATATTCGAACAGCAATAACTTGTCTTGATACATTTTAATCTAGGTCCAAAAGTAAAAACGTCCTACGCGTCCACAAGCTCCAAAAGTAGCTACAGCAAACCTGAACATGTGTTAAAATAAACGTCAAACACTTGCGTGTTGGTGAGAAATCAAGTTTAATACAATACATAGATAACAATAAATCTGCGCGCAACATGTGTATGTCTGGTTTTCAACAAGGGTGTAATCTGATCGGGACCAACTCTAAGATTCATAAGACTGCCAGTGCTCACAATTGAGCTCACAAACAAGACAAACTGTGCATGTGTATACAAAAGAGAAAATCATAAACGATAGTTCTCCCGTGTTCATCTAATGGTACCATGAAAACTGCGGAATAGACCGACAAGACGGTTAATGATCCACACATACAAATAAACAGCCAAGTCTACGTCCTCAACACATGGGATACTGCGCGACTAAAGTTCATAAACAAGTTTAAGACTCTAAGTTTGTATGAACACATGAACATCCCAAAACATTAAAAGCAAAAAGGGATTAGGTACGAGATTACTCACTTGATAAACGATGCGGTGTAAGATAAAGCAAGAACCAACTTTAAACAAGCACAAGTTAACCTATAAATAAGATTATTGTTTTAATGATTGGTTTAAGTCTTGATTATAAGTTAGCATAATTAATAAGTAAATTATTATATATAACATATATATTACCGAAAATCAGGGCAGAGGAGAGGAGAAAACGGAGGCAAGAGAAGAAGACGGCAGAGAGAGCAAGGGGCAAGAGAACAGGAGAGATTAAGTGTTTTGTGTGTGTAGTGTTATGAAAATATTGTTATTATTTATAGGAAAACCCTAGGAGACATAATCCCTAGAAAAGGGGAAAGGATCTTTAACAGGATCAAGCAAAAGATATCAAAAAGCATAAGAAAACAAAAGCAAAAGATATGGAAAGATATGGCAGCTGCAGAGGCAAGATAAAGCTGACAGGTTAACAGTAAAAAAAAAAAGCATGGGCGGGTCAGATAAAGGTACTGGTCAAGCATGGCAAAAGCAGATCTCAAAAGATAATGCCAGTCACTTTTTCTGCCAACCAATGGGGTTGGTGCGCCAAAAGTGGCTTTTCAGACATAAAGCAGATTAGGTCAACAGCTCAAAGATAAGACAACACAAAAGCAACGGCTAGATTAAACAGAAGAAAACTCAAAGGGTTCAGCGCGAGAAGGCTAAGGCGCGAAGGCAGACACAGAAGGTCAAGAGAGCGCGAGCGCGAAGGCAGACAGAAACAACCTTAACGCGTCGCGGGAAGAACTACATTTCTAAGCGCGTCGCGGGAAGAATCACATTTCTTAGCGCGCCGCGGGAGGAACTAGAATTCTTCGCGCGTCGAGGGATGAATTACAATTCTTAGCGCGCTGCGAGAAGAGTTCGTCTCGCGTATCGCTGAAACAGGTGGTCTTCACGCAGGCTTCCTTGCAAGGGGTCTGCGCAGACAACCTTAGGCGGGAAGGAACAAAAGAGTTAGAAGAAAGAGGAAAACAAGGCTTAAGGGCGGGACGGCGACAAGAGGGAAAAGAAGGCGGAAAGAGAGAAGGAGAGGGACGGGACGGCGGAAAGAAAGAGAGAGAAAGAGGCGGGAAGGAAAATATATTATTATTATTAAAAATAAAGTATAAGTATAAATAAATATCACATCATAAAAGAAAGAGTTCGGGTCAGAGAAACGGGTACCTGGGTCGGGTCGGATCGGGGCAGATGTCACAACTTTGAGGAGAACAAGATCACCAACTTGAAATTCGAGAGGCTTTCGCCTGCGATCTGCGTAACTCTTCTGTCGGCTTCTGGCAGTCAGCAGATGATCACGGATCTTGGCGATTTTATCGGTTGTCTCTTGAACAAGTTCGGGTCCTGTGATTTGAGCTTCTCCCACTTCGCTCCAACAAATCGGGGAGCGGCACTTACGACCGTAAAGTGCTTCAAATGGGGCCATACCAATACTGGAATGATAGCTGTTATTATAAGAGAACTCGATCAAAGGCAGGTGTGAATCCCAATTACCTCCAAAATCAAGAACACAAGATCGGAGCATATCCTCAAGAGTTTGAATAGTTCGCTCAGACTGTCCGTCAGTCTGAGGATGATATGCAGTACTCATGTCCAAGCGAGTTCCTAGCGCAGATTGGAGAGATTTCCAAAAGCGAGATATAAAACGGCCATCGCGATCGGATATGATGCTTAAAGGAGTACCATGACGGCAGACAATTTCCTTGACATAAAGCTGCGCGAGTTGCTCAACACGGTAGTTTTCACGAATGGGCAGAAAGTGAGCAGACTTAGTCAAACGATCCACTATTACCCAAATGCTATCATGTTTGCTTGCTGTCAAAGGTAACTTGGTAATGAAGTCCATCGCTACACATTCCCATTTCCACGTAGGAATTTCTGGTTGTTCGAGCAAACCAGATGGGCGTTGATGTTCAGCTTTTACCTTAGAACAAGTCAGGCATTTAGCTACGAACACAGCGATATCCTTTTTCATACCGGGCCACCAATAAGTAATGCGCAAATCCTTGTGCATCTTATCAGCCCCGGGGTGAATAGAATACCGAGATTTGTGCGCTTCACTCAGGATATCAGCGCGAAGATTCTCATCAAAGGGAATCCAGATGCGATTGAGATAGCAGAGAATTCCACTCAGATTAGGGACAAAATGAGCTTCCGCGCCACACGCTAACTCGGCGCGAAGGTTACCATTACTGATGGATGCGCGCTGCGCGTCACGAATGCGCGATTCAAGGTTGCTTTGGATCGGCGCGAAGTGAAGCTGCGTGCGCGGCAAGATACAGTTAAGCTGGCAGGGTTTTCGGCTGAGCGCATCGGCTACCACATTAGCGTTACCAGGATGATACCGGATCTCACAATCGTAATCGCTGATGAGTTCGTTCCATCGGCGTTGTCTCATGTTAAGTTCCTTCTGATCAAAGATATGCTGAAGGCTTTTATGGTCGGTGTAGAGGATACACTTAGTACCATAGAGGTAGTGTCTCCAGATCTTCAAGGCAAAAACAACTGCGCCTAGTTCGAGATCGTGAGTTGTATAATTCTTTTCATGAACCTTGAGTTGCCTTGATGCGTAAGCGATAACCTTGCCTCGTTGCATAAGAACACAACCGAGACCTTGGTTGGATGCATCGCAATACACGACAAAATCATCATTACCCTCAGGTAGCGCAAGAACAGGAGCTTCACACAACAAACGCTTGAGCGTTAGAAAGGCTTCTTCTTGCTTCGAGCCCCAAATATACGGTTTACCTTTGTGCGTTAGAGCTGTTAAAGGCAAAGCGATCTTCGAGAAGTTCGAAATGAAGCGCCGGTAATAACCATCTAAGCCCAGAAAGGAACGGATCTCAGAAGGAGTGGTCGGCGTAATCCAGTTCTTGATTGCTTCAATTTTGGATGGGTCGACATGAATACCCATCTTGTTCACAACATGGCCAAGAAACTGTACTTCATCAGACCAGAATTCACACTTGGAGAGCTTGGCAAAGAGCTGCTCGGCTCTAAGATTTTGCAACACCAACCGAAGATGTTGCTCATGCTCGGCCTTGGTTTTGGAATAAATCAGAACGTCATCGATAAACACAATCACGAATTTATCCAAGAAAGGCCAACACACCCGATTCATTAGATCCATGAAAACGGCGGGTGCGTTGGTTAAACCGAAGGACATGACCAAGAATTCAAAATGGCCATAACGAGTTCGAAAAGCAGTCTTCGGAACATCTTCATCGCGGATGCGCAACTAGTGATAGCCAGAGCGGAGATCAATCTTGGAGAAACAAGAGGCACCTTGGAGTTGATCAAAGAGGTCGTCAATACGCGGTAAGGGATACCGGTTTTTAATGGTGAGTTTGTTTAACTCGCGGTAATCAATACACATGCGAAACGATCCATCTTTCTTTTTAACGAACAACACCGGAGCACCCCAGGGCGAAGAGCTAGGGCGGATGAATCCTTTAGCAGTCAACTCTTGAAGTTGGCTTGCCAATTCTTGCATCTCAGCGGGCGTAAGACGGTAAGGAGATTTAGCTACGGGGGAAGCACCAGGGACAAGATCAATACGAAACTCGACTTCACGAGCGGGAGGGATACCAGGAAGATCATCAGGAAAAACTTCAGGGAAATCACGCACAACAGGGATATCGCGAAGCTTCTTTTCTTCAGCAGGTTTGACCACATGGGCTAAGAATGCAATACACCTCTTCCGCATGAGCCTTCGGGCTTCGGCGCAAGACATAAGTTTAAGACCGCGGGAGGGTTTTTCGCCGTAGATATGAAGATCACCATTTTCTCGAGGTATGCGAATCATCTTCTTGGCGCAAATAACTTCGGCGCGATTATGCGTAAGCCAGTCCATACCAATGATAACATCAAAGCTTCCAAGAGGCATAGGGATGAGGTCGATCAGAAAATCGTTTTCGTTAAGGTTAAGCGTGCAATCTTTAATCACTGAGTTAATTAAAACAGTTTTGCCATTAGCCAATTCAACTGAAAAATTTTCTTTTAAATCGTTGCGCGGTCGCACAAGCTTCTTCTCAAACGCGCGAGAAATAAAACTTCGATCGGCGCCAGTATCAAAAAGTACAGAAGCATAAAATCCGTTAAGCAAAAATGTACCATTAACTACGTCATTATTCGCTTGCGCTTGGTGCGCGGTTATGTTAAAAGCTCGTCCGCGTGACACTTGGTTCGAAATCTGGTTCACCGGATTCGCTTGCGTAATCTGAACTTGTAGTCTGGGGCACGCGTTCCGGAAATGACTGGGATCACCGCAGTTATAGCACGACCTGGGTCGTGGATTAGGGTATGTTGGTTGTGGGTTCTGTGGGTAGACTGGTGTTGGCACAATTGGATTGGCGGGAAGGACTCTACAGTTTTCTGCAAGGTGACCAGTGCGGCCACATCGGTTACAAAGTCGACATGGGACTTGAGGTGGGTGGTGGAGTCTACAGGTTGGGCAAAAGGGGTGGTTTCCTGTGTAGGGTTTCTTAGTTGGCGGGGCAGGGAGTGCGGGATTGGTTAAGGCATAGTTGTGGACTACAGGAGGTGTTGGGTAGGTTGACAGTGGGTTAGGCGCGTATACTGGAGGTTGGTAGGCGGGTTGCTGGACTATGGGCGGGCTGGTAAGCGCGTAAACTTGTCTGCGCCTACGTTTCTGGTTATGGTTTGAGGGTTCTGGTTTGGTTTCTGCGGGTTCATGGACAGTTTTGGTGGGTTTGGTCTTCTCAGATCCCCGCAGGAACAGGGTTCCTGCTCTGACATGGTTGTCGCTGAGCACAGCGGCCAATTCGATAGCGTCAGAGAGGGTTACTGGGTTTCTGGCCCATACAGAATCTTGAATTTCCATGGGGAGACCCCCAAGGAATTTCTCTATGGCTCGGCGGAAAGGGGTAACAAGGTGAGGGACAAGCAGGCTTAGTTCATGGAAGCGCGTCGCGTACTCGCGCGCTTCACCGCTGTATTGCTTCAAGTTCCAGAATTCTTCCTCCAAGCGCTTAACTTCGTTGGGAGGGCAGAATTCTCGCGTCAGAATTTCCTTAAATTCCTCCCAGAGCATGCTGGAAGCAGCTTCTGCGCCACGCGCATGAGCTACTCCATTCCACCATGTAAGCGCTCTAGATTCCAGGACACTGGAAGCATATAGGGTTCGTCTGTCTGAGGGGCATTGGGTGTGGAGGAAAGTGTTTTCTATTTTCTCAAGCCACTGGAGCATCACGGTGGCTCCTTCAAGACCTGTGAACTTTGGAGGGTTACCCGCGTTAAAGGACTTAATGTTGTAACTAGAGGTGTTAGCATTGTTTTGGTTTAAGGCTTGGGCTATTGCGGCGGCCATTTCCTGGGAACGTTGTTGCGAACGTCTGCGCGCGGCTTCTTTCTTCTTGAGATGGCGACGAGATAGCGGAGGCATTCTATAAAAGTTTTAATTTTAGTTAATATCTTAGCGCAAAGTATAATCTTATAAAGCTTGGTTTCGCGGAGTCAGTTACTGTCAAAAGTTAAAGTAAAATAAATGACCCTAAATGCAGACTTAATAAAGGTAACAAATTCGAATCAGAAATCGACAATTCATGTATCACCATGACTCTCCGAATTCCCAATTTAAAATATACGAGCAAACGAGTATTGGGGATTGACGATTCATGTATCACCATGACTTTTCAATCTTCAATACAAAACATACAAGAAAATGAGTATTGGAGGTTGACAATTCATGTATCACCATGACTTTTCAAGTCTCCAACCTCAGAACATAATCGTAAATGGAAATTGAAAATCAACTATTCATGTATCACCATGACTTTTCGGATTTTCAAATCCAACAAACGAATATGTAAGTAAAATCAATAAAAATCGAAATTCAACAAAAATCGAAATATCGCGAAATAAAACATAAAATCATATACTGCGTCTGCGCAAGCATATTTATAAATAACGAGTAATTAACAATAAGCGCGCAAACATGAGATTTCTCTCATGCGCGAGAAGGGACTCTTAGGTATTCTAGGCCGTTAGGTCTAACCACCTATCCTAAAGTCAACGAGCTCTGATACCAATCTGTAACACCCCGACCAAAGGCGGATTATACATCGGGGCGCCACATATTGTTTCATTACTCGTGACACTATTGGGTGTCAATATTTAATAAATACATTCATTCGCGCACGCTCAGAGTAAACACAAGATAACATAAATCATCATAAATCAATATATTATAAATCATAATATTCGAACAGCAATAACTTGTCTTGATACATTTTAATCTAGGTCCAAAATAAAGAACTTCCTACGTGTCCACAAGCTCCAAATGTAGCTACAGCAAACCTGAACATGTGTTAAAATAAACGTCAAACACTTGCGTGTTGGTGAGAAATCAAGTTTAATACAATACATAGATAACAATAAATCTGCGCGCAACATGTGTTTGTCTGGTTTTCAACAAGGGTGTAATCTGATCGGGACCAACTCTAAGATTCATAGACTGTCAGTGCTCACAATTGAGCTCACAAACAAGAAAGACTGTGCAAGTGTAAACAAAAGAGAAAATCATAAACGATAGTTCTCCCGTGTTCATCTAATGGTACCATGAGAACTGCGGAATAGACCGACAAGACGGTTAATGATCCACACATACAAATAAACAGCCAAGTCTACGTCCTCAACACATGGGATACTGCGCGACTAAAGTTCATAAACAGTTTAAGACTCTAAGTTTGTACGAACACATGAACATCCCAAAACATTAAAATAAAAAAGGGATTAGGTACGAGATTACTCACTTGATAAACGATGCGGTGTAAGATAAAGCAAGAACCAACTTTAAACAAGCACAAGTTAACCTATAAATAAGATTATTGTTTTAATGATTTGTTTTAAGTCTTGATTATAAGTTAGCATAATTAATAAGTAAATTATTATATATAATATATATTACCGGAAAAGCAGGGCAGAACAGGGAGGAAGACGGAGGCAGAGAGGGAGGCGACAGAGGATCAACGGCAGAGAGCAAGGAAGAACAGGAGAGTTTAAGTGCTTTGTGTGTGTAGTGTTAGGAAATTAACATTATTATTTATAGGGAAACCCTAGGGAACACAATCCCTAGAAAAGGGGAAAAGATCTCCAAAAAGTAAAAGATTCCAAAAGCAAAAGATATCAAAAGATATGGCAGCTGCAGGGGGCAAAGGAAAAGCTGACAGGGAACAGTAAACAGGCATGGGCGGGTCAGATAAAGGTACTGGTCAGGCATGGAAAAAGCAGATCTCAAAAGATAATGTCAGTCACTTTTTCTGTCAACCAATGTGGTTGGTGCGCATGCTGCGCCAAAAGTGGCTTTTCAGACATAAGATAGGTCAGGTCAACAGCACAGAAGATAAGACATCACAAAAGCAAACGGCTAGATTAAACAGAAGAAAACTCAAAGGGTATAGCGCGAGAAGGCTTGAGCGCACGCGCGAGGGCGAAGGCAGACAGAACAATCCTTAGCGCGCCGCGGGAAGGACTATCATCCTTAGCGCGCCGCGGGAAGAACTACCATTCTTAGCGCGCTGCGAGAAGAACTACAATTCTTAGCGCGTCGCGGGAAGAACTACCATTCTTAGCGCGCTGCGAGAAGAACTACAATTCTTAGCGCGTCGCGGGAAGAACTACCATTCTTAGCGCGCTGCGAGAAGAACTACAATTCTTAGCGCGTCGCGGGAAGAACTACCATTCTTAGCGCGCTGCGAGAAGAACTACAATTCTTAGCGCGCTGCGAGAACAGTTCGCCTCGCGTATCGCAGGAACAACTGGTCTTCACGCAGGCTTCCTTGTAAGGAGTCTGGCGCGTGGAGCTGCGCAGACAACCTTAGGCGGGAAGGAACAAAGGACAGCAAAGAGTAAGGAGAGAGGGAAACAAGGCTAAAGGGCGGGACGGCGACAAGAGGGAAAGAAGGCGGAAAGAGAGAAGAAGAGGGACGAGAAGGCGGAAAGAAAGAGAGAGAAAGAGGCGGGAAGGAAAAATTATTAAAAGTAAAATATAAGTATAAATAAATATTAAATCATAAAAGAAAGGGATCGGGTCAGAGAAACGGGTACCTGGGTCGGGTCGGATCGGGGCAGATGTCACACTGCCGCCCCTAGACCCCGCTGCCAGGGGCGTTGCCCCCGGACCCCCGTTCGTTGTGGGTCATATAAAGATAGAAATACATTATGAGAAGTGATAGTTAATTGATACGTATACTTGTTATACAGTCAGCCGTGCACAACTGAAGAAAGGAATTACGATTAACGGTGAACGTAACCGTGTTCAGGTGAGTTTCTAGCCCCATTTATGTGTTACGTTTTCGGGGCTGTGTGCATACTCGATATGTTTGTTAATACACTTATCCTAAGAGATAAGTGTATGCCTTATATGGATAATGTGAAATATATGAATGATTGCGTGATGGTACGTGAACAATCTTCAGATATTGCACGTACTGTCAGGTTGCAGCGCTAAGAATAAGGTAAGTATGTTATGTATGTTTATGTGTATGAACATGATAGAGATAATAGAAGAAAGAAATGATAACGTATGGTTGTATGGTTACGAAGAGGGTTCCGAGCCCTAGTAATACTCGAGGAATGTAGGGCGTAATGCTTTTTACAACGTAAGATATGAAAGTAAGATAATACAAAAGAAAGTATGAACGAAAGGATATAATTTTATGTGTATGCCGTGTATGGTATATGTGATCGATACGATTGATTGCTTGACGGTACGTGAACGATCTTCGGATATTGCACGTATCGTCAAGGGAAGTGACTAGCTCCTTACATGGATATTAAATAGTAAAGTATAGTGTTCCTTTTATGGAAGGTATAGTGTTCCTTTTATGGATAGTAAAGTGTTCCTTCTATGGATAGTATAGTGTTCCTCCTATGGAAATTATATATGGTAGGGTAATGGTAATGGTTCTTTTAATAAATATTACGTGACGATCCTCCTATGGATATTTATACAAGGTTAAGGTAGTAATATGTGTCTTCGGATACGGGAAGTAATATATGGGAATAAATTGTATGATACCTGATTAACTAGAACTCACTCAGCGTAGCTGACTTTTAGTATGCACGCAGGTGAGCCGATTACAGAGCTAGTAAGAGGATGACGCATGGCATGGATTGAACGACTGGCATCTGAAGAAAGAAGTAAAGATGTTTTGAATATAAAGTTTTGTGTTATGGTATTAAAGAAAAGATTTAATGTTTTGTAACAAATGATTGATGTTTTATATTCCGCGAAAAGTTTTAATAAACTCTGATTTGAAGGACTGTGTTTATGAGTAAATCCGACGCTAAAGTAGGGCTACCGGGTTCGGGGCCTTACATAAAACTAGGGAGACATCTGTGATTCCGAGGTATTTTTCTGATTTTTTATTTAAATTTGTTTACATATTTAGTATACATTTCTTATAATGAACGTCTTCATGTATGTTACATTGATAAATTCTTTTTTATTTCTTTTAGGTTTCCAGTAACAGTAACTTTACAAGACTCTACTGGCGTTTGCTTTTTAACGTTGTTTGGCGCAGTAGCGATTAAGCTTTTGAATATTTCTACAGAAGATCTTAAGTCCCTCTATGCAAAGACTAGACTAGCGGCGCGTTCTGGCCTTCTGAATTGAAAACTTTAGTTGACAGGAAACTCGCCTTTAAGGTGCAGGTCACAGAATACAACCAAAATAAGCCATCCAATTACTTCAATGTACTAAAAGTATTGATGATGTTGAAGTTATTGAGCAGCTTGATAAAAAGTTAAATGAATTGAAGGTGATGACGCAAACTTTAATAATTTTACACAACTTATATAATATTTGCTTGCATCATTTTAACTTTCCTCAATTTCAAAATTTAGGATGGTGAGTCATTTTCTTTTGACATAGATGATCAGCAAACAACAAACCTTAAGGTAATTCTTATTATATATTAAATTATAATGCTGAAGTGTCTAACCTCAATCTATGCAATTAATTTTCATACCTTTTAGGAATCATTCTCATTTACAAGTCAAAATGAGACTCCTGGTTCTGTTTCATACAAGGATAGTGGAAAGGCGTTGGGATTGGTTGGTGGTTCAACAAAAAGGAATCTAAATGAAGTCTATGATGTTGAGGAGTACGAAGCTACTTCATCTACAAAAGCGCGTAATAAATCTAAAGGTCTCAATGCTACCTCAACTTAAAAACTTTTGATCCAAAATTGGAGAAAAATTAACTTTTACAGTTAGAAAAGAAATTAAGCTGTTGGATGATTTTAATTTTATTGTCATTTCGGATAATCATGTTTGTTTTGAACAATTAGTCTTTGGCGTTTTGGATTATGTTCTTGGTTTTGAATAATTATGCTTTGGATTTTATTTGGTGATTATTTTTTAAAGTATGGTTGGATTTATTTTCTTTTTGTCCTGAATTTATTAACTTCCACAATAGTGCCTTGGTCAAAATTTTTATTTACATATTTATTTTAATGCATTATAATAGTTAAAAGATCCTAGAAATGCTAAAAAAAATTATTATTTTTTATGTACAGTACCTATGCATGATTACATGACGCCAATTCCAAATCGCAAACGTCCATACATGAAGTTTACATTACAAGGTTAAGTCTTATTATTCTTTAAATTATTTTTTCATATAAATTATTTTCAAAAATTAATATCCTTTTAATAATTTTGGATACTTTTCAAAATCAACTACAGATTTACTTAATGTCTCTAATACTACAAATGCCAAGGAACAACGCAACAAGAGGAAAATGAAATTGGATTCTAAGAGACAGAAATCATATTCAAATAATCTAAACAATGGTTTGCCAACAAATTCCAAAGGTACGTTGTAGAATACAAATATTTGTGAATTCATGTCTTTTTGAACTAATTTTGGATTTTCAGCAAAATAATTTTTCTATAATGTAAACTAATTTTGGATTTTCATCATAATAATTTTGGGTAATCTTATTGTTGTTTTAACTAATATATTGTAGGTAAAGACAACATTCAATTTGGCTTAACATCGCCACTTGAAAATAAATGTATGTCTTTGCAAAAAGAAAATATGCTTGGCATATCAAATGAGGTGACCTCACAAAGGACCCTACCTAATAATTCATTCACAGATGCTAGAAGTCATTTTTCAGACATTACAAACGGTATTTCTTTATTTTACTATATTAAATCTTAAACTAATTTGGCCCGTTTAAGAATTTATCGGTTTTTATTTTGCAGCTATATCAAATTTCAATAACAGATCGACTACGGCCACAAATTATAAAAGTCCTTTAGATGTTGTTAAAACTTTTACAACTTCCACTACAAATCTTTATCCGCAAAACTCTCCCAACATACTTGAACCTGGTAAATCTTAATTTTATTAATTAACATATATTTAAGTTAATTTCTATAACAAAAGAATTATGTCTTAATTTTATAGAATGCTATATCTAACCATTACTAATGTTTTATAAAAGAATTATGCCTTTATATGTCTTTTGTAATACATACAGGTTCAGGTATTGTCATGAATAATACGAATTACAAAGAGAAACGCAAAGACATGAGAATCATTTTGGATTCTAAAAGAGAGAAGTCTGTTTCCAATCAATCAAGCCACCGACTAAGTAGCCGTTCTCTGATTTTAAATAAAGCTCAAGTTTCCAAGGGTACGTTAGATCTACTTATGTTAATATTTTATTTTTAATTAATAAGTCGTCACATTAATTTTACAGGTAGATCAAATTACAATAATGTTTCAACGGATGCAATTTCGAAAGGTATACTGTACGCAAATTGTATATCCTATTATTTGTCTATATATATATATATATATATATTTCATTTTTAATATTTTTGGTTACAGATTACTTGGATCATGGTGATCAAAGTGTTGAATGTGAAGTATGCCATGCGAAACTTTGGCCAAGTAAAGCAAAACACTCTAAAAAAATGAGCGATTTAACATGCTACTTCTTGTGTTGCCATTACGGGAAAGTTGAGCTTCCAGATTATAAAGAAGCGCCTCAATGTTTCAAGATCTTTTTACTGGTGTTGATCAGAAGAGCAATTATTCATGAAGAACATACGACGTTACAACTCTATGTTTTATTTTACTTCTATAGGTGGCAAAATTGACAAATCTATTAATAGAGGTTTTGCTCCTCCAATATTTAGGTTGAGCGGACAAAATTACCATTCTATGGGAAGTCTTCTTCCAGTAAGAGGTTCAAAACCAAAGTTCTCTCAACTATATATATATATATATATATGATACCGAAAATGAGATTTCCAACAGAATAGGTGTTTTCGGGTACGATTTACTCTTACTTTGTTTAAAACAATACTCTCGAATTCTGTTAATATTTATACTTAACTAATAATATCTTTTTTCAGTGATTCAAGTATTGCGTCCACATCCTTTGATGATAATGATGATATTGAGCTTATCAACTATTTGAAGAGAATGTTAGATTCGAACAACATATTGGTTCAAACTTATCGTATGGTGAGAGACTGTTTTAAAGATAATCCTCAGGTGGAAGTAAGGTTACGCCTTATTGGAGGCAGGCAACAAGATGGCAGGACATATAACTTACCTACATCTTCTGAAGTGGCTGCTTTGATTGTTAGAGACATTGGTGACTGTCTTTGAAAAGAGAGATATTGTTGTTAATACTCAAGAAGGATCATTAAAACGCATAAGTGAACTTCATCCTTCATATATGCCGCTTCAATATCCTATTTTTTTTCATACGTTGATGACGGTTATAGGGTTGACATCTATCATAGAGCTGTTACTGAGACAAACAAAAACAAAAGAGGGCGATTGACAATGAGGGAATTCTTTGCATATAGAAATCAAGATAGAGCTAATAATTTCTCATTGATTACAAATGGAGGAAGGCTTTATCAACAACTTTTAGTTGATGCATATACGTCAATTGAAAGCGAGAGGTTGTTTTATATACAATGCCAACAGAAAAATCTTAGATGTGAGTCATATAAAAAGTTAGTTAACCTACATAACTCTGGAAATTTTGATATATCTAGCATTGGACAACGTGTCATTTTGCCTTCTTCATTACGGGTGGTGCACGCTACATGAGGGAGAACTACTTAGATGCTATGGAGATATGCAAGTGGTTTGGATACCCGGATTTTTTTATTACCCTGACTTGCAATCCAAAATGGCCAGAAGTTAAAAGATTTTTTAACCACAAAAACCTGAAAGCTGAAGACAGACCTGATATATTGTGTAGACTATTTAAAATTAAACTTGACTCATTTGTCACAGACTTAAAGGAGGGTTCGTTGTTTGGGAAAGTTAAAGCATGTATGATACTATGCTCTTTTAATATATATTTGATTTAATGAACACATTTTAGAAAAGCACATGCTAATAACAATGTTTCTAATGATGTAAATTTTTATTGCAGTTGTTTACACAATTGAGTTTCAAAAGCGTGGATTGCCTCATGCTCACGTTTGTGTCTTCATGCACCATGATTACAAGATTAATAATGCTGACAAGATAGATTCGTTTATTTCTGCTGAGATTCCTAACAAGCAAGAAGATCCAGAGTTGTATGACCTTGTAAGCGAGTTTATGATTCATGGGCCATGTGGTGCTGAAAACATAAGTTGTTCATGCATGATTAATAAAAAGTGTTCATAAAACTTCCCAAAAAGTTTTTCCGACCACACTTCTGTTGATTCGAATGGATACCCTATATACAGAAGGCATGAAGATGGAGTTTTTATTAAAAAGTCTGATGTTAACCTAGATAACCGAAGCGTTGTTCCATACAACCCGAAACTTTTAAAATGATATCAGGCACACATAAATGTTGAGTGGTGCAATCAATCAGGGTCGATAAAATATTTGTTTAAATACATCAACAAAGGTCCAGATAGAGCAACTGCTTTCTTAGAGCAAAGCAGTTACACAGAAGATGTTCCTGAACAACCAGTTGACGAAATTAAAGAATATTATGATTGTCGATATGTGTCTGCTTGTGAATCTTCATGGCGTATATTTTCATACGAGGTCCATTATACACCATCTGTTGTTAGACTTCCATTTCATCTTCCTGGACAACAACATATTGTTTATGGTGAAGAGGAAGATATTGACGATGTCCTCGACAAAGCATCTGTTTCAGAATCATTGTTTACAGATTGGATGACCATAAACGGTATGTATCCAGAAGCTCGAAAGCTCCCTTATGTCAAGTATGTTTTCTTTTTACAAAGGCGGACATCTATTTTCAAGTGACGATGTCAAGCCTAATTGAATGTTGTCCTTACCTACACTAAATTAGTTAAAAAAAAACCAAAATTATTATGATGAAAATACAAAAGTACTTTAAATTGTTAAAAATTATGATATGAGCATACAAAATTAGTTCATAAAAAAATATGATGAATATTTATAGTCAACAAAGCACTTTTGGTATTTGTTGGCAAACAAATTTGGTAATTATTTGAATTTTATTTTTGTCTCTTAGAATCCAATTTCATTTTCCTTTTTTTGCATTGTTCCTTAGCATTTTTAGTATTAGAGACATTAAGTAAATATGTGGTGGATAACTAAAACTATCTAAAATTATTAAAGGATATTATTTTGGAAAATAAATTATATGAAAAAAGAATTTAAAGGATAAAAAGAATTAACACTATAATGTAGTCTTAATGTATGGACGTTTTCTATTTTGAATTGACGTCATGTAATCATGCGTAGGTGTGGATCCAGAAGCTTGAAAGCTCTCTTATGTTGAATTTCCTTCCAGTTTCGTTTGGAAAACTCAAGAAAGGAAATGGAAACGAAGAAAAAAAGGTTGTTCAATTGGTAGAATTCATTTTGTTTCACCTGCAGCTGGCGAAGGATACTATCTACGAATTTTATTAAATAAAGTCAAAGGTCCTACAAAATTTGAGGACATTCGCACAGTTAATGGTAACATCCTTCTGACCTTTAGAGACGCGTGTTATGATCTTGGTCTTTTAGACGATGACAATGAGTATATCAAATGCAATGTGGAAGCAAGCAATGCAGGTACCGGGTTTTACTTAAGAAATTTATTTTGCACAATGCTAACGTGTGGAAGTCTATCGAGACCTGAAATTGTTTGGGAGAAAACATGGAATTATTTGGTAGAAGATATTATTCACAAACAACAGCAGCTTTTGGATTGTCCGAGTATTATTTTTTTAACAATAATATTAATAAAAAAAATGTCTAGATGTTTTGTTTTTTTTTGGCTTATATGTTGATCTTTGCAAAGAATGAATGTGGTTATTTTGTTATTAAATTGCAGGACTATCAATTAATGAGGAGCAAATCAAGAATTTGACTTTGCTTGAGATTGAGAAAATTCTGCTTCGTAACAATTCCTCATTAAGAAGATTTAATACAATGCCGTTTCCCGATCTTGAATCTGTAGACTCTGCAAATAATCGACTTATTATTGAAGAGACGTGTTATGATCGTGAAAGTTTACAGCATGAGTTTGATACTCTTTTTGTCTCACTTACAGATGAACAGCGCGGTATTTATAATGAAATAAATAATGCCATTGAGAAAGAAAAAGGTGGTGTGTTTTTCGTTTATGGATATGGAGTAACCGGTAAAACATTTCTATGGAAGAAGTTAGCATCATCGGTCAGATCTAAAGGCCTTATAGTCTTAAATGTTGCTTCTAGTGGCATTGCTACGTTATTACTGACCGGTGGCCGAACAGCTCATTCCCGGTTTAAAATTCCAATCAATCTAACTGAGGATTCTATTTGTTCTTTTGATCCTCAAAGCGAAGTTGCAGATTTAATTAAACAAACCAGTTTGATTATTTGAGACGAAGCCCCAATGATTCATAAGCATGCATTTGAAGCTATGGATCAAACTTTTAAGGACATTTTAAAAAGTGATAACCTCTTTGGTGGTAAGTTTGTCGTGTTTGGAGGAGATTTTAGACAAATACTTCCGGTTGTTACTAATGGAAGCAGACACTAAATAGTGAATGCATCTCTAAGTTTGTCCTACACTTGGAAAAATTGCAAGGTGCTTAAACTTACAAAAAACATGAGGTTAACTGTTGGAAGTAAAGGTCCAAACATTGAGGAAACTAGATTATTTGTTGAATGGCTTTTAAAAATCGGGGAAGGAAAACTTGGTGGTCCAAATCATGGTGAAGTGCAAATAGATATTCCTCATGATATTCTTATTAAAGATTTTGTTGATCCAACTTCTGCTTTAATTGAATTTGTTTACCCGTCAATACTTCAGAATTATAAGAAGAGGGATTTTTTTCAAGAAAGAGGCATACTAGCACCAAAAAACGAAGTTGTTCAAGAGATTAATGATCTATTACTAGCAAGGTTTCCTGGAGAGCATAAGGAATACCTAAGTTCTGATAGTATTGACAAGTTAGAATCCGTAAATGAAGACTTTGATCCTAGCTTATACTCACCCGATGTTCTCAATGGTTTAAAGTTTCCTGGTTGTCCTAACCACCAGTTGATACTAAAAGTTGGTGTCCCGGTTATGTTGCTAGGAAATATTGATCAGAAGAATGGTTTGTGTAACGAAACAAGGTTAATAGTAAAATCTCTTGGTAATCGGGTTATAGAGGTAGAGGCTGTATCAGGCAGTGAGATTGGCAAACGTCATGCTATACACAGAGTTACTTTGAATCCGACTGATAAAAAGTTTCCATTCAAATTCAACAGAAGACAGTTTCCGCTTTCTGTATGCTTTGCTATGACGATTAACAAGAGCCAAGGGCAATCTCTTTCCAGGGTCGGTTTGTTCCTCCGATGTCCTGTTTTTTCCCATGGACAATTATATGTTGCGTTATCTAGGGTA
Source organism: Bidens hawaiensis (assembly GCF_021521415.1). Taxonomy (NCBI): domain Eukaryota; kingdom Viridiplantae; phylum Streptophyta; class Magnoliopsida; order Asterales; family Asteraceae; genus Bidens; species Bidens hawaiensis. Next base: position 1,450,673 of record NW_027491293.1, on the reverse strand, counting down.
ACCAGTAGACGTGGTTTTAAAATTTTGATATTGGATGATGAAGGGAATACTTGTGATAAAACTACGAATGTTGTATATAAAGAAATTTTCTCAAATTTGTAAATTTAAGACTCTAAACTGGTTATTGTTTGTAATATGTATTTAATTTGTTTTTCCCTTTAATTTTGTATCTTTATTTCAAATAACGAACTTTATTAAGTTTTATCATTTAAAAATTCTCGTGTATTACACGGGCTCAAAAGCTAGTTTAGTTATAAACGTTTATTATGTTCGATAACTGTTAAAACTTCTTTATGTGAAAGCACTTCAAGTAATTCGTTACAATTCCAATTAATTCTTTATTTTTCAACCAAACGTGTAATCTTTTAAATTCATATATTAATTCTAACGAACTCCCTAAACCAAACATGTAACAAATAACTCATATTTAATTTTAATGAACTCAAAAAGTGAACTTGTTTTTGTTTGGAAAGCGCAGATGGATCGTATATCGACTAGGGAAGGCCTTGCTCAAAGAAGCATCCATCTCGACCCTATCAACCGCCAATTCTGTAACGAAGCTGCTGAAAATGCTCCACAACTGCTATCATCTTGTCAATTTGCCAATTGCATATGGCACTTCTTGAGTCTGTGGTTCAAAATCCCTCTGTTTTTCGTTTTTTCGGTCTGTGATTTGTCTTGCACAAAATTGCCCCTCTTTGTAGTAAAAGGAAGAGGTTTTGCAAGGGGTTATTATGGCAATTTGTTGATGTATTTGGAAGATGTGTAATGAAGCTCACTTTGAAGCTAATGCTATTTCGGACACTACGATGACCAAAGACATTTAATCTTTGACGCATTTTTGGATAAAAATATATCCTCATTTAAGGCGTTAAATTGGAAAGATTGGTATAAATGTATAATTTCTTCTTTTGATGTTTTTTTTTTGCTCTAGCTTCTTTTTAGGTCTGTCTTTTTAATGAAAATTGTCGTTTGAAAAAAAAATGCCAATTAAGATTATTGTTAAAGAGTTGACAACATTAATTGCAATTTTTAGTAAATGAGTATATATTCATCGCAAAAAGCAAATGGCTTTGTGGGTGAAGAACGTAGATAACAAAATAGGATATTGGAGATTGGAGTGAGTGTTCTAGTTTTAGAGATGCCATCAAGGATTCATGGGAACGGTAAAAAAAATGTGCTAACAACATGAAAGGTGAAATTAGTGAATGAGCGAATTATTTGGGTAGCAGGCCCAGTTAGGCCCGGACCGGACTGGCCCAATTCAGGCCTGGCACTACAAAGGATTCCTAGACTGCTAGCCAGTTTTGCATTTTTTGAATTACTAATCGATTTATAAGCCCATTAGTCATTATACAATTCTTTTTTATAGATTTCATGGAGTAAGACATAAAACTAATAATACTGGAATTCACAACCTTGCGTCAAACCGGAAACTATTTCAAACATCATTTAAAAAATAATCCTAGTATTTAAGCCACTTTTAATATACATTATTGAGATTAATTTCCTCTTAATGTCTATAACTGTTTAGACTCTTTTGTCACTTAAAAGAATTTTTGCTTTGGTTTATTTAATATAATTTTATTACTTGAATTAAACGCATCAATTGTTATTTTTGTTGTGGGTCAAAATCTCGCTTAGGTCCTGAGTCTTATTATCTTGCCAACAAGGATCCCAGGCATGCTTGGTATCCTAAACCCTTTATTTAATTCACTAACAAATATACTTTGCAGGTAATCATTGGTGACTTAATTAGCAAATGCATGGGTGAAATATCTGGAATGAGTCTCGTAACTGCTAAGAGTAATTATCACATATTCACATTAAAAACTCATTAAACAAGAGGGATCCTTGGCGTCGGTTACGCTTGTGAAGAGTATCTTAACTAAATTCAGTTCTTAACCGCCATACAACGGCTAGTAGACCAGATATTAATGAAGGAGTTCGTGAAAACCAAGCTAACCAGACCCAACGTCTAGACAAAAATCAATAGCATTAATTACGGCATACCGATTACTATATATGGGGCTATGATGAAGAAAATATGACACTTGCTCACTTGCAAATTGCTACATACACACTTCCGTACTCTAGCACTTGTTCATCACTAGTTCTTGAGTTGTAACACTTTTACTTATTAATAAATCTGAGGCAGACATATAATTTTCCACTCCCGAGATTTTTTGCCGGAGATCCTATTCAGAATCAAGGGTTTTTCCTCGCTATATCCTGAGCCATTTACTGCTTTAAACCCACACACCCACTTGCCATATTCTAAAAAACACGCTAACTTACTTACAAAGTTTGATCACGAAATTACCTAGGTAATTTTTAACCAAAACAATTTTATTGGAACCAAATATCATAAAACTTTTAAACTACCCTTATCAAATGTTTTCTAATATAGCATGTGGGATAACTTCATATATATAGATAAGTTAGGTTTGTTAACTAAAAAGGAAGAAGGAAAAGAAAAACACAAACCACATTTGTGTTTAGTTTTTACTTTTCTTGACATTTTAATATATTTTGTTGAAGACGAAGTTGTATTCAACATAGAGCACCGTGACGAACCTGATTCCGAATGAACAACATCGATATCGGTATTATCAAAATTGGCACCGACATTTTCTTTTATAGGTTTCGGTCAATATAAAACACATGTTGATATCTTTTTGGGCATATCACGACTATATTTATTGTTCCCTTTCATTTGCTATAGTGAGTGCCAGTATCGTTGAGTCAGTAACAACTGAATTCCCGCCAAATTAGGTGTTGTTTGTTTTTCTAAAAAATGTTTGCGCGGGTTCTTTTGTCTGCGTCGCATAGACCGCGCGCAGACATTATCATCTACAGACTGTTTGATTTTCGAAGACGTTACATTAACAAAACGCCTGTGCGAAATCTTTTTGGTGCAGATTTGACCCATCCACTTATACGATCTTCTAAACACCACCACCTACCAACACCCACTGTCCACCACCACCACCCACCGTCCGCCACCACCTATCGTCTGTCACCCACCACCACCATCCACCACCGCCACCATCCACCACCACCTTTTGCAGAGGTTTGGTCCACGTCTTCTTTTATAGATGTCTGCATATGTGGTTCGTAAATCACAGACATTTTACATTTGAAAAAACAAACAACACCTTACTTTGTTTATAAAGGAAGAAACTGGCATTTTCTTGAAACAAAGTAAGAAAACTATAGAATATGTATTTCATATGCATCAAATATATATATAATTAACTGTGAATCTAATTCAAGGGTTATCATAGTGAATGTTTTGAAGTTTTTTTACATCATTACAAGACGAAATTAAAGTGGGTTTTAGTTAAAGTGGCATGTTATTTGTCAAGTGTGAACTTAAACGATACCGCTAAATGTGAACTTAAATGATTCTACGAATGGTTTAGCTTAGCTTCTTGTTGGGCGTTTTTAAATGAAAACCTCACTTCAAAAAAAAAAATAGTGTTACTAACTAATATAGTGAGGACATTTAGCCATGTGATTTAAAAATATCCTGTTTCTGTCAGCCGAACCATTGATGATCCGTTTAATAGGAAGTTTGTTTGTTTTGCTTATTTATAATCGTGACGTTTGTTCATTTATGCATTTGCCTTTACATCATTTATGTTCTTTAGCCTATGTTTGTTTAACTTGGTTCGTTTACATTGAAGAATTTTGGGACCATCACAATGTATTATAGTTTTATTAAGTTTTCAGATAAAATTGATGTTCACATTTATTGTTAATTGATGCTCACTTAGTAATGTTTCTTCATCTATGTTCAGGCATATTTATATAAAGAAGGCTAGGAATAACAAATTCAAAAGCCCTATTAGTGCAATGAACATAATAAACGTGGTGTTAGCACTGCAACAAGTTCGGTTACATTCGTGAACCGTTCGTTTATGCTATTAAAGCTAAACGAACGAACGGACATGTCTCGTTCAGATCATTTGGTTCTTTTGCAGTCCTACATGCTTATGAATTATGATTCAATAAATCTTTTCTAAACAATGATAGTACCAAATGGTATTTTGTATATTGATATTTTCTGATCTTGATTTTATGGATACAAGCCAAATTAGGCAACAGTGTGGCTAAATGTAAGGTAAGTCGAAGGAGGGGATCAAGGGAGAAAATATCACATTAAACTTGTATACATAACATATCCTTAATTTGTACATATGCCAAAACAGGCAATATTCCAATATCTTCCAATTATGGTAGACTGCTATTGAATTCATTAAGCACAATAGCACTCATTTTCAAGAACCTTAACAGTAAATCCACACGCTTTCAATCATGGTGTGCCCACTAAACTTGTATATATAACATACCCTTTGTTCCATTTTTAACCAGCAACACTCATCCAGTTGCCACTTGAATTAATAATGGATTCAATCCAAATCCCTATAGCATTAAGCTCTCTCTTAACCGTTTTCTTTCTCGTTTGGCTTCGCCGAAAACCTCTCCCGCATGGAATACTGATATACGATTAGATGACAAGCATGGATACAAACAATGGCATTTCCAAGAAGTTCTAACATGCATATACATATAGCATACCACTTTATTACCCTATTTCCTTTATGGGGAAGAAAGAAAATTAAGGAACCTGCAAATATTGTCCATTTTCCATAAAGGAGCCGAATGAAACCAAAGTTTCATGTTCGGTTTTGAATTGGAGACGTCCAAAACAGGCCGTATGGAGTATAGCCAAGTGGTAAGGCATCGGTTTTTGGTACCGAAAAGCATTATCCATTTCTAATTCCGAATTCTCATCCATGCTAAAGTTTCAATCAATTCCTGCCAATATCCACGCCAGGAAATTAAAGGCGGTAACAGAACTACGGCAACTCCGGAACGCATCATGCGGTTTGTTTCAAGGCATGGGTTATGGTCTAGGAGAACTCATGCGACTATTGGCGTTGGGGAGGCAACTGATCTAGCTCCTGAAATATATAACATTCTTGATCCTTCCTTTTACTAGTTTTCTCGGCTGACCGAAGAACCGAAAGAGATGCTGGTATAATATGGGGTCTCCCCCTCCAGCGGGATCAGAATTAATTTCTCGGTCCCTCTAGTCGGGTGGGCGCCGGCCGGTCTTTCGACCAGATCCCCCTAAAAACCGTACGTGAAATCCACTCTCAATCGCTCTTTTTTTTAGTTGGCGGCCTTATCTCGGTAACGGGGTCTGTTGATTCGGAATCGTGGGATGAGTATAGTTTACTATTGAGGGTTCAAATCCCTCTCGAAACTCATTGCCCATGGATAAAGAAAAACCGTTTCAACATCAAAAACAACAAAAACTAGAGCAAACATATAATAGCGGATCCTAAATTGTAACCAAGCGTGTAAAGCAATGGAAGAGAGGAAACAGGCATAACCGGGAACCATTTACGGCTTGAACACTCCTTCTTGCCTTTCAATCTCGACCGCCGCAATTATTGTTATATATATATATATATATATAGTCCTGACCCGGAAAGGTACTAGGCATGGGTCACGCCACCTTGTTCAGGCGAAAGCCCATCCGAACTACTTACTGAAGGGCAAGCACCAACGAATTACTCACTTCATTCACAGCGCCGGCCCAATGGGGTGGCCGGTCATTGGCAACATGTTGATGATGGACCAACTCACCCACCGTGGCTTAGCCCGCTTTGCGGAAAAATATGGTGGCATTTTCCATCTGAAGATGGGATTCAGCCACACCATTGCAGTGTCGTCGCCTGAGATGGCCCGGCAAATACTTCAAGTCCAAGATCACATATTTGCCAACCGGCCAGCCACCATTGCCATCACTTATCTGACTTACAACCGAGTCGATATGTCCTTTGCGGATTACGGCCCATTTTGGCGCCAGATGCGGAAGCTGAGCGTCATGAAGTTGTTCAGCCGTAAACGGGCAGAATCCTTCGATTCTGTCCATGATGAGGTGGATTCCATGGTGAAATCCACCGCGGTTAACTCTGGTTTGCCTGTAAATTTAGGCGAGCTTGTATTTGGGCTGACCCATGATATTATTTATCGTGTGGCTTTCGGGTCGATATCTAGTGACAGTAAACAAGAATTCATTAGCATCCTGCAAGAGTACACGAAGCTGTTTGGTGCATTCAACTTGGCTGACTTTATTCCATGGCTAGGGTTCATTGACCCCACTGGGTTGAATACCCGTTTACCTGTTGCACGAGCCGCTTTAGACCGTTTCATTGATAAAATCATCGACGATCATTTGAGGAAGAAGGAAATCGGCGATCAAAATGCAGATAATGATATGGTTGATGAGATGTTAGCGTTTTATAGCGATGAAGGAAAAGTCAACGAAGCCGAGGATTTGCACAACGCTATCATGTTGACCCGAGATAATATAAAGGCCATAATTATGGTAACTAATTTAGTTCAAATATGTTTTATTTGAATATACAAGTAATAAGCATATGCTAACATTTGATACATATTTTGGATTTCAAGGATGTAATGTTTGGAGGTACTGAGACAGTGGCATCTGCGATAGAATGGGCAATGACCGAGCTAATGCACACACCCGAAGCACTAAAGCGCGTCCAGAAAGAGTTGGCGAATGTTGTTGGTCTCAAACGTCGGGTTGAAGAGGCTGACCTAGAAAAAATGACTTATTTTAAGTGTGTTATCAAAGAGACGCTTCGCCTACACCCTCCTATTCCCGTTGCTCTTCACAAATCGTCACAGGACACAACGGTTATGGGCTACTACATCCCTAAGGGGGCGCGTGTCATGGTTAACGCATACGCCATCAATCGTGATAAGAACTCTTGGGAAGATCCTGATACCTTCAATCCGTCTCGTTTTTTGCAAAATGGGGCTCCGGATTTTAAGGGAAGTAACTATGAATTTCTACCTTTTGGTTCGGGTCGAAGGTCATGACCTGGAATGCAACTTGGACTGTACGCAATGGAGTTGGCACTAGTCCACCTCCTTCATTGTTTCACTTGGGAGTTACCCGATGGAATGAAACCGAGTGAAATCGATATGGGTGATGTGTTTGGACTCACCGCACCCAAGGCGACACGACTAGTTGCAGTGCCAACACCACGTTTATTATGTCCATTGTATTAACAGGGCTTTTGAATTTATTATTCCTAGCCTTCTTTATATAATATGGAAGGAGAGTAGCATCATATTCACTTCTTCAAATCTTGTATTTTTCGAATTTCCCATTAATAACTATAGGGTTTTAACTTATGATATTTGAAAAGACATGAATATAACTATTATTTATAAAGTCAACTAAATCAATTATTGATCAATGTTGGATATTTCCAATTGTAACTTTCAAACTAAACAAAGTTCAAAAAATCTATGTGGAGGCGCAGAAATTGGCATAACAAAAATGAACATATATTAACGTAATATACACGCACATTTTGAGATATTAAAGCCAATCTTGCAATAATTTGGAAGTTTATCAATGAGCTTTAGCTTAATTGGTATAAGAAGGAAAGTGTTTGGGCTTAAGATCACAAGGTCTCAAGTTTGAATCCGATGCTAACAAAGGTTTAACCACAATGGGCCTTCTAACAGCTAGTTTTCTCTGGAACAAGAGATGGTGGGTTTGGGTTACCCAGCACTGTCTATGATCGCGGACTTATGGGTCACCTTTTGCCATTAGGTTACCCAGGGTATCCGGGTGTTATTCGTTGGTTGTTAAAAAAAGAAAAACACTTAGAAATACAATTTTATATTATCTTCTAAAATAAAGGGTCGACATAAATTATTACCTGATCTATCGATTAACAAATTCCAAATAGTCCCACATTTTTATATGTAAAAATGTCATTATCATTAAGCAAAAATTCCACCACCATGATTGATGAGGATGAGCATATTTGAAGTGGATTATTCCAGTGTTTACTCCATTACCATGTTGTTGAACTGAGATGTCATCTATAGTGGTGACCCTTTTAATCGCATACAAATGATTCAGGATAAGTGTATTCATAGGTGGAATTTAAGGGGAAAATATCTATGTATATTTAACCACACATGGTTTTTTAGTGACATAAGCAAAAACTGTGATACATCACGCAACGAAGTAAAGACATTACATAACTAGTAGTCTAGTATATATAGCCAAAACTCATTACGGCAAAGAATCTGATATGTTTGGGTGTTGTAACAGGTTCTACACTAAGTTAACAGACTATAAATATTTTTTTTTTTAATATATGAAGACTACTATCAACTCCTGCCAATCAAAGTAGGATCTAACGCCTTCAATCGAAAAAGTGCCCTCAAACTCCAATTCCCACACCCACATGCCATTTGCGAACCCAAGGCGATATGTTGATCCATCTCCGCCAATCCCTCAAGTATCTCGTCCAACTCCACTACCTAGAAATGTTAACCAACCTCTCATTCAACAAGCAATTTTTATTAGTCACCAAACTATATGATCTACGAAACTAAACAGCCAAATTTGAATCTCCAATCCACTGGTGCATCCAAAGCAACTTAATTATTACTACCTCTCCCCATTTTTTCTTTTTCTAATGATCGAATTTGGTAAAATGCCTTCATGATGAACTTGTTTACGAATACGATGAAGCTATTAGTTATTACTAGTAATACTAATTGGCCCAGTATGCATCAACACAATTAAACTTTAGAACCAGCCTGGTGCAATCAACTAAGAACAATAGAAGTTTATTTACGCCCCCTTAAAACTTAGTGAATGAACACCAACAAAAACCAACGCATTTATTTTCTTAACGAGCAAAGAATCCATCGGGTTCATGTTTTTTAATTTGTTCGTTTAGCTAATTTAAAAAACAACATTTTAAATACAACTTTACACTTATTGCGATCATTCAAAAAGTACTAGTATTGAAATTGAAAATATAAGTAGTTAATGCATTTCTTACATATTTTATAAAACAAGAAAAATGCAATAAAAAAGCCTCTTAATACAACGGGCATAATAAACGTGGTGTTGGTACCGCAACAAGTCGTATTGCCTTTGGCGCGGTGAGTCCAAACACATCCCCCATATCTATTTCACTCGGTTTCATTCCGTCGGGCAACTCCCACGTGAAACTGTGAAGAAGATGAACCAGCGCCATCTCCATTGCGTATAACCCAAGTGGCATTCCAGGACACGACCTTCGACCCGAACCAAAAGGTAGGAACTCATAGTTACTTCCCTTAAAATCCGGGGCCCCATTTTGCAAAAAACGAGATGGATTGAAATCATCCGGATCTTCCCAAGAGTTCTTATCACGGTTGATGGCGTATGCGTTGACCATGACACGCGCTCCTTTAGGGATGTGGTAGCCCATAACCATTGTGTCCGAAGATGATTTGTGGAGAACAACTGGAATTGGAGGGTGTAGACGAAGTGTCTCTTTGATAACACACTTGAAATAGGGTCAACTTCTCTAAGTCAACCTCTTTGACCTGGCGGTCAAGACCGACAACATTAGTCAACTCTTGTTGGACACGCTTTAGTTCTTCGGGTGCACGCATTAGCTCTGTCATTGCCCATTCTATCGCGGATGCCACCGTCTCAGTACCGCCAAACATTACATCCTTGAAAAAAAATGCATTAAATCTTAGTCATATGTTTATTACATGTATATTCAGATCAAATATATTTGAGCAAAATTACTTACTATAATCATGGCTTTTATATTTTCTCGGGTCAACATGATTGCCTTGTGCAAATCCTCGGCTTCATTGACTTTTCCTTCCTCGCTATAAAACGCTAGCATCTCATCAACCATATCTTATCCACATTTTGATCGTCGATTTTCTTCTCCTTCCTCAAATGATCGTCGATGATTTTATCAATGAAATAATCTAAAGCGGCCCGGGCAGCAGGTAAGTGGGTATTCAACCCATCTGGGTCAATGAAGCCTAGCCATGGAATAAAGTCAGCCAACTTAAATGCACCAAAAAGCTTTGTGTATTCTTGTAGAATGCCAATGAATTCCTCTTTTCTTTCACGGGAAATCTACCCAAAAGCCGCCCGATAGATGATATCATGGGTCAAACCGAATACAAGGTCACCTACGTTTACTGGCAAACCTGAGTCAACCGCAGTGGATTTCACCATGGAATCCACCTCATCACGGACAGAATCCCAGGATTCTGCCCGTTTACGGCTGAACAGCTTCATGACGCTCAACTTCCGCATCTGGCGCCAGAAGGGGCCGTAGTCTGAAAATGCCATATCGGCTCGATTGTAAGTCAGATAAGTTATGGCAGTGGTGGCCCAACGGTTAGCAAATATATGATCTTGGACTTGAAGTATTTGTCGAGCCATCTGTGGTGACGACACTACAACTATGTGGATGAATCCCATCTTGAGATGGAAAATGCTGCCGTATTTTTCAGCTAAGCGGGCTAAGCCACGTTGGGTGAGTTGGTCTGACATCAACATGTTGCCAATGACCGGCCACCCCATTGGGCCTGGCAGGAGGGGTTTCCGACGAATCCAGATGAGAAAAAAGACAATTAAGAGAGAGATTACAGCGTAGATTTGGATTGAATCCATATTTGTATAAGTTGTTGAATGCTGCTCCTAACTAGAGATATATGGGCGTGCATATATACAGTTTGATTTATTATAATTATTATACACTTTTAGATTAATTATAATATTATCACGTGGCTAATTTTTAGCCATCATGTCTTAATATTTTTATTAAAAGATCGCTTATACAGATTTCATTCTTATTGATGAAAAAGGTCATAGAAAGTTGATGGAAACGTACGTCAAAGCATGCACACTACGGAGGAAACCATTAGTCAATAGTTTTGAATAAATATGGCTATATCACTCTTACTGTCCGATTAAAAAAATATTGTCATATCAATTTGAATCTACACTTGAAACCCGAACCTAGGCATTGTTAATTAATATATATATTTTTTTTTAATATGAACATAACCATGAGCAAGAAATTACGCATAATTGTAGGAGCTAAAAAAATCATTAAGCAATAGTTAATGGTTCCACCACAATTAACACATGTTTTTGACCAATTACTAAATATACTGATGGGATTATACCACCAAAACCGTTGAGTTAAGACCAGTTCGGAGACCAAAGGCAATTAACATGTTAGTCGAGCCCATTCAGGGCTTGGAGCCAACTATTCAATGTAATACGAGTAAGCTATCCTTCGATTCCACCTTCAGAAAACTGTAATGTCACGTTGATCGAAAGGAATCCATTATTAATTAACAGAATAAGACAATGAAGTTGGACCCTAAACCGTGACTGAAGAGAATGATGTGGGAGAAAAGAACAAGAACATGTCGCAGCCTGAGACATGGAGTAAGTCTAGTATAAACATATATAGGAAGTCGAAGAGAATGTCAAAACGACAAAACTCCAACACTTGATATTAAGAGCAATAAAAGGGAATCATGTTAGCAAGCATCTCATTGGTCAACAGTGAATATAGCCAGGATGCAAACCAACAAAAGGGTAACGACTGCCATGGCTTGCATCATAGCGTCTTAAACGATAGGTACCTATTAGAGGCATCATATGGTAAACTTAACTATATGAACAAAGGGCCTTTATGATTTTATGGTGCTTGAACCTTCCTTGCACCAATGAATGTAACATCCTACCTAACTACCTAAGCATAACCAGGATAAAAAATTGAAAACCCTTGGTTAAGTGACCCTATAAATACTACACTTCCCTCCAGACATCACTTCTTCACTACTCTTACACACTACTTCATTTCCTTTACTCACACTTCCCAACAAATATTTATCCTCATATTGGAGGGTCGTAATGGGGAGAAATCCATTTTGTCACTATCGAGACTCATAATCTCAAAGCCCTAACCTAAATCAACCAGATGAAGACTTGCGTAACTAGAAGTGTAAAGTGTTAGTCCAATCTTGCACTAAACTTAAACCTTTAGGTGATGAGTCTTGTAGCAACATATATCAACTAGCAGTTTACCCGTCCGGTGGACGGATATAAACGCAGTAATGTGATACTAACATTAAGTCAATAACATATGCAACGGTTTGGTTGTGGTACAATACATTTTGAGATATACGGATTCACAGGAACTGCAAATAGAAGTGTATTACTTCATGCCTATGTATATATTTATGCGTTGGAACAAAAGAGCGACCACATTTTTTGATACACCGATTTAATTAGACATTTGTCAACCTATGTTTCACATTAAGAGATTCATGTAAATACGCATAAATATATTTTACATTAGTATATGACACGAAATTAATACACTCGTATAACTACTCGTAACATGTTTAAACCTTAATACATATATATATATATATATATATATATATATATATATCAAAACAATTGTAACACACATTTAGATAAAACTTGAAATAACAAACATAAAAAGCGTAACATAGACTTGAAATAAAAAACTTAAAAAGCGTAGCATAGACTTAATCAAAACATGCATGCGTTCTACGACTTACTATAAAAACCAGTCAAACCCGAACAACCCGGTTGCGGCTGAGGACCCTAATTCTTGGAATATTGGAATTTGGAGGGGAACTTGAATCTGAGTCTCCGGTATCATCTTCTTCATTCTCCTCGTCATCGCTAGGCACTTCAATTATCTCATGCTGGTTTTCATCCTCGGAACTCGAAACATCAATTACCTCATCCCATTTCCATTGAATAAGTGCTCTTCTCCTTTTGCTTTGTTTTTCAAATTCGCGATCCTATTAAAAAAAAATAAGTTAGTCTAGTGAAGAACATTAAATTTAAGACAAAAATACGAACGTACCTCTTCGCTGAATTCACGTTGAAGTTGAGATTTGTATGGACTAAAGTGTGGACTGAAGTCAATAATCTGAACACTGCCACTATTTTCCTGATATTAACAAATGTAATAGGATTAGTGTATTTTAAACTAATAAACAATTGATTTGATTGAAATTGACTTAAGTTATAGATACCTTGTTGTATCAAGAGAATGTGGTGTTTTCTCATGCTCAGTTTCATCATGTTTGGTATTTAAGTTCATCGTCTAAGTTGTAAGTACAAAATTTATAATATTAGCTATGATTTGGTAATAAAAGTTTGTAGTGACAAATTTAGGATAATGTAATAGATGAAAAAACCTGTGGTTTATCAGTAGCTGGCATAATTTTCGGTTGAACCTGTTCTACAATTAAAGATATTGATATCTTTTAATAAGAATGGTAGTATAGAAACTATAAGGGAAAAATGAAACATTCATACATTTACATTGTCATGAAGGAAATCTCTTGAGATTAAGATGTCTTCCATGGTTTTCTGTATGTTTGTTTGTGTTGAAAATATGTGTAAAAGAATAGTTTACTTCCTTATATATAAATGAAAATAAAGCAATTATAAGTAGTATAAATTTTAAAAATGTTGTTTAAAAATTTGTTCCCTCTCATAAACCATAACCCCACTAACCCACATCCTCAAGTGTTATATCTTTAGTGGACAATAACCACTCCTTAACTTTGCAACATAGTTTTGAAACAAGTTTAAATTAAATCTTCACAATAAATAAAATGTGTTAATAAGTAAATGTTATTTGCAAATGAACCAAAAATTTTGAGTTACTATACCCTAAGTCACCTTACTATTCATTAAACAATTATTAGTTGCAGCATAACTTATCATATAATTAATGGTAATGCATATATTTAGGATTTTACCGAATCCATATGATTATAAAATAGCATAAACTTATAAAAGCTAGTAATTACTTCGTTTGACTAACCGTTTCAAATTAGGACCAAATCCATAATTAAATCATATTGTTAAAAAAATATTATTATCATTATTATTATTATTATTATTATTATTATATATTTAAATTTCATAACCATTGAAAATTATGTATCTCATAACCATATATAAAAAAGGTTTAAATTTCCCTCCTAAATGCAAATAATGAAAGTAAAACTATAAAATTAAATCAAAATGAACCACCTAAAAAAGGGTATGCAACTAAGTTAGTGGTAACTTACCACTACCTATGATCACCTTATATTTCTCACTAACCATTTATAAAGCACGATACTAATAAACATCTTCAAAACCAAATGTTTTTAATTAAAACTTAGATAACAATAAGCATATTTAAATATTATTCAATCAGTCTATGTTTATTATTTCTATTTTCACAATAATACAAATGCTAAAAATTAATTTCAAAGAAGATAAAACAAAATAGATGTGATATTTTTAAGACACTAATTCAAATTAAAATTTAAAAAAATTTGAGCATATTTAAGCCACCATTCTAATTGAATAATGTTCCATAAAAGTTTATACCTAAGCCCATAAACCTTTTGTGGAAGCATCTTGAAAGTAGATATTGGACTATAGTTGATTCAATTTGCTTTGCATTGTATTCTTTTTTTTTTTTTTTGTAATGTGACGTCTCTTGCTGGAAAAGTGAGTGAAAATTAAGTTTTGTTTAAGCCAAAAATTGTTTTTGTCAGTAACTTTAGACATACACATTATAATGTAACTTTGATTAATATAATTTCTGTGTTCCCGTTCTTAGGGTATGATTTACTCAACTTTATATATAACTTTTTATATATGTATAAGTATTATATAATTTGGATATAAAAAATAGCATATAAAAGAATTTAGTGATTATATCACCTGCAATATTCAATATCAATATCAATAGTTGAATTTTCAAATATAGTGGGTTGTTGGATATTCAAACATGTGTGGAAAAGAGTTAGTTTTAATCCTTATCAAACGGTCAATATTCAATCTTTTTATCGGACGGTTAATATTCAATTTTGGATGCCCTTATCAGACGGTTAATATTAAATCTTGGATTTTGATCCAAGGGTCAATTTCAAATCCCACTCTATGGTAACCATATATATATAATGTTGGAAGTCCCCACCGTGTAGCTCATTGGTTAAGGACGCGTAAGACTTGGAACGATGTTGGAATGATCATATAATTTTCTTTCTAAACTAAATACATATATATATTCTTTTTAATTGTAGAAATAATACATAGTGCTTTACACATGACCCAAACTAGCATCTTAAAATGCAACAATCAAACCAAAATAAGATGAATCTAAATTTGGTTACGGACACATGAACACAGATTTCTTAAAACGTATTTAGTAAACTAATCGTGTATCTAGAAATGAACTAGCTACCAACAAGCAAAAACTGTCAAAAGAACTTTCTACTGATCTCATCACCTAACAATTCAGCTCAAACAATAACACGCTCATCTCACCACAAAACATACTCCAAAATGAAAATGCATTAAAATAAAACAATACGCCCACCGTGGGGCTCGAACCCACGACCACAAGGTTAAGAGCCTTGCGCTCTACCAACTGAGCTAGACGGGCTTGTTGTTTGCTTTGTGGCTGTTTCCAGATACAACATTATTTCATTTTCTGAATATCAGCCAACTTGGCATCAATTATTTGGCCCATATTTTAACTGCAGCAACCATCTTTTATCGCAACCAACATTTTATGATTTAATTGTTCAACTGGTTAGGAACTAACCTAACCCGTCGCTTCAGGATCGGTTTGTAAACAATACTTTGAACCGGTCAAACCTGAAGTGGTTAAAACCCGGTTTCAAACGCGTACCAGAAGACGTATACTTCCTCTTCAAAAACAGTTCCAACTATATCCTGTTTGAAAAAGAAAAGGGAAAAAAAAAGAAAAAATTGCGCCCCCTTTAACCCAATCATTTTGGAAGTTGATATTATAACATAAAAAATGTTGAATGAGAATCATGATTGATATCCTCGGACAGCTAAATCATGGGTGGTTACGATTATATGTATCAGTAGACAGTAGACACATGCTCTACTCCCTTTCTCTGTATATAATTTATATATAATTTTTTGTTTCTATTGTTCTATAGTTTTTTAAATAAAGTTTGTCTAGTAGTTAAATCCTTTTAAATGAAACACTTGTTATCTCCACTCTCTTTTAAATAATGTTACATACAACTTAACCAGTTGCCACATATCTTTCTACTAGAATCAATAATGGATTCAACCCAAATTCCCATACCAATCTACATTATAATCTCTCTATTATTAACATTCTGTCTCGCCAGGCTCCGCCGAAAACCCCTCTCACCGGGCCCAATGGGCTGGCCCGTCATCGGCAACATGTTGATGATGGACCAACTCACCCACAGCGGCTTAGCCCGCTTGGCAGAAAAATACGGTAGCATTTTCCATCTCAAGATGGGATTCAGCCACACCATTGTAGTGTCTTCGCCAGAGATGGCCCGCCAAATACTTTAAGTCCAAGATCACGTGTTTTCCAACCGACCGGTCACCATTGCCATCACTTACTTGACTTACAACCAAGCCGATATGGTATTTTCCGACTATGGCCCATTCTGGCTGAAAATGCGGAAGCTGAGTGTCATGAAGTTGTTCAGCCGTTCACGGGCAGAATCCTGGGATTCTGTCCGTGATGAGGTGGATTCCATGGTGAAATCCACCGCAGTCAACTCTGGTTTGCCTATAAATTTGGGCAAGCTTGTATTCAGGTTGACTCATGATATTATTTATAGGGCGGCTTTTGGATCGATATCTAAGGAAAGTAAAGAGGAATTTATTAGCATCCTAGAAGAATACACTAAGCTTTTTGGTGCATTCAACTTGGCTGACTTTATTCCTTGGCTAAGCTTCATTGACCCGGCTCAGTTGAATACACGTTTACCTGCAGCCCGAGCTGCTTTAGACCGTTTCATCAATAAGATCATCGACGGTCATTTGAAGAAAAGGAAGAAAATCAGCGATAAAAGTGTTGATAACGATATGGTTGATGATATATTGGCGTTTTATAGCGAGAAAGAAAAAGTCAATAGAGCCGAGGATTCGCATAACACCATGAAGTTGACCCGAGATAATATAAAAGCCATAATCATGGTAAATTTAGTTCAGATCAATGTTATTTCAACTTATTACTGTGCGCATATACATTAAAAACATATATGACTAATACAATTTTTGGTTCTTAGGATGTAATGTTTGGTGGTACCGAGGCAGTGGCTTCTGCTGTAGAATGGGCTATGGCTGAACTAATGTGTACTCCGGAGGCGCTAAACCGTGTGCAACAAGAGTTGGCTAATGTTGTCGGGCTTGACCGTCGGGTCAAAGAGGTTGACCTCGAGAGGTTGACATATTTTAAATGTATTGTGAAAGAGACACTGCGCCTACACCCTCCTATTCCAGTGGCTCTCCACAAATCATCATCGGACACAACGGTAATGGGCTACCACATACCTAAAGGATCGCGTGTCATGGTCAACTTATACGCCATCAATCGTCATAAGAACTCTTGGGAGGATCCAGATACTTTCAACCCATCTCGTTTTTTGCTAAAACTAGTCCCGGATTTTAAGGGGACCAACTATGAATACCTGCCTTTTGGTTCGGACCGAAGGTCGTGTCCTGGAATGCAACTTGGGTTGTACACAATGGAGATGGCACTAGCCAACCTCCTTCATTGTTTCACGTGGGAGTTACCCCATGGAATGAAGCGAGTGAAATGGATATGAGGGATGTGTTTGGACTCACAGCACCAAAGGCGGTACGACTTGTTGCGGTACCAACGCCACGTTTATTGTGCCCGCTGTATTAAGGGTCTTTTAAATATTTTGTGAAACCTCAACGTGTAATTGTTGGCGTATCACTTTACAGAAATAAGAAATAAAGCATAACTAGGTAGCATGCCCTGCGTGTTGCGCCAGGCTGCTTGTGTATCATGTGTATGCATGTATTGTGCAGAATTTCATTAAAGGTCCTACCGGGAGTCGAACCCAGGTCGCTGGATTCAAAGTTCAAAGTTCTAACCACTACACCATAGAACCAGATATGACACATTTGCACGTACTTGAATATGTAAACCGAGCCGATACATACCTGATCAGCGCCCATTTTGTGCCTCTGAAGTAAATTGTTTTGCACTCTGAATATTACACCTGCATCAAGAATGGAATTTTGTTATCCTTTTTACTATTGTAGACTTTTTAAAAATGAATACATTTTTTCCATGTATATATAATATCGATCAAACATGTTGTACTTGGTGGGGCTCTGTTCAAAACTGTCACCAAGTTTACTTGTTCAGTTCCAGAACTGCTGCCTTACAAACAATCAACTTAAAAATGCATTTAAATCTCAATAATTAAGAGCATAAAAGTAAATATTCCTTTACCTTTATAGAAGCACATATGGGTATTGCCGGCTGGAACACCTTGGCCGATATGAGGACATGGGAGCTTCAATTCCGTTCCTTTTGACCTTGGTGGGGTTCTGCCACCACT
This sequence comes from Bidens hawaiensis, assembly GCF_021521415.1. Lineage (NCBI taxonomy): Eukaryota > Viridiplantae > Streptophyta > Magnoliopsida > Asterales > Asteraceae > Bidens > Bidens hawaiensis. Next base: position 1,432,328 of record NW_027491293.1, on the reverse strand, counting down.
AATCACCCCCCCAATCATGTCGGGTGTGTTCATTGCTCGTATGGTTCATGAAGAAAAGAAAAACTTTCTTACCTCTGCCAATAGAGTATCCCAAACAAAGCAATCACCTGTCATCTGAATCTAGCAGCAGACTCGAGAACTCTGAAGACCTTGAAGGCGAATCTCTTCTTTTTTGTGATGACTCTGCCTGCTTGACACCATTAGATGATGAAGACATACGTGACTTGAAAACTAAAGAAAGCAGCAGTCACATTTATTTATACAACTATATTCTTAATCAAGTATGCTAAGCATAAACTTCAAGCATTATCAAAGGTACCGCAGCAAGTTAGGATAATCAATACGAATATATAAGCACAAAAGAATCTATACGAAGTACAAACAAATTAAAAATCATATGACAACCTTCTTTGTTCATATTCCATTGGATTAGTGGGTTGGCGCGGTGTGTTCACTTCTACCTTAATCGTTGATTCATATTTTCTCACAATCAAGAACCCGTCGGAAACATTACCACCAATAGAGACGCAAACCTGGTTGAAGTCGAGCATCAGAGTCATCACAAACTGGAGTGCAGGAAGAATAAATCAAATTATATGCTATTAGAATTCCCGATTATTAATTTTGTTATTAGTTTGCACCAATGAAATATTAAGCTTTCTTATTATATTTCTTTTGGGTTTGTTGGTGAATGAGCATCCTTATTATTCATGCGTATAACAAAAAAAGTGAAATTACTATAAAACAACAAACACGCCCACCGTGGGGCTCGAACCCACGACCACAAGGTTAAGAGCCTTGCGCTCTACCAACTGAGCTAGACGGGCCTGTTGACGAACCAACAGATACATAATAGTTACACTATGTTCCAAATTCTTTCTCTTATACAAAAACCAAGTGGTTGTATACGCTTGGTATGTTAAGCCCCCTATCGCTCCTCAAGAAGAAAAATCCTAGGTCCGTCACTGATTCTCAATCAACATTATCATGAGTTGTTACAAATTAGACCGCCACATATAGCGCTAGACACTTGCTTTATAGTTTATACAAATATGGGTTTATCAAGCTAAAAGTTGGCTTGAGTTGAATACGAGCTGAGCTGCCAGCTTACATAGGCATTTCAAGTTGACAAAGGTCCAGCTCGTACTTGAATTTAAGGATAACAGTTATTGACGGAAAGATTTAACATCAATGGTACATAACGTACAACTAACTAGGTCACATATATAGTAAGGACATGAATATCTACCTATACTATTAAAGCAATAAGGTTTTTGGACATTTGTTTTCTTCCTATTGGTCAATTCTCATAAATTCCATATATACTATGCATTCTTAAAATTTTTTGGAATTTAAATAATTCAAAACTAAAATGTATTGTTAGAATTTATTGGAAATTAATATTTTCCACCCATCAAAATTGTTCTACAGTAATAACTATGTTTGTTTAATTCATATAATAATGTAACTGCATTGGATGTTCATAAATTAGTAGTAAATGCATTTTGTGGCGTTTGAAGTTAATTCAACCATTCTCTATAAAAAATTAAGCTACAAAAATGACATGGAATTAAACTAACAAATGTATTTACGTTTTTTAGTAAATTCACACAACCTTAAATATTCAAATAATTATCAAAATGCAATTTCTTGATTATTTGAGCATGAATAGGTGAATACAATTTAAGCTTGCACCTTTTATTGATTCATATGCAATACACAATATTGGTGGCCTAGACCCTTTTACATAAATGAATTTCTAATCTTCTATGCCGATTCAAGTGCTGATAGTCTTGATATCTGGTAGAGTAAGTTATGTTATAGTTGTTTTCAGTGTAATATTTCTAATTTCCATGTATTTAATATTTATATGAACACCCGATATAAATAACTTAAAATTGTTACTAAAGCTAATACTATTTGTTGTCCCGGTTTTCTAATTTTTCTATTTTGTGTACTAAAATCCTTCATTAAGTCAACAATATTGAACCATCATGCTCTATAAGTTTCGGTTTTTATATTTATGTTGTTCATCCTTTTCATATGCTAACCATATTATATTCTATTACAGATGTCTTCACAATCAAAGAAACGCGGTCAATCATCATCTTCCAATAAGAGGAGTAATTCAAACGGTTAGTCATTTTGCTATTTTTTATTTACCCTTTAAATGGTATTTAAGAGTGCATTTTTGTAAACGTGCATTTTCAACGCCAAGAGAGCCGCTGACTAGCATTTCGAATGGAAACAGTTTACTTTAAACGCGTTAATACACTATAGTTTATTTAAATATATTTTGTTATGTTATTATTCTCAAGTTAAACCTTACATCAACAAATACAACCTACAGACGTCAAAATAAAGTAAATAAAAATTAACTTGTTATTAACTATAAATTAGGCACTTGTAACAGACGAACTCAAAAGATTTTTAATATAGTTATTCTAAACTGCATTATACCTTTTAAATAATCAAGATTCTTAATAATATTGAATGCCTCTTTACACAAATTTTTTGTATTTTTTTATTTTTGAAATGATACGAAACATAATTTTCATGTACTCAATACTATTTTATTTTCTTAAAGCCAATTAAAATACATGTTTTAATTAACATGTGTATTCAAATTAATTTATGTTAATTAGAGAAGCAAAGATGTTTCTCCATAATTTATTTACTTATATTTAATTTACTTAATTTATATTGTTTCCACAAATTTAGATGTAGTCCAAATAAAAAACCAGTTATTTGATTTTTTATATGGGATCATATTAATTCTTTTTTATATTTAAATTTGAACTAAAATTTTCATAAATGAATTACGGTAAATAAAATCAATAGGACCAAAATTACTCAGACTCATACAAATTTAATTAAAAAATAAAAATAAATAATTAAATAATTGACTATAGGGTTAAAAAAAACCATACGCACCATAAGCATATGTGTTTTTTTTAATAATAATTGACTTAATTATTTATGTTTGGTAACAGTTTAAAGTTTTTAGATTATATTTATATAAACAGTTCTTTTTATTTAATTAAACAGCTTAATGAATTTAACGGTTATCATATTTTGTTCGGTAATTAATTTGCATCTATAAATCAGTACATTGTTTGTATGGATTTTCATTGTTTTTTTTTATTACAGATAACTATGCTATTACTTATCCAATTTCATCATTTAATAATAATCGATTATATGGTGGTAAAGAAAATCAAGCCGTAAATACTATACAAGGTTGTATGTCAACAACATCAAGTAATATAGGTATAATATAGGTAGGGGTGTTCAAAAGTATCCGAATCCGAATCCGTATCCGAATTATCCGATAATCCGTATCCGAATTATCCGATAAACCGTATCCGAACTATACGAAATTTCGGATATCCGAATCCGACCCCGGATATCCGAAAATTCGGATTCGGATAGCATTTTCGAGATTTTTCGGATAGTTCGGATATCCGAACTATCCGAAATATATATTTAATCATTTTTTATTTTTATTATATATACCTTGTAATTTAACCCTAATTTCAAATTTCAATGCTTGCAGTCTCTCATCTTTGCTCTCCCTCTATCATCCATCTGTACTATCCATCTGTACCACCTTCACGCTTCCAGTCACCACCTCCGTCCTCCGGTATCGTCACTAGTCACCACCTTCGTCCTCCGGCATCATCACCAACTCTACCCGCCGCCTTCTTCGGGTTCTCCCTTCCGTTCTCCGACATCGTCACTGTTTCTCCATTCTCCATCTCCATGGATTGTGTTGATTTTTAATAATTGGTTGTGTGTTATTTGTTTTTTTTCTTTTTTATATATTTTGAACAATTTATGTTTAGATTCTTGAATTGAAAAATTGGATGTTATTTGCTTGTTTAGGTTGTTGGATTGGAAAACCTGGTTGTTAGATTAGCAAGTTGTGTGTGTTTTTTTTTTATTTTTATTTTTATTATTCTTTTCATATTTTCTTTCGGATATCCGAATCACTATCCGATCAGATATCTGAAATTTCGGATACGGATTCGGATAGAAAAATCCACTATCCGAAAGGTTCAAATATCCGAAATTTCAGATTGAACAACCCTAAATATAGGTATGTTGTCTGGAACAATTTTTTTTACACATACTACATGTAATTACAATTAATTTCTTTTATTATATCACATTTAATTCAACCATGTTTTTTGGCGTTAATGACAGATTAGGTATGTTGTCTAACCTTTAAATGAGGTTTTGCAAGACATTAGTGGCAGATTTTTAGCGTTATTTCCGGGAGACAAAGTTGAATTCCTCAGTTCTGATAGTATAGATCAGTCTGATACTGTTGGCCTTGGTTTCGATCCAGCTTTACACTCACCGGATTTCCTAAATGGTTTAAATATGTTTGGATTGCCTAACCATAGACTGGATCTAAAATTCGGTGTGCCGATAACGTTACTAAGAAATGTTGATCAGAAGAACGTTTTGTGAAACGAAACTAGATTGGAAGTAATTAATTTGGGTAGGCGCTTTATTGAAGTTAAAGTTACTTCAGGTACTAATATTGGTTATCGCACTTATATAACTCGTAGTGGCCTAAGCGCTTCAGATAAGAAAATTCCGTTTCAACTGAAGAGAAGACAGTTTCCAGTTGCGGTTTGTTTGCAATGACCATTAGCAAAAGTCATAGGTCAGTCTCTGGCAAGAGTTGACATATATTTCAAAGGCCCTATGTTTATACATGGATAACTTTATGTAGCTTTATCAATAGTGAATAGTAGAGACAGTGTTAAAATGCTTATATTAGACAAGAAAAGTAAAGCTACAAATAAAACAAGAAATATGGTTTATAAGAAAGTCTTTAGTAGCTTATGAATTTTACATTTTCAACTTTGATTATGTTTCTGAAGATTGTAATTTGAATGTAATTTTGGTTTATCTTTATGTTTCACAATCATTTGTTTCGTACCAATATTGTTTACAACTTGAAGTATGTTGTCGACCCAAAAAACATATAACGACTTATGTTGTCCTTTAAATTAAATGTGTTTATTAGATAATTTCAATATTTTCACCCGTGTTGTACACGGGTCAATAACCTAGTATAGTATAAAGAAATAATACAGCAAGAAGTATAAAGAAATATAATTAAATTTCTGACTCTCGAGATCCTCCTTCATGTCATCATCAATGTCCATGCTACCAGTAAAATACTGCTTCAAATTAATGAGTCTCCCATATCATTTATCTATTTCGATGATCTTCATATATCATACTAATTTATCTTACTAATTGAATATTTACACGGAACAAATGGACAAAGATAACTTCAAAAATATGCATACTAATGGATGCATTTGTGCTACCTTATCCGGTTTTTTTTTAAACTTAAACTAATGAGCATGAGCCATCTTTGGACTTCTACATCTAATCGTCCAATTTGTTTTTATCTAATCGTCCAATTTGTTTTGATGACATACTAGGTTATTAACCGTGTGCTACACGGGTGGAAATATAAAAATCATCACATGTATGTATGAATGTGTATATATAGGGCTTGAATCAAATACAAATTAATTTAGCATGATAACTGTGAGAATCAAGTAGTGTAACTATATATACAACATAACATTATTATAGTATAGTGTAAATACAGTATAGTGTAATTGCATTACGATATAATTACATAGTTACACTACTTGTAAATATAATTGCACTACTTGATTCTCACAGTTAGCACGTTAATTTAATTTGTACATTAATTTTCCCTATATGTGTGTGTAGTATGTTTTGTTTTAGACGACAAGATGATTTATAATTGCAAGTCATATTAAAACGGAACATAATATTGAAAGACAAGTAGAATGTTTACAAAGCAAAGAGTAAAGTGCCATTTTCGTCCTTGTGGTTTGGCCAATAATGTGAATTTAGTCCAAAAAGTTCATTTTTTGCATATATACCCTTCATGTTTCTCAATTCTTGTCAATTACATCCAAATCATTAACCTCATTAAATTTAATCATTAAGTTAGGGATAGACATGTCTTTTCACTATTTCTTTATTATACGAGTAAAGTGCCAAAATCGTCCCTGAGGTTTGGTCATATTTGCAAATTTCGTCCAAAAATACTTTTTTTCGCAAGTAGCCCTTGATTTTTCCCAACCGTTGCCAATTTCGTCCAAATTGTTAACTCGGTCTAAATTCAACGTTACTTATGGGTATTACTGTCCTTTTACATGTTTGTTTACATTGAATTTAGACCGAGTTAATACCTCTGAGTTAACGTTGAATTTAGACCGAGTTAACAAATTGGACGAAATTGTCAACAGTTGGGAAATATCGAGGGTCTAATTGCAAACAAAAATATTTTTGACGAAATTCGCAAATGTGACTAAACTTCAGGGACAATTTTGGCACTGTACTCATGTAATAAAGAAAGAGTGAAAAGACATGTCGACCCATGAGTTAATGATTCAATTTAACGGAGTTAGTGATTTGATGTAATTGGTAGGAATTGGGAAACGTGAAGGGTTCATAGGTAAAAAATAAACTTTTTGGACTAAATTCGCATTATTTGTCAAACCACAAGGACGAAAATGACACTTTACTCCAAAGCAAAGTTAAAACTTTAAAACATAAAGTACCAAATATTTCCTTATAAATAACATTTGTTGTTTTGTTAATAACTTTATCTTGCTTATCTAAAATAAGCATTTTAAGATCGTGTATACTCTTCAATCTTGATAAAACTATATACAATTAGCCATGTGTAAAGATAGTGTCTTTCATGCATGTACCAGATCTTGCTAGATTCGATCCGGAGGTCGCACACGAGCGAAAAACAATAAACTTATTAGTTAAGAAAACTATCCACTTAATCGATCGCAACCATCTGCAAGAGTTAAAATATATTAGAAAAACCAAATATATATATTGTAAAGCTTTGACAAAAGTTAATCCTTATTAGATGCAGCCTTAGTTTCAGGATCTCTAGGATCTCCTAGCTATAGGTAGAAAACCAAATTAACAAAATTTCATTCCATGAAAAAAAGAAAGACCAACCGTGACTGTTACATTATTGCTTTTTTATAAAATAAAAATGAGATGTCATTATAAACAGGGCCGGCTGGGGCATAGGCAATGCGGGTGACCGGCCGGGGCACTTAATTTTCAAGGGCACAAAATTAATTGAAACGTATAAGGCTTAAAAATCATTATTGCGATTTTATAAAAATTCCGATGGGTTCGGGATCGAAACGCACATAATATGTTGTTATAATGCGTAATGAACGATGATTAATGTTTCTCCGGTATAGTCTAAGTGTTTTACGAGATTTAATTGATTTGTAACGTACGTTTTAAGGCGTTTTTGATGTTCGCCGGATTTTTCTCGCCGGATTCCGGCTGTCACCGGAAAATGGAGGTAGGGGCCTAGTGGGTGACGGGTTGGGTTTGGGCTGGGTAAAAAACGAATATTATATATTATTTTAAATATTTTACACTTAAGGCCCTTGTAAAATCAAGTTGTTTTAAGAAAGAAAATTAAAGTAAAATTACAATTTGAACCTTGCACTTTGAAATATTATAAAAATGTAATAATAAGTTATAAACTTGGATATTTTGTTATATTATACTCGTATTGTTTGAAGATCGTTTGATTAAGAAATTTAATCCCGGAGTTTCATGAATTGGACAAACGAATAGAAAATGAACTATCGATAAACGTAAATCATCGAGATTGAAATATTAATGATGCACGATAAACAGGAATACATTGAAACGACAAATCGGGTCTGTTTAACGAATGCAAATGCAAATTCAAATTCGAATAAAAACAGAAATTAACGAATGTTACATGAAACGAATATTCTCACTTGAGACATTTTTAAGCTTATTTTTATACAAAAAATTTTTTACACAACCTAAATCATAACAAAGTAAGCCCATTTAAAAATTAATTGTTTAAACCAAACAAAAAACCATTTACATAAGACCAATTTTTTTTTATTTTTTTTTTGCTTATATTTCGTTATTCGTTAAGGTCTACGGGCCTTTTTATTTTGGCTTGACCGAGGCATATAAATTTTTGCAGACTGCCTTGAGTATAAAAACCTTATTCACAAGTACAGAGAACAAGTTGCGTTCTTGTTATGACCAACTCCTTAGCAACGCATAAATAGTCTGCAAGCATTATATAAAAAATCCCCGCATTATTAAAGTTTGCATTCATATAGTTTATGACAAATAAATAAGTTGGTAAAGCATAAACACATAAAAATGACATACCTTTAATGATCACCATTGATCACCAACCTCAACCTAGACTATACAAAAGTTAATCCGCATTATTAAAGTTTGCATTCTATAAGCTTATTTAAGAACATAGAAAATAATTAAAATTCAAGTAGAAAATGATCTAAAATTACCTCTGTATGAGACTTGTTGAAAGATAATCCACACATTTGTTGTTCCTCGAACACGAATCTAGTCGCAGGCTTCTCATTCCCGTTTCATGTACTAAAAATTTAGGTTCCTCCATAGATAGTTCTGCATACCTACCTGGGCTGTAAAAGAAAATATGTTTATGAATGCATTTGAGTTTGACTTTTGAGGTCAAACAAACTACTTTTCATCTTCAAAAATCATATTCCTCTTGAAAAATTAAGCAAACATTTTAATGATAACTAAATGGCGTACTTAACATGAATCTCATTGTCCCATAATTAAAATTAACCTATCATGACATGTTTTCTTTATTCAGTAGTATGGTAATCTCCGTTTTCCTCAATGCCATACTTAACATGACCTAGTTCGTTTTGGTCAAAAGTACAATGAAAAAACTCAATATAGAGCTTGAGAAGCTACTCAGGAACCGAGTTCAAGCTTCAAAATAAAGCTCGAATCAAATTGAACTCGAGCTAAACAGACCATTGACATATCTAATTTAACCCAACAGTTTATTAGACTTGTTTTTATATTTTCTAATAATAATATAAGAAAAGAAATTAATATAGAATATACCAGTAAATAGGTAAAGCGAAGTAAACAATAACAGGGTGGTTTCTATATTAGTTCAGTTTTGATCAGATGGATCAAAGTAAGCACTGACATATATGCTATGTACCAATTTCATAAAAGAATTTTTAGAGTGCCACACCCACCATGGGGAATTACGCATAAAACAAACTAATTTACTCGTTTGTGTAATCATACAACTTCATTCATAAGCATGCTTAAAATAAGGGTGACAAACTAAATATCCTTACTGCAACTACTTTCACAAGCAGAAATTGTACCAGTGCTGATTTATCATCGACCAACGTCAAACTTCCTACCCCTGCCAAAACAATAGTCTTGCAGAATGCATCCATGATTTCAAAACTAAATCAAAAACCATATAAACATTTAATGGCTAAATCATCAACACTTCATTGAAACATTACAGAACATAACAAATTGGGGAGAAACGGCGGTGCCTATAAGCCTACAACAACACCAATCAAGACAATGAATGCATCAAATAGTCAACAATATTAGTTTATTAGTGCTCAACACTTATTTGCATAACCAGTTAACTTCTAACAATTACAGATTAAAGATTAAGCTCTGTGCCTTTGTGGTAGTACGATTTCAGTTTCCCTAGATGTATCGAGAGAATCAATCAGTTAGCATATATTTGCATAATGATGACACTAAACTTTTTAGTCTTACCATTTGTAGAAGAAAATAGCTAGATTCTAGGTAACATACACCCTTAGCAGTAAGAATATCAGCTCGTTTCCAACAAATGACACACCTCAGTTCAATGTGCATATGAAATAAAACACCAAATTTGCATTTGGATATTCTCAAATCACAACAATAGTTGTTCTTAAAGCAAAAAAATTTGCATATATTTCTTAGTGGATTCCAAATTCGTAATATTGTAAGTTATTTTTGGGGTGTGACAACTATTGGCTCAATTGTGTGACAACAATGGATTCCAAAAAAAATCGTAATATTCTCAAATCTCAAATCCATTTTTTTTTGGATATCTAATATTGTAAGTTATTTTTGGAAAAAACTCAATTGAGCCAATAGTTGTCACACCCTAACATACGGCGGAATATGTCGGGGCGTCCAATTGATTGCACAGTAATTCACAAGAAACTATAAGTAATAATGACAATGGAGATGGATCAAATACAAACAAGAAAACTGTGCTAAACGTGCGAACCAAGTGAAATCAGGGTGGCAAATTCGTAATCAACATACAAAACCTAAGAAGTGATGAAAACACAAAAGTTAAGCGATGGAGAAACCCAATTTTTAATCAATTGTTATTCTTCTGATGAAATCGATCAAATCATATTCGTTTAGCTAACCTGATCGATAAAATCGAATGAACTGACACGCTTAATTGATGAATTGAAGCTTGCAACTATATTCGATTATCAACTAAGCCTTACAAATCGGATTTAACAATCATTTTGTAGTTACAGTGATTTTGAAGAAGACTAGTGCAAACCTAATCGATTAATTAGACTAACTAAAGCTTGTGAATTAGACTAATCGAACAATTAAAGCTTGTGAATCAAACTAATTGATCCATGGAAGCTTTGCGAATTGAATTACTTGATAACTAAAGCTTATAAATCAAAAAAACAAAAAAATGGAATTACAAGAGTGTTTGCGATGGCTTTATATGATAACATGTGTTTCAGTAATTACTCTACTTATATACGATAATTACTCTACTTACAAAACAACTATAAAGTAATTGTGTGTCAATAATTACTCTATTTACAAAACATAATTACTCTACATATAAAACAACTACGATTACAAAGCGTAATTACTTGTATAAGTAAGTAATTACTTTCTGGTGTGTAATCAGTTTTTTTTTGTAGCGTAATCAATTTTATAACACGATAGCTATTCTTATATTCGATTAGTCACTAAGGGTATGTTTGGTACGGGGTAATGGAATAGATGAGGGAATGGAATGGACGTGCTAATGGAATGGAGAAAGGAATGAAATGGATCATTACCATTCCATTGTCATGTTTGGTTACCATGTAAGAATGGAATGATTAATCACTTTATCATTATTAATATTTTTATTAGTAATAATAATAAATAAATAAATAAATAAATAATATTAATAATAAATGAATATTCATAATAAGTATTTTTAGGACCTCGTGCTGCAACGAGATCGTTAAACTATATATGCGTTGTGAAATGTTAACTCATCTAATTAAAAATAAAATATATTGATAATGTAGTAATAGTTCTAACATAATAATAGTTATATTATAATATACAAAACGATAATGATAATATAATAACTATAATTAGAAAATAATAATATAATTATAATTTTATAATAGTAATAATGATGTTGACTTTTTGACTTTTTCATTCCTTGAAGGAATGAAAAAAAACACTCATACCCAAATGAATGAAAATCCTAAAAATGAAAGGAGTTTCATTCCATTTGAAATGATTCATTCCATTCATGCATGGTAACCAAACATGTTTTTTTTCATTTCTTTGGTATGGCTTATTACATTCCACCTTCCATTCCTCCATAACAAACACTACCTAATAGTTACATAATTACTCTACTTATATATATAATTACTCTATTTTATAACTAGACTATTTATTTTGTTTAATAACTGTATTTGTTGTAATAGAAGTTGATTTTTATAACTAGAGTAATTTTCTTATAACTAGAGTAATTATATTGTTTAACAAGAATAATTCCAAGTATGCCCATAGCTTCCAAATGTTAAATGCAGCCTGTTCAACTTAAATTTGTTGATCTAGGTTCACAAATGAGTAGACTTCTATGATATGATAATGATCTAACAAGGAATAGCATATCAAATTTGGCTTTCAACCTACTACAGGTTGTTTTTTAGTCAAAAGAATTTATAAACATCAATTTACAGTTTTGAGTTTTAATTGAATTATTTTGTAAACTACTATAAATGAACAATAATCTACAATTTATAAGTAAACAATATTCAAATACAATTTTGCTTTTGGGTCAAACAATTTATAAGTGAGCAATAATCTGCAATCTCAAATCCAATCATTAATTTCAAATTCAATCCACTTTTATAGCTTTAGGTAATACTTGTATTGTCTCAATGATGTTCACGAATTACAACACAATTTTAGCTTATTGTGTTTGAATTCTCTAATTGGCTTTTTCGTGATTGACTTGGCAAATGTATATAATTATCTCTTTGCAAATCAGGCGAGTCTTCTAATTGTTTCCATTTCCAATCCTTTTCATTACATCGATCTCTATTTTTTAAGCTCGTTTTTGTATTGACAGTTCTTTTTTAGTCCTTTTCACTTTGTCAACAACTTCTCATCACCTAAAACAATATGTAATGATTCATCATTTGAGTATCTTAAGCCCTTATATTGCTATCCTTTCTGTAACGATTCCGGCAAATTCAGGTATACCCTAGCCGGTATATACTATTTATGTGTTATTTAATAATGAATATATGAATTATAATGCGTTCATACGAGTATGTATGATTCACATTACGGATTATACTCAATTATACAGTTAATCGTATTGGAAATACGATTAACCGATTAACGGTTATTGAAGCCCGAACGAATCGGGGATTACATTATAGACGAGATATATGATATTTAGTGATGTTTACGAAGTATTAAAGCTTCGGGATAAGTGAATTAAAGCACAGAAAAAGAATTTTCGATTTAATGGTACGTCGGTACATTAAATGAAACCTTCAATACCAAACCAAGCAAGAGACGATCGATCAAGCCGAAAAAGATGCGCAATTATTAATAATATAATGTTTTAAGTTAATAAATGTCATGGTTTAAGATTTTAAAGTTTTTAAATCGGTTTTATATAAATTTCATTTTTTAAGCCGAAAACGACCGTTTTAGCCTCGTTTTAAGCCGAATTAAACATTTAACCGAAAAACGAACTGAACCAGATTATCCACAACATTATCCGGATTTTCAAAATCCAAATGTGTGGCTAGAATTGGAAAGGTGGGTCCCACCCCACCCCCCTTGACTTCCGATCGGCATAGGGGATAAACCCCTTTGCCTTGTTATTTTTTTTTGGTAAACAACATTCAACATCCTTCATACCTCTCCATTCTATGAGCCAAAAATCTAGAATTTTAGCAAGAAAACCGAGGTAAAAATCGAGTTATTTACATGTTCATCTTCTTTTCTTGAGTTTATTTGCAAGAAAATGAGGTTTCAAGTGAAAAAGGGTGAAAACCCGAGATGAAACCGATTCTTGCATGATCAAGTGATGTATACGGGTTATACAAGGGATCTTGGTCCAAGAAAGGAGTTAAACGAGCCAAAAACGAATTTTTACGGTTTAAACTTTAGTTTTGAAACAATAACCGAAACTATAGTGTAAGAGGCTTGATGGTGAGTGTAACTTGCTTGGTATTGTGGTATGTTGGTTGTAGGTTCTGTATTTAGTGGTAGATAAGGCGGAAAGACGAGTTTGTAGCTTGTAGTGGCGGAAAACAAAAGGTATATTCGGTTTATGTTCGGTTATGAGTGTTTTGGACAGATTGTGGTACGTTTAGATTTAGGCTACGAAATTTCACAGAGATGATCTACACATGAAAATATGAGATCTGTGAAAATTTGGTAATTTTTGGACAAAGGATGAATATTTGGTGAATTTAATGCTCGGTTTTGGCTAAAAATGGTGAAAATAGTTAAATATCATGAAAAATTCTGGAAAATTCCAGAAAAGCTTCTTATAGCATGTATAAGTCACACACAAAATTTTAGGTCAGTTGGAGAAGTATAAGTAGGCTTTTCGGTTAAACGAGTTCTAGGGTTTTCTAGCTCGGTTTTAGTGAAAATGGCATGTAAAAAGAGATTTTGGTTCTGGAAAAATTACAGGGGACTATGGGGATGGCAGGGGTCATCCAGGAAAAATTTGGGATTTTTCTAAGATCGTTTGGTATTTACGACATATTTAGTGTTTAAATGGTGTTTAAAAATAGATAAATAAATTTTAAATATAAAAATTAATTCTGGAAATATTTTTGTAAAATTCCCCACTGTCGAAAAGTGAGTTGTACAAAATTTCAAGATCCGAGATTAAACGGATAATTATTTGTGCTAAAAAGAAAATAAAAACAAACTTTTAAAGTTTAAAACTCGTAAACCGGTAAAGTTCGCCTAAACGAGCTGACTGGTGTATAAAAACCCTAAAAATGAACTATTTTCATATAATTGAGGTAAACAAGTAAAAATAAATCATCCGAAAATAATTCGGATGATTTGAGTAATTTTATCCGATTTAACAGTTTCCGGTACACTAAAGACGGAAACGGGTCCCGCGGCCAATCGGGGCGTCTAAACCGAGCTCTAATTTCACAACTTTAATTAAATTATCAGTCAACCACTATTTTCGGGTCGTGTGTGACCAAACTCATTTTTGAAACGTGAAAACGGATAACCGTGCTAGGCACGCAAAACGGGGAAAACAAACTAATAGTAATTTTGACTGTTGAACTCTGAACGATATCACAATCTGAGTCCGGAGAAGTGTTTCTGGGTTAACATTGCCCCAATAACGGGTACAGTACTGGGTTAACAGTGTCCCCGGATGTACCGGTTAACACGGTTAAAGTTATATTAATAGTGATTGTATAGTAACGAACTTAGGGATCGTATTACAGATCCGGATTAGTAGCTGCGTACTCTGTTACCTACTTGCTTACGAAAGGTGAGTTTCACGAGCCCCTTTTCTGAATTGTTTTTAAATATTTTCCCGGGGCGGAAAGCATGTTGTTATTGAAATGTTTAAGTACATACTGAACGCATGGATTTGCGTGTATTTATATATGTTTTATTGTACGGGAATCGTACGGAAATGTACTAAGATGGTAATTGTCTGAGTTGCTAACATTGTAAGGCCCCGCAACACGAGTGATTAGCTAAAAGCCGGTAGAGTGTGAATAGTACTATTGGTCTGACAAACCCAACTGGTCCGGCATGGATTTGCTGATGTTTCCCAGCCAGTTGCACATGTCTATTTTGTTGTTATTTATTTTGCTATGTAATGTTAGGCATAGCGGTTTGGGGCAGGTTCGTGGGCGGAGTATGCCACGGGGTTGTGTGTGGATAGTCAGAGGTTTCACTTGTGGGCTCAACATAATTACATCGCTAATATATGATTATTATAATGATTTGTCACTGTTTATTTAAATTAGTGAAACTCACCAACTATTCGTAGTTGACCCGTTTTCTTTACATGCCTTCTAGGTACTCCCAAACTGGAATAATTGCTACATGCTTGACGATGCGTGCTTTTTGTGGAAGCTTAATGATCTTTTTGTATTAATTATGTTAATGTACTGTTGGTAAAACTTATGTGCTATCGCCTAGACGATAACTAAACTCGGAACAATGTAATATGATGTAAATTAATGTAGTGGTGTTTTCCTTATAAGCAATGCTGTTGATATCAGACGTGTCTGTTGCATCCCATTTACGTTTCCGCTGCGGTTACGGGGTGTTACACTTTCACTTTTCCTCATTCTCACCATTAAATTAGCGTTAAAAACAACCAGCCTAAAACATATTAATAATTACTCCACTTATACAGACTAATTACAACACATACAAAACAGCTATTATAACTAAGATAATTACTCTAGTTATTCAATGTAATTACACTATAACCACTTAACATAGTTACAAAAGCTACGTACAAACTAATTACACTACATATAAAACTACTTCTTTCCCACATCCTTCTTCACCATATTTGTCTTTTGCTTTTTTTTCTTCATCACCACATCCTTTTTATCATCATTTTCTTTATCAACACCTTTTTTTTCGGTTTTCTAGAATAAACACTTTTGTTTCTTAGCCTACTTTTCTTCATCACCACATCCTTCTTCACCATATTCGTCTTTTACTTCTTAACCTCGTTTGCAGCGGTAAATTCGTCTCCCTGATGGTTGGGTAAAATTTAGTTATTATTATATATTAAATAGTTATATTTAGGTTAATAAATGGATTAACATTGGTACTTCAAACATTGTTATGTGTTTTCAGGACATTGGAAGTTAAGGAGCTTAAACGAGCTAATTCAGAGCCATCCAGATAAAGATTAAGCAAGCCTCGAGATAATGGAAGCATGGGGAAACATGTATTGAGGGTTAAGAAGGATTCGGGAGAGGATTGGATGAGAAACCTGAAGCCGAAGTGAAAACTGAACAAGATGGGTTACCAGGAAAGTGTGTTTTAGTAAAACGGGCATATCTTGGCCTAAAAAATGAGTTACAGAATCCATAATATATGAATTTCATGTTTCTCGACGAGAAAAATTCGAATATGAAGTCAGTTGCATCTTCGCGTATCACGAATATGCAGGACATGCAACTTCGCGATACGCGAAGATGCTCAATGTCGGCAAAAGTTAGGGTTTTCACTATATAAACGATTTTTCGACCCTATTTCGGATATTACGACTTTCAGAGGTAAAAGAGGAGTTCTAGGGCGATTTTCCATCATTCCAAAGCTTCCAGTTTGTCCTAAGATCTTATATTCATCAAGATAAGTACTTTAACGATTATGTCGATGTCCGGCTAATCGTGTGTGTTCGTTCTAGGCTAAGGTTTTGTGTGAAGTACTGTTTTGATCAGATTCTAATGCTTAATGGTTATAGCTTGATTGAATTTATATGATTTGTCTTGCTTAATTAGTTATTTGGTTGATTAAAGGTTGTGTTTGTGATTATTGATTTGTGTAACGTTTGTTTGGTTGTTCATCAATATTTAGGGTTAGGCTCTTGTGTCCCTGAACTATAATCATCAAACCTTTTCATTGAGTTAATTATCCTAGACATAGAATTGGTAATTGTGGTGTCCAGGTTCATTTGTGTCAACAATTCGGTTAGGGTATCGTTTGTCATCATAAATCAAACCATAGGACTAGCAATTATTATAAAACTAAATACTAAAGAATCTGTGATTGACGTATGGAACACATAACCCGAACCTAGAATGAATGCTTTTTAATTAATATTATTTACAATCTTTTCAAGTAATTGTTTAGTTTTAATTAATTAATATTTATCTAAAAACTGCTTGACATCGTCTGTCCGCTTAGGTTAAATAATTAGTTATAAATTAAATAAACTTGCACTTTCCTTGAGTCCCCGAGGAGACGACCTTACTTACCCGTACTAGTTTATAGGTATTTAAGGCTTAAAATTAATTGTTTGAGTAGACCGCGATAGCCTACGTCACTCCCCAATCACCTAAAACAATATGTGAAGATTCATCATTGGAGTATCTACAAACCATTTTTCATTGATATTCTTTCGCTCTTCCTTCTTTTCACTATTAAATTAACATTACAAACAACTAATTAGAAACATATTAATAATTACTCTACTTATACATACTAATTACACTATATATGAAACAAATGTTGTAGCTTTGATAATTACTCTAGCTGTGAAAATAATTACACTACAACCTTAAAATAGATTACAAAAGCTATACACAAAGAAATTAACATTATAAACAGCTAGTTATAAACATGTTATTAATTATTCTACTTATACAGACTAATTACACTATGCACGAAACAACTACTGCAACTTGGATAATTACTCTAGTTGTGAAAAATAATTACACTACAACGTTAGAACAAATTACAAAAGCTATAAACAAAGAAATTAACATTACAAACAACTAGTATAAACATATTATTAATTACTCTAACTTATACAGACTAATTACACTATCCACGAAACAACTACGGTAACTTTGATAATTACTCTAAATGTCAAAATAATTACACTACATTCTTAGAACAAATTACAAAAGCTATAATAGACAAATTACACACATACAAAGTTAATTACTCTATTTAATTGCACTATAATCAATTTACAAAGTAACAAAAAAATAAGCAGACTCACTGCATACAACTATGATGATAACACTACTTGACAAAATAATAAAAACAATAAACAGAATAGTTACCTGTTTTGGTTCAAAGTGGGGGTTTGTATATATGTGCAGACTCACTTTCATGGTTTTTTTTTTTTTTACTTCTTCGTTCACTATTAACTGGTGTATCATCATCTGCAATTGTATATATGTGTAGAAATTGCATTAAACATGAGAGATTTGAAATCAATTTTTCTTAACCCAAACCCTAGTTATACGTGTAAAACAAACAACACGCACACAAGTGATCAGAAGAATGAAATTTACCTTTAATCGCCATTCTTTTCATATGATTTAGCTTATGAATAGTGAAATTGATCGATGATTATAGGTTTTGAGAGAATCATTTGGGATTTTGATGAAATGAATTTGGGTTTAGACGATGAATTTAGGATTTATGTGAAAAAAAGAGATTTCAACTTATTTACATAATTGCCATCGCCATATTCTTTTATTCGCACGTTTTGTACGATTTTTTGATTTGTATGTTAACCCATCCCTAATGACAATAACTATTTAATTTAAGAAAACGGATTTAGGCTTAGTGTTTATCAACAAATCATTAAACTTTGTTTAAAACTCAAAAATAAACAAGATAAACACTCAAACTTGATAATTGTCTTAGATTAGTTGATAAAATTCGTAGATTGATGACTAAATATGCTTGGGAATATTCTAGAACTAAAGATTTGAAAATTAGATGAGATTAGGTTGAAAATTAGGAGATAAACGAATATAAAACGAGCGTAAACGAGCTGAAACACGAACTAAACACAAAGCTGCAGCTGCACAGGTCATTGGCCGCGCCGCGCAAACAAATAAACGAAATTGACGGATGTCACAATAGTGAGGAGCCCATGTGTCCAAAAAGCCTATTGCTTTAATAGTATAGATAAATGCAATTATGCATAACGTTGGGTAAATTCGATATAGTTAAAAATATTATTATGGGTAATTATGAGTAAATATAAAATTTTATGTGATATCTAATATTTAGATATCACAAACAATATAAAATCATACACTTTTTTAGTTTTAAAATTATTAAATGCGTGCATTAAACGAAACAATGAGTTTAAGCTTGCAAATGGACCTTTTTTTTTAAATAGGCTTACCCTTAACATTTTATAACTAATTTACGGCCATCTTAACTCAAAAGTTTTTATTCTAGATAAAATATATTCTTGTATTTTCAGTTTTTAAGAATTAACCGGTTTTTCTTTTGTTCCAAAAATGCCCTTAGCCACATTTATTTATTCAAATCTGGTTTTTCATCACAAAATAGTTTTAGGCCTATTTCAGTACTTATTAATGACTTATTAAAAGTTTTATATTGGTATTAGGGTGCTTGGAACCCAAACAATGGCTTCGGTTCAGTTTAGGCCCGTTAGCACTATTATGTTAAATCTTTAACAAAAATCATTTTTGGTTATCAAACAAGTTAGTACCTGCTATAATACATAAAAATAAGTTGTTTTAACATGCTATGAATTTTTAAAAATGTTACTTAGGGTTGCTGTTACGGGTACGAGCCCGGTTTTGACACGTTAAGGTTCTAGTTCGGTTTTAAAAATGTTGATTCATGTAAAACAATTATTTCGGGTCAGGTTATAACTCATCATAATATCATGTTTAGGGCTGTAAAAAGATTTTATAATATCAATTAGGTTTCAAGGCTTATTCTTATTCAAGCGAGCTACAAAACTGCCGGTTTAAACTGTTTTTATAGCTCGGTTTCAATATTATCCTTGGGGCTAATTTATAGCATCTCAAGGACTTAAATATGCGTGTTTAACTTCTAGAATTTTTTTTAAATGCCCAGAAGTTAATAAAGTCACATGTCGGGTTTGTTTTCAAACTAGTTTTCAGTTAAACCCAGATTAGGTATATAATCTACATGTTCTGGAAATATTATAAAGTTAAATGGTTTTCAGTTTAATAGTTGAAGATTTTAACTTTGTGGTTATGTTATTCCCGATTTTAACATGTATTTCATTATAGTTTTAGGTTACATATTAATATGATTTCTTATGATTTACAGGTTGAGGTTCACACGGGTTTAACACGATTACAAAGCTTAGAATTAACACAGAAACACAACAAATACGGGCCGCCATACCTCAAACTCTTTAAGGTTTCACGAGTAGGATTTAACTCCAGTTCTTGAGCTGATCCATGACAAAACAGAAAGCTTTGGGCTTTGAGTTGGTTACGGTTTATTAGAACAACAAAGGAAGAAGGAAAACATGGATTGAACAATATTAGATTAGGTGATTACCCGGGTTTCTTGGTGTTCCTCAGGCTGGTTCGTGAGTGCAGAGAGAGGTTTAGGGTTGCTGTTTGCTACCAAAATATCATTATTAGGAGAATTTCAATAGAATGGAAAAGGAATTGGATAGAACAATAACCACAACAGCAACAACAAATCATCTGATTTTCTTCTTGTTCTTGGACTGGGTCGATTCTTCAAGAGAGAGCAAAGAGTTGCAGCTTCTTTGCCAACATGAAGAATGAGAATTTTTTTTTTTTTTTTTTGAATGTTAAAGTTTTTTTCCTCCTACTATTTACATTATACCCCCATTGCCAGGAATCGAACCCTGGACCTCTCACCCAAAGGCCAAAGCCTTTACCATCCCACTAAAGTGGAGATGGCTGAAGAATGAGAATATTGATTAAGGAAATAGGGATTATAGATGAAGTAATCAGAGATTTCTTGAAAGAATGGACATGCAATTGATTTGGTTGGAGGATAAACTGACCAAACATGAATGCGATTGGGGAGTAGAGATTTTGATCAGATTATTTGAAGATTTGCAAGATATAATAATAATTTGTGTTATTATTAGTATTTTGTTATTTCTATAAGTTTCATCAATTATTTTATATAAACAAAATAAGAGAATCGGATGTCATTTAAGCACATAGGGTTATGAAATTTAAATAATTAGCGTGTCACAAATCTTGTTTGTCGGTTCTCGTTTCGTTTGCTTGGGTGGCCGGATGGTAGTATAACGGGTCGTTTGATATTTGGATTATATATATTTTTGGATACCTGGTACATTTAAATATTTATAAAATAATACAACTTATGATCAAACACACGAACTCGGCCAGCATTGATTTGCCTCGTTACAACATCGGCACTAAAACCCAATACTAAACCAGTAAACATCTAGAATACTCGTATGACTTCTAATACTAATAAACAACATATAAACAACGTTTATTCAGTTTATTCGGTTGGTAAAATGTGGGAAGTTTAAAAAATAAATTAACTCTTAATCTAAACCCATAAAAGTATAAAACCCAAAAACCTCGCTGCAGCAGTCGAAGATTTCATGTGGAGTTCAAAATTTGTCAGCAACTTTTTCCCCAAATTAGAATTAGATTTAGCCTAATTTTTAAATTTCTTTATTACCTGGTTACAGTTTAGAAAAATAAATTCATCTGATTCTTGCTTGCTTGTTTGATTTCTTGCATTTAATTGACAGTGACAGCGGATGCCATAGAATTAGAAACATTGTTATTGGGTAGGCTAGGCTTGTAACTATTTCAAGAGAAGCAATTACAATTGATGGAAAGCCTTTAATATTCTTGTTGGACAATGGAGACGTACGGTGGTGGAATCAAATAGTATAGAGGTGAAAAGTCGATATTGTCCCTGAAACTAACACTATTAAGTAACGGAGAGACTTAGATTTACGCTTTTTGAAATCATAGGGAATCATTCGGGTCATTTTGCCTCAATGGGCACAATGCACGCCCACACTGAAACCACATGAACGCAAATAGGTATTGTCTCAATTACTTATTTAAAGCAAAAAAAGAAAATAAAAATACGTAATAAAATCAGATGACTTGGCACGCGCTGGTGCCGTCACGTGGCTGGTTTTGCCGCACCAAGCTT
Source organism: Bidens hawaiensis (assembly GCF_021521415.1). Taxonomy (NCBI): domain Eukaryota; kingdom Viridiplantae; phylum Streptophyta; class Magnoliopsida; order Asterales; family Asteraceae; genus Bidens; species Bidens hawaiensis. The sequence goes on along the minus strand of NW_027491293.1, from coordinate 1,410,440 downwards.
CCTTATGACGCAAATTGGGAAAATTGCACAAATCAGTTTGTGAAAATACCATAGGCACTTTTACGGCGAAAGAGGCGAAAAAAGCAATCAATAGAAAGATTTGCGTCGCTCACTAAATTCTGTAGTTAATAGCATTTGTAGATCGGTGGTTCTGGTTTGGAAAAGAAAGGGTTTTCGATTCTGTTGAGATCAAATCCACAAAGGTAAATCTCCCCGAATGCCAATTTGAAATTTGTTCCGATGAATATGCATCGTTTTCCATCAAATCACGGTTTGCTTAATTCTTTCAATATTGATTTCTGTTTTGTAGTTGGAAACCTTAATTGGAGAGATGGATCGGATTTCACAGCTTCCTGATTACATTGTTCATCGTATCCTCTCATTTAGTAATACTTTGGAGCTTGTTCGAGTGAGTGTGTTGTCTAAGCACTGGCTTGACCTAACTGCTTCTTTCCCGATTTTAAATTTCAGTATCAATAATTTTACGTCTCGTGAAAGTTTTTTCAACTATGTCGAGTATACCATGTCCCGATTTTTCCCTCAAAATGTCCCTGCACACAAGTTCAAGCTCAGTACAACTATTGAGGAGCCTGCAGAGTTAGATATTGTTAACAGATGCCTTGAATTACTTTTTAGGAACGGCGTGAAGGTGTTGGTGATTGATATTGATAGATCATCAGAATCCACTTATGCTTCTGCTAAGTATCGTTTACCTAACATACTCTTATCGGTTTCTATGTTACAGTCTTTGGCCGTTCGTGGCTGTGAATTGCCTTCTTCCTTGATGCTTGATGTTGTCAAGTTTAAGTCTTTGATTTGTTTGGAACTTAGAGATGTTCGTATAGACAATGAAGGGATCAAGTATCTCACCACTAGCTGCCCTCTTTTACGAACTTTTCAAATTGTCAAGTGTAATGGTTTCAACAGTTTTTGTGTTCATAGGCATCAAAATCTTCGACACGTTTTAATTTTTTACAACACTCGAGTTGAGAGAATAGATATTGAAGCGCCAAATTTATCTAGTCTTTATGTAATAGATACGGTTGGAAACGGGGCACCACGAATGAACTTGACTTCATGCAAGAAACTAACAACAATATCTTACCTTGGGCATCCCTTACCAAACTCGAATGGTTTCACCAACTTCTTATCCAACTTTCCTATGTTCAAAGTTTGTTTTTGGCTACTAATTATAAATGCAGCAACTTTAAGTTGTCGAGTAATTCCTTGAGGAAATTGGTGTTGCATTCAAATTGTGATTTTGAAGAAATTGAGTTCAGTACCCCTAATTTGGTTTTATTTACTCACTCGCGTGATTGTCCTTTGGTCTTTCCTGTATTGGCTAAACGTTGGTCTTTGGTAAAGGATTTTACCCACTCGGAAGCGTGTATGCAGTGTTATCCTGATGGTTGTATAGATGTTCTTTGGTTCCAGAAGCTCAGGCTATTTTTGGCCAAGAAAAGTGGTCTCAAAGTTTTGAACTTGTATATTCATGCCACATATAGTCAGGTTCGTTTCTTTGATCTATTGCCGGGAACAATTATATAAATAATCATAAACTTATTCCATTCATTTTGCAGAAATTTACAGAGTTGGAGAAGCTACAAGCGATTGAGTTGCCACCTTAAGAACTCGAGCATGTTGTGCTACAACTAGAAAGCCACAAAGAGTCATTGGCTCATATAGCTTTTGTGGATGCTGTACTTTGGTGTTGCCAACCTCAATCCCTAACTTTAAGATCATCCTTTTCTTTTGAAGAACATAGTGATGTTGTGAAGGCAAGACTTATACTTCGTGAAATCTTCATTAACTATTTAACTTGTATTGGGTTTGTTCTAACAAAGATGATCGTATATTGTTGTTCAGTTTACATACAAGAAGCTACTTCAACAAGAAGTTCAAAGCCACACAAAAGTTCATATTGTGTGGCCTTCCTCTTCCGGAGCTCAAAAGCACATGATGGACTTGAAGTCATTGTCAATGGCATTACCTCATGAAGGAAAAGCAGTTAGCTTCATAAAGGAAGAAGCCAAAGGTACTCCTTACCTCACCTGTTAATATCGATACAGGATAATGGAACGGTCAAAGATATGCGGATATGGAGGTTTTATAATGCGTTTGATTTCAAGTTTATGGCAGAAACCAGTGAAAACTAATAAATTTTAGCGTATGTGGTGATGATGGTCTGAATCATGAAACTAATGTCTTGACTATATATGGGGAGCTTTTTATTCATTACTGATTGTTCTTATTCTATATCTCTGGGCCTTATTTTATGGTTTTTGCTAATCCTGCAAATCGAGTGCGTCTGTGGGGTAACGTTTTTAACGGGTCTATTCAGCAACATTCATGTATAGTTGTAACACCTCTGGGTTCTTCAATTTAGTTGGCAGTTCCATTTTGATCTAGTAAACCATTGTTTGTAAAAGAAACAAACCTTTCAAAATTCGTTCCCGCTATAAGAGAAACAAACTTTGTGTTTTTGGTTGTTTTAACTTGTTTTGTAAGAGAAACATGCCTATTAAAATTCCTTCCCATTGAATTATAAGTCATAATATGTTAAAGAAAATAATGATGCAACTTCTGACTATAATATTCCTTATGTCACCAATAATCTCCACACGAACACGACCCATCAACAAACGAATGGAACCGATTATTATCCCTTAAAACTATCTCTCTCCCCGTAATCTTCGAAAACAACTTAATTGCCATGTGGCAATCACCACAAACACGGATATTCTTCACGACCGGAATCACCTCACCCGGTAAACTACTAATCAAACCAAACGCGATAGCTAACTTCTCACTATGACAACCCAAAAAATGCTCTTTCTCCTCATCCTCCACATCAAACAACACAAACTCTGTTGTCGGCACATATCCCATTTGTTTCAATCCCATGTTTAACTCACTAAGTTTGTTATAAATCATTTCCGACATTGGATGAGACGTGTCCCCAACAAGAAACTCATGAACAACACCATTAACCTCAATCCAGCAACATCCTGGTATCTTTTTAATGCTTCTTTGACTCATAGTGGACCTTATGTTTTCAGCATCTTCCCATTTCTTATTAGCTGAAAATACATTAGATAAAAGTACATAGTTTCCAGAATTCCATGGCACTAATTCAATCAAGTTTTTTAATACATATTCAGCTAGTTGCGTATCGCGATGCAGCCGACATCCACTTAACAGAGCACCCCAAACAATAGCGTTAGGTTTCATTGGCATGTTTTGGATCAAAACATGTGCTTCGTTTAATAAACCCGCCCGTCCATAAAGATCAACCATGCACCCGTAGCGTTCGATTGTAGGAGTTATTGAAAACACATGTGTCATGTTATTGAAGTATCGTTTACCATCGTTAACAAGACCCGCGTGTGTGCACCCACATAAGATGCCAATGAAGGTTTTGTCATCTGGGTGGATTCCTAATCTCTCGAGTTGACCAAGTAGACCGAATAAGACTTTGGTTTGACCACTCATACCGAGGCCGGTTATTATTGCATTCCAAACAATAAGATCTTTTTCTTTTATGGTTTTAAATATCATCCAAGCTTTACCGATCTGTCCACATTTTGCATACATGTCGATCAATGACGTACCAACAACCGGGTTGTATAAAAACTTGTTTTGATCGATTAATGTGCGGGCCCACTCACCTAATTCTAGCGCTCCCAAGGTCGAACAAGCAGACAGGACTCCGACTATCGTGTAACAATCAGGTTTTATGTTATTACTTTTCATCTTGTAAAACGTGTTCAAAGCTTCTTTTGGTTTCCCATTTGAAGCATAACCTTGGATCAAAGCGCCCCACGTAACCGCATCTTTTTCACGCATTTGATCAAACGTCGCAAGAGCTTTCGTCATGCTCCCACATTTCGCATAGGTATCGACTAACGCAGTACCCAAAAATATGTTTTTAGCTATTCCAATATCCGTTATACAGCTATCTATCCACTCTACAGTCCTCAAATCCCCTAATTTCTCACAAGCTGACAAAATTCTCACTAGAGTAAAACTATCAGGTCTCAAATTCATCTCCAACAACCTCTTGAAAACATCAACCGCTTCTGCAAACCGGTTCTTTTCAGTATACCCGGTAATAATCGCGGTCCAGGATACCGAATTCTTCTCAGGCATTTCATCGAACACCTTACATGCATCATCCAAGTGGCCACATTTGGCGTAAAAACAAAGCAACCCAGTATTAATAAACACATCCAAATCAAAACCCACTTTAATCATGATCGTATGCAGCTCCAGACCCACTTTCAAATCCAAAACCCTGGTGCAAGATTTGAAAAGAAACGGAAACGTGAAGGTGTTTGGTAAGAAGCCTAATTGGCGCATGGAGTGGAATTGGGTGACGGAATGGTGGAAGTGGTTGTGGGAAATGAGGCCACGGATAAGGGTGTTGAAGAGGTGGGTGTTGGGGTGTTGGATTTGGGAGAAGAGGAGTTGGGGGTAATTATTATTAATATTATTATAATGGGTGATGGTGGTGACAGTGAAGGTGTGGCGTAAGAGGAGGTTGAGGAGGTAAGTGTCGTGAAGGAGGTTGAGACGGAGGAGACGAGCGTGGACATGTTTGAGCTGCTTGATGGAGGTGAAGCCTTGGAGAAGACGAGTCTTGATCTCGGAAGATATGTTCATGTCAATGGCTTCCGCCAACCCTCTGCCAATTTACATCCCATTTTAATTGTTCTGTAAGGTTGTAAATTCGAATTCCGAGCTCACTCGGTATTTTGTCCCAACGAGTGTTGTGTCCGAGAGTTCTATTTTTATGATATACAGCGGCTGTTAAGTGGCGGGTAGCGTATGGTTTTCTAAGGAAACGCCCAAGCCAAACTCTGAAGCCAGCGTAGACCCGGTTAAGACAACATAATCTGACCATAGTGGGACAACGGAGCTCTCCAATTTTGATGAGTGCGATGACTTAACACACAAGAAAGTTGTAGTTTAAAATAATAATAATAATAATAATAATAATAATAATAACTAGTGATAAGCCTTTGTCTCCTCCTTGAGCTTGAATCACCGAGGACCAAAATTAAAAGATACTAGAACCCGTAACTGTTTCTGCTGATGGCGACCAAGCTAAGGCATTAAAGGAAGTTGGAGTGAGTGAAGTCACCAACTGATTAAACCACCTATCAAATTATGTGTGATAATTTAGGGATTACCCTATAGAATAGTAACCAAATTTTAAAATTGATTTGAGTGTTTTTATACAATTTATATAAGTTTGGGTTTTTTTATTTATAAAACTAATATAATTTTTATGTTTATTATATAAGTAAACTGTTAATATATATTCTATTTATAAATTTAAAAAAAAATCAAAAAATTTGCTAAAGCCACCGTTCGCATGAACCACAGCAGGCTCAGGAGGCTTCAGCGACGGCTTCAACGAGTGTCCAGTCGGCATCCAGTTAGCACTGTGTGGCACAATATTATTTAATGAATTCAGAGCCCGACTTCAACGACGACACATAGCCTTAAATGAACAAAAAGAACACCTTATAACTATTAATTTATTTACACCCCCTTTTTAATCAGTCACAAAACTTAATTAGTTTTACTCAAGAAGCAATGATCAAGTTTTCCGCGCTTTGGTGATCAGCCTTCGTCTTATGCACTGGACCCTCCTCGAACCTGAATCACCAAGGACCAAAATAAACAGATACCCGGAGCGGTCTTTGGTGTTGTGTTTGCATACAAATCTGTCTTGGTTAGACCTCAGATTATAGGGGCTTCAGTCTGGTCATACCAGTTTGCGAACCTTTGACATCTGAACCAAACAAAAATGTCTGGCCTTGGGTTTGCTTTTTGGGTTGAAAATTGAAATAAAATAGCAGTTCAAAAAATTAATAAAATAAATCACACGATCGGATCACACATTGATTTGGCCTTAATTGCATGCGACAATTATGGAGGAAAATATCTTTCCTCATGTTAATGAATGCTAAATTGTCAACTCTTTTGTCAATAAGCCTCTTAAAAGTTAAAACCACCCATGAGAGGCATTAAACATTCAAACTCCTAGACGACGAAGAATGAAAGAAAAACATGTGGACAGTCTCTTTTGCTTACCTGATTACTCGTCCTTTAAACAAACCAACATCCAGTGAACTGTTCGAAAGAAATTTATTTAGGTTTTGTTTACTTAATAAACAAGCGAAAGTGAACAAAATTTTTTGTTCGTTTGGTTAAACAAACAAACCTGAGCCCATCACTCTTTTGTTTATTTATGTTCATAAGCGTTCGTTTACGTTTATAAAATGTTAGCCAAATCACATTTGTTTATTTATGTTTATTAATATATTACCCATTACAAGTTTAGTTTAATGAAACTAAAATATTACACATCAAAATTTAGTCTAGTTTTATTAAATTTTTATGCTCAACGCATTGTCCACATTTATTTTAATCGGTGTTAGCTCATTTCATTCATCTATGTTTAATTTTGTCCATTCATTTACGTTTGATAGCCATTAGTTTATACTAATGATGAACAAAAATAAACGAAAATAATCACGAACACGCTCTATGTTCGTTTTTGATCATTTGTTCAGTTAAAGTTAAACGAACGAGCACAAACATGCTCCAATCGTGTTCCTCCGGTTTTGTTTACAAACATAATTAGAGTTCTAAGGCCTTATTTATGTAAAATTTTAAATCATGAGGTGTTCTAAGAGACGGGCCTAGAAAGTGAAATCAAAGATGCCAAGTCCAACTTTAAGCTAAAGATGGGGTTCCAAGTAAAACGATTTTAATATCGGTTCTAAAATTCCCGACTAGACGTCGATTAACCCCATTAATACCCGATTAAAATCGTTAGTCCCTACCCCACCAACCAACCAGTGGTTGCTAGAACATTGATCGATGCCACATACATGACACAACAATTAAGGAAAAAGAAAATAATTTACTAAACATTATTATCCAAAGCCCAAAAAGTACATTGTATAAGATTTTGCAAAATAAAACAATTATACTACCACAACACCCAAAGTAATCAACTTCCCTCTCTATAAACTCATCAAATCTCTTGAAATTCTTTCAACACTAAATAAAGATTGTGCTCACTGAACATCAATCCAACTTTAAATTGTAAACAAAGAACTAAATTTGAATAACTAGTGCAATAATTAACAAGAAAACACTTAAATATAGGTACCAGATCTCATACCAGATCATAATCTGGTTTCAGATCAAGATCCAGATCAAGGCTGCTGTTGAGCATCCATGTATCCTGCATCAACAAGAACCTTTTCCCTTTTAGCCAACTCGATATCTTCATCAACCATCATCTTCACCAACTGCTCAAATCCAACTTTAGGCTTCCATCCAAGAACCTTTCTAGCCTTGCTTGAATCACCTTTCAAATTATCGACTTCCGCAGGCCTAAAATACTTCTTATCAATCTCAACATGATCTTTCCAGTTCAAACCCACATACCCGAACGCCTTTTCAAGAAACTCCTCAACTGTGTGTGATTCTTCAGTTGCAACAACATAATCATCCGGCTTGTCTTGCTGCATCATCAACCACATTGCTTCGACATAGTCCCCTGCAAATCCCCAGTCTCTTGAAGCCTGCAAGTTTCCTAAAAACAGCTTGCTTTGCAGCCCGATCTTGATCCGGCCCACTGCTCGTGTGATCTTTCTGGTTACAAAGTTTTCACCTCTTCGAGGTGATTCGTGATTGAATAGAATGCCATTGCAGGCAAAGATTCCATATGCTTCCCTGTAATTAACCGTATACCTGCATGACAAACAACTTCTTATAAGCCTCTAAAACATGAACCTATAGAAGTCTGATCAATGCTACTAATGGCTAAACCGCTAAATGTAGGTACAATATTCGTATAAAAAACGACACTGTTTCCACATCAAAAACACATTTGACCTAGAAATCTGAAGTCCTCTTGTAATTGATGAACAGAGTATATATGAAATTGACTATATACCTTCATAACATAAACAATGTTTGTTAAGCCTCTGAATTCGGAAACATAGAAAAGTCAGACTGATGCATCAAATTTCTAACAAATTCTACCAATGCTAGATGTAGGTACTACCTTCGTATTAAAAATCCACATTATTTTCGCATTAAAATCATGTTTGACCTAAAAATCTAAAGTCTTCTTATGATTGATGAACAGAGTAACATAATGTGGATTGTTTGTGAGATCAAAAATAAACTCTAATTCTTTGATATTATTAACCTAAATAACCTAAATTCTAGCGGTTCGATAACAGTGCATACAATGTAGACTAAAATAAGCATAAATTATGTTATTAACCGAGCTCAGCACAGCTCAATTCATATCAGCAACAATCAGATCAAACTAAATATATCAAACAAATTTAAGTTATTCAACAGTTTAATTATAATTACCAATGAGCAGCGCATTTAGAAGCCGCATACGGCGATCTCGGATGAAACGGTGTATCCTCGGACTGCGGAGGCGGCGTAGAGCCAAACATCTCCGACGAGCCAGCCTGATAATACTTAACATGCGTCCGTCCAGTGGCAGTAATATGCGACCTCAGTGCTTCCAACAGCCTCAAGGATCCAGTGGCCACCACGTCAGCAGTGTAGTCCGGGATCTCGAACGAGACGGCCACGTGTGATTGAGCGGCAAGGTTATAGATCTCGTCAGGGGCGATGGTGTCGATCCAACGGCGGAGAGAGGAGGCGTCGGTGAGATCGGCGTAGTGGAGCTTCATACGCGCCTTGTGAGAGTTGTGAGGGTCGATGTAAATGTGGTTGATCCGTTGGGTGTTGAAGTTGGAGGAGCGGCGGATGAGGCCGTGGACTTGGTAGCCTTTGTCGAGGAGGAGTTCGGTAAGGTACGAGCCGTCTTGACCGGTGATGCCGGTGATTAGGGCGACTTTGCTGGTGGTTAGGGGTTTGGTGGTGCCGTTAACGGAAGCCATTTTGGGATTTTGACGGAGGGATTTGTAGCGGGGTTTTGTTTATAAAGGGGGCGAGTGGAAATGACGCGTTTGGGTTTGATTTGTTTGCTTTGCATGACAGCAGAACGTGCCTCTCAGATCTCACACGGTGTCGGTTTTAAATTTTAATTATTGAATTGGTTGGTGATGGGCTTATATTTTAACGTATTTGTTTCAACAGTCCGTGACTAAATAACCTAACGTTGTTACTTGCATGTCGTTGGAAAAACAGTTCTATTTTTAAACAACCAATCATATAAGGAAGATTTTGATGAATTTTATGATCCAAACAAGGTACCGGTACAAGTGTGATCACATAAAGTAAGTTTTAATTTATCGTCCACTGTTAACAATGTGCATTTAGTTTTTAAAAGATGATGAGCATTAGAAAATACACTATTCATTTTTATGTTATATACATCAACAGTCATTTTAAAAGTTAACTACACTTGTAATCGGTACGTAATTATGCAAACCAAAGTCACGTGTTCATTTTGGCTTGTGTATCCAACTTTGTCGAGCGTTGATTTGTATTTAGGTGTTACACTTTAACTTTATATATAATACGCTAGAGAATTGTGTTATACTTACTTTCGATAGTGTAATGAAAAGTTTTGATGCAAAAATGAAGATATATACGTAAAACGAGCATTACAACTTATTCTTTATATCGTAAACAATAAAACATAAATTGTAATACGATGTTTAAGGATATGGTTGGTAGAAACAACAAACACAACATAGCATGTTCTTTAATTCAATCATAAGCTAACTTTCATATAATTATGTCTCCAAGTTATACTACCTTTCTAAGCAAGCATTAACAACAATTTACGTGTAGACACATGTTGTTAAAGGCTAAACATTCTGTGAGTTGATAAAGTCTAAAAGTTGTTCTCGCCTTATTAAATTAGCAACTAGTTTTAACAAGGTAACGCAAGGTTTGGTCAAATTTCATTAGTGTATATATGATCACAAGAAGAAAAGAAATTTAACCTGCATTTCATTGTGCATGTTCATTGTAGTGGCGTAACGTAGCAATCAAAATTGATTGTGGGTGTGGGCTGAATTATTGATGAATTTATGGTTGGCCATTTTTGTTTGTTTTTTGAAGGAGAGTCCATAATAAGGAGGGACCTGCACATTTTTTTTCTCGTGTGTTATTGACTTATTGGGGTAAAAGTAATAAAACGAAAATTATATATTTTATTCTCTTGACGAGAAAGGGTTTGGTATGAATGGCGTAACCATGAATTTCTTTTGGGTATACAAAATATTTATATTCGAATGTGTATCATCTCATTTAATTTTTTTTTTTGTTTGGCTTTTGCCGGATATTCCACTCAGTTTCTTCAGAAATGTTAGAAAATAAAGATTCAAGTTTTATTTAAACCTTATTCACTAAAAATGAACATTTAAACTTAATTCACAAGCAAGTTTTCATCTCAATAAGTAATCAACATTCAACAAAGCTGTGAATCCGAGACTAACTAGCTCACTTGATAGAGATTTTTACCTTTTAGTGGAAAGTCTTAAGTTCTAATAAGATGTTCACTCCTAATAACTAGCAATCAAATATCTTCAAATAAATTATGGATAAGAAAATGGTTAAAAAATTACCTAAAATTGTGGATGTTCGTCTGTCTGGGGCAGTTCTTGGGGACTCAAGAGGGTTGTTTGAGGGTAGTAGTTGCAGTCAAGGCGTGGCAGTCGCAGGAGGAGTGTCCACAGTTACCAAAGACAATATACAGTTAAGCTGGTTGCTATGGGGTACGGAAGGGGGAGGAACGGGGCGCGGAGGGCGCGGAACACCGCTGTGGGGCACTGTCGGTGGGGGCGCGGAGGGAAGAACGGTCGTCTGGACGACGGGCGCGGAAGGGAGGGTGGCGGGCCCTCTCTTTCTTCATCTCTCAAATACACACATACATATATATGCATATATATATATATATATATATATATATATATATATATATATATATATATATATTGGGGGCGTCCAAGAGGCATTAAACCATAGTCGGACAGGCTTCGATGCCCCGTTTTTATGAGAAGATAACGTGGCGTTGACGTGACACAGTAGGGGGGCATCGAAGGGGGAAAGGCCCCACTCAATTCCTAGCTAGTAGTGTATAATTTTCAACAAATACACTAATGTCCCTAATGATTTTAGTGGCGTATAATTTCTAACAAATACACTAATGTCCCTAATAATTTTAGTAACAGGCCAGTAACATTTTTTGTAACAAACAGTTATAATGTTATATAATAGTCCCATAGCCCATGGCAATAGGTTCGATCCAAATTTGAAATTTCCCAGAGTTTCAGTGTTGAGTAGACTCTTTCCCCTAACTCTATGGCAGTCTATGCCTCTATCCTTCCTTGTTTGTCACCTTTATAATTTCAAACGTAATTTAATACCATGTGCCACTAGCTATTTAATGGATTTAGATTTTTATTATAACCATTTAGGTATCATTGAAGTTAAGAGTATATGTTGTTACACTTTATATCTATTTGTTTATAATGTGTATAAGTTATTCAGTGTATTAACTATCTCTCCTACTTTGTTTTTAAAATACAGCTAATGGGTTAGACTAAATATTAATTTTAAGTTTTTAACTCAAGAAAATTATGTAATGTTTAAAATATATGATTAATGATTAAGCCTGAAAAATATATTTTAGTTTAAAGTGAAATTTGTTTTATATAAACTAAAACACAAACGCTAAAGCTTTTTTAGTCATGAGGGAAATATTTTAACAAAAATCTATCTATACTATTAAAACAATTCTTTCGTATGTTATTGAATTAGAGTAGCTAACTAGGATGTCAACTAATACTATTATCATTTATAGAATTACTAATAAAGTTACAAATATAACTTTAAATGTTGGATTAAATGAAGTTTTTACATATTTAAGAATTATAAAATTTTATTTATCATTATTTATATCTTATGAATCCATAAAGTATATTATTACGTACATTATTAAATTTAACTTTTTTATTATATTTTTTAACCACTTGTGTATTACACGGATTATATGGTAATACTTAATCATAACAATACATCAAGTTACATGATTATTTGTTCCCAAACCAACATATATAAATTTTACTGAACCTATATCCAATTTTTATCCCCTACTGACCAAAAATCTTGTATTCTCATCTAAAGGTTATCTTACGGCCATCAAATCTCAACCATCTTAACTATAACCTATTAAAATAATTCCATAGAAAAATAAAAATAATAAATAAATCCCTCGTTTCTTTTCGTAAAGTTTGATATAAATTGAAAAATGAAAATAGTTAATACTTTATACAATAACTAATTTAAAAGTTTGTTACTCATAATATTCAGTTACGCGATGGTTGATGTTACCACTTACCAAATCTTCCTTTCCTGAACTTAGAAATGAAGCTTTACTTATTATCCATTTGCTTCAATCTCTACACTGCAAACTTTAATTCAATTCATCACCGATCTCAGCTACCCTTTTCCACTAAACCCCCAAATTCACCTTTTATTATTCCAATTATTAATCAAATCCAAACATTAAATTTCAAATCTCATAATGCTCGTGAATCTGAAACCCTTGAATTCAATCACCATAGCCACCATGTTAGCTTTCTCACTCCTCATCTTCTTCTGCTACATCCTCTTCAATTTCCCATCTGCAGCCACCACATCTTCCATCCCAATTGCCACTAGTCAACCCAAAAGTCAACTGCAATACACACATCTTCAATCGGACCGAGAACCGTTCCAGAAACTGTCGGCTGCGTTCCAAAAGTGGGATTCGCAAGTGGGTTGTGTTCGGTTTAAGCAAAAACATGTGGGTTTGGTGAAAAAGAGGCTGAATTTGTCGTCTTTGCAAGTGCTTGGTGGTGATGGTGAATGTGGTGAGTTGAAGATGAGTCATGTGGGTGTGTTGATCAAAGGGTGGACTTGGATTCCGGATAATTTGGATAATTTGTATTCGTGTCGATGCGGGTTGAGCTGTCTGTGGACCAAATCTTCGGTGCTTCTTGATAAACCGGATGCGCTGTTCTTCGAGACCACCACGCCGCCGTCTCGGGTATTATACTTAACCTTTCAGTTTTATTGTTTTGAATCAGATTTGGTTATAGATATGATCATTTATGTTCTTGTTGTTATTAGCTATGAGCCTATGTATGATACCTTCTTAGTTTTGGTGTGCAAATCTGAATATCTTGTGGATGCATTGTTTAGTTGATATTAAGTTATGAACTCTAAATTTAGTGGAAAGGCGCGTGAGGCTCTTACGAAAACAAAAAACGGCGCGTCTCATTAGTTCTTAGGTCAAAATTAGGATCTGTAGGAGGTTTACGTGCCAAAGAGATGAAGAAATTATGAAAGTTTACTCGATAAATAAGTGGACGTGCAATACGAATGAGAGGGACACAGTCACACAACTTCTGGTTGTAAATAAAGCTTATTTGGTTGTCCATGGACGTGTGCCTTACGTTTGTGATGCGTGTGCCTCATGCTTTTATAGATCAAGGTTCCAAAGGGTTTTATAATCATGAAATTAGAACACATCTTTCTTATGTATGACTGCTACTCGTTTTTGTTTCTGCCCTTAGACACAAATTTAAGTTCTTTTGATGGATTTCTTGTAGATAAATCTTTTGTTCGGTTTGCCATATGAGTTTGTATAATTGATTCCTTGCAAGAATAGGTTCCTGATATTGTGACAAGGGGATTAAGTTGGGAGTTTAATGATTTTAGACTTTTATTTAATATAACATCACATCATTTACATGTACTTTTATTTAAAATTTTAGAGACGCACTGGAGATCCACTTCGCGTGTACATGGATCTTGAGGCTGGCAGAAAGCGATTCGGTTATGAAGATATTTACATCAGTTATCACGCCAAAGATGATGTTCAGTCAACTTATGCTGGTGGCCTCTTTCATAATAACCGCAATTATCATCTTTCTCCCTTTAAAAACAATGTAAGTCACCCTAGCACATTCTTTAATATGCATAGTTAGATGTAAATGACAGTTTCGACCCAATCGAATATAAATGGATTGATTCGGGTTATGATAATCTCTAATAGGTTAAAGAAAAAACATTAGCTCAAAAGAAATTGGGTCAGTAGGTGAAAAGCCCACATGCAAAAAACCATCTTTTATCTAAAAATTTTACACAAAAGGTGTTTCGGGTTGACCCAATCTGGCCCGTTTAGCCTGTACCATAAACTGCCTGTTTTGACCCAACCCGTAATCCAAAGCTTCCAACTGCTGATTTTATCCAAAACTTTAAACAATTCATACAAAAGGTATTTTGTGTCAGCTCAATCTGGCCCATTTTGGAATTACGATAAATGGCCCGTATTGACCAGACCTGTTATCTAAGCCTTCTAATCTATGCGAAAACTTCAAAAATTTTCATACAAAAGGTGTGTCAGGTCGGCCCATTTTGACCCGACTCGTTATCCAAACCTTCCAGCCTGCCGAGTTTATCCAAAATAATTTAAAAGGTGTTTCGTGCTGACCCAATGTGGCTCGTTTTGACCTGAACCGTGATCCAAACCTTCCAGCCTGTTGATTTTTACAAAAATTTAAAGTTTTGTACAAAAGGTGTTTCAGGTCAACCCAATTCAGCCCATTTTGGAATGTACCATAAATGGCCCGTTATGACCCTACCCACTACCAAACCTTCAAAACCGTTGATTTTACCAACTCTAGTAACTATAATAATCATAAGTGTTTAATGGGTCACATTTACCAGGATACCCTCGTGTATTGGTCTTCATCACGATGCCTGCCTCAAAGAAACCAGCTTGCAAAACGCATACTCAGCTTATTGCCACATCACTCGTTTGGTAAATGTTTAAACAACATGGGCGGTCTAGATATGGCCCTGTCTCTATACCCCAAGTGCACTAAAGACCCGAACGCATCTCCCCAATGGTGGGACCATCTACACTGCGCCATGTCACACTACAAATTTGTTTTAGCAATTGAAAATACATACACCGAGAGTTATGTAACTGAGAAGCTGTTTTACGCCTTGGATTCAGGCGCAGTCCCAATATATTTTGGTGCACCAAATGTAATGGATTTCGTACCGCCACATTCGATTATTGATGGCACAAAATTTAAGTCAATGGAGGAACTGGCTGATTATGTTAAAGCGGTTGCTAATGATCCAGTGGCTTATGCAGAATATCATGCTTGGAGAAGGTGTGGTGTGTTGGGTAACTATGGGTACACACGGGCCGCCAGCCTGGACACGTTGCCATGTCGCCTGTGTGAGGCGGTTAGCAGACGAGGTGGCAGAGATAGTAGAGCTTCTTGATGGTTGTATGTGATTGAGTGGTGAGATGGTTCATATATGGGCTATATTTGGTTCCACAATTTTTTAGGAAGAAAATATCAGGTCATAAGAGTTAGATGGGAGGTAAATCTTGATTTGTGAAGCATTCAGTTTTGAATATATTTGGGATGTTGAAATTTGTGTTATATAGAAGTTTATGTAGATCGTTATACAAAAGTTGAGGATGCCAAAGCATTTCTTGTTCGTGGTCGTGAAGCGACTTTTGGTTTCTTGTTCTTCGAGTTCTTTCAATATTTACCATGTAAACTTAAAAAGGCAAATACTATAAGAAAATCAACCTGATTTGCAAGTCTCTTAACAATTTTTGCACTAAATTCGTTATACATGTTAAATTTGAATAAATTCTGGAATTTTATTTTTTTAGAACAATTTAAACTGGGTCAATTCAAATTGTTTTAAAAAAACAACCAGGTGGGTAAGAAAAACAATTGTAAGTTATTTATTATTATTTTTATTTTTTAAAAACTCAACTTGAAACTACTTCAAATTTCATACTACTGTTTCTCTTTACTCTTTAAAAATTAAAACACTAATATAAAGTTTTATATTATAATTTTTTTATTGGGTAAATATGATATTAGCCTATTAGGTCATGTTTCCAGGAAATGTAAAACCTTGATTATATAGAAATCAGAAGACACTGGTTTATAAGGGGACAAAACAAAATATGCTAAAGTTCACAACAATATAGCATACCAAAGTTTATGTTGTCAAGCTGACAATTTATACACTGCTTCAACTTTAGAAACTAAACACACATATATACATACGCCCATTTCATACCGTAACCTGGAGTAACCGCCAAAACTCTTAAGCCTGTTTCCAAACAGTAAGCACCTCCTGAAACATCTCCTGTATCAACTCTCTCTCAGCACTCCGAAAAAAGTCATTAACTTCATCTCTAATATCATATATCTTCCCGAAGTCAAACAAGTAAGTCAAACACCCCTTCTTCAGCTTCTCAAGCTGGTAAAGCCATGCTTCTTGCAGCCTCTCAAGAACATTGCCCGTGTTTATATCCTCCAACAAACTCTCCTCACATAAATCTTTCAAACCTGAAATTGCATACTTGTTTGCAGCTCCTAACAACACGAGTCGGTGCTTCCAAAAGTCTTCTTGCACAATGGTTCCATATAAATAAGAAAGGAGCAACGTGCATGACTCAAGTGACATGTCTTGAATATTAATGGTGGAGGATTCTTTCTCTTGGAGGTTATGAAGAAACATGCTGTGGAAAACCGGAGAACTTGCAGAGAGAATTGTTTTATGAGCTTTTAGGGTTCCGTCACACGTGTTGATGGTGACATCAGCATCGATTGAGTCGTGGAGCATGCGTGAAAGACAACGAAGAATGCTTTCGTTTGCTGATGACCTCAGCATTCCATCATTTGGCCATACTGAGCTTGCTTCTTCACCCTGCAGGGTCCATTTTCATTACGTTTTTAGGGTTCCGCCAATAACAACCATGAAATGATATCAAATCAAGATGCTTACATTTAGTTGATAAATCTGCAAATCCAGAAACTCGACATCAATGACGAAACGACCATGGAAAGTTGAATCAACGGGCCACACAAAGTCTTCACTCATCCGAAGAAGTCTTTCATGAACTGCAACATTAATAATTAATAATAAACTAAAAACAGGAATCAATCTGCAGTAAAATAAACGAATGTTGGAAATCAGGCCCAAGAACACGAACATCTCAATTAAGATCGACCCTTCTAGTTTATTATTATAATTTTTGGCACACTTACAATGACCCCTAGCCTGTCTACTTATACCAAAATAAGCCAATACTAATCCAGCTCAAACTAAGCATAAGCTTAACATACTCACAGTCAACATTCCCAACTTCTAGACGTTCAAAAACTAGATAAACTTGCAAAACATTTAAAAACTAAACAAATAAATATAAGTAATGAAAATTAGAAGTAAAATATGAATTACTGGGAGAGATATAGGGTCGGCGATTGGTTCCGAGATGGTTCAGGAAACAGACGGATATACAAATACCGATTCTTCTCCACTGATAATTGCCTGAATCAATCCATTATTATTATTATTATTATTATTAGGAATATATATGTTGAGAATTAATTAATACAAATACAAATAAATACCAGTTCCAGATGCCGATTTTGAAAGGTTCGGATCGTTTAAGAGTACAAGGTCCGAAATTGTCGATCCTCTGGATATCGTCTCTACCTTTGTATCCACCATCGCCACCGCTTTCAACGCTTCCTGTTTTGTCTTCCACCACCACCCACTCGCAGTGCTGCTGACTATCAAATGCAATAAAATAACTTTTTTAAACCTTTTTTTTTTGTCTTTATTAAAAGGTTAGTTATATTCAACCACCACCCCTATTTTGTGTTAACAAGTGTATACGTCTCGTATAGGGGCTATATGAGTTGTATAGTCCATGCATAATTGACAAGCGTACTTTATGACAGCTTTTTCAGTCTATACGAGCCGTATAGCCCCTATACAAGTCGTATACGATCCTTGTACACTGAGGCACACTCTAACACATTATGGCATAATTCTGTCATATACGGCTCGTATACCCTTATACAACTCGTATAGAGGCACCTGGTGTTTGAATAACCCTTGTGGTGTCGGAATAATCTAGGAGATTAAAAATTATTATTTACTCTTTTTCTTCTATAATACGTAGATATTTAGGAAGACTTCAATGGTAAGTAAGTTGTAAATTTCTCGTTAAATATTCAAATCACTAGTTTTTTTATATTTTTTTTATTTTCTTTTTTTAAGCCATTTAATTTTAATAGGTGCTCAAAGTGAGACATAATACAATTACCATATTAGGAATATTTTGTGATTATTTTTTTTCAAATTAATTTGAAGTACCTACAGACCGATCATGGATACTTTTTGTTTGGTGCCAGTGTATTTCCGGTGCTCATAGTTTTAGTAACTCATTATTAGAAATTTTCGTCTCAGGTTTGGTTGAATCATATAATAAAGGCAGTCTTTATAAAAGTACATTGTAATTAAGAAATGGCATAAACAAAGGTAATAGGTCTGAGGTCTCTTGCTGATCAGCTTCGATAATTCAGCCAACTATTGTTTGTTCAGCATTTAGGTAAAGAGTTGGGGAATTGTGTTGTTGGGGAAATAACAAAATGGTTTTTTATTTCTAAATTGTTAAAAATATTTGCTTTATTGTTAAAAAAAATTGGCTTGTTTAAATCGGAATTGAGATTATTGATTTGATTGGTTAACTTTAACAATAACTTTTTAATTAGTACAAGTTTTATAATAAAATTTAGTTAGTAAATTTTCATGAGCAACTGTTTAAAAAATTTTATTTTCATAAAACCAATGGGATTAATCCTTAAAAAAGAATGGGTTTGTTCGAAATTATCGTGCATTATACAAAATGAAAAATATAGCAACAACCTATTTTATTAAACCAACTATTAACATGTAAGAAGCCATATTGAAAGTAAGACATGGAAAAAGGACTCAATTTCACAAATATTTGCCTCGAGCCCTAGGATCATCTTAAATCCTATTATATCCAATAATGAAGGTACCAATAAGCTTAACCGAAAGATAGTAGTGTAATAAGAAACGCTCAGTCTCCACAAAGCTACTCGGTTCCAACACACTAAATTAAGGTCTCTTGAAGTTTGGATTAGCTTTCGGATGTTGAAGATGAGTTAAAGTAGGCATCACAATGTATTCTACAACGTATGACTCGCCAAATCCAAGTTACATTTGGACCATTTCGTTTAATATGATTTTCACAAGATGGTGTAAAACAACATGTACAAAAAGTAGGCGTGGTTATGCCATCATAATTCATAACCACAATCACGGTCATGACCCTAAAGTCTAAAACTTTAAATTTTGACCCAAAGACCCAACTTTAATTATACAAAAGGTAGCACCATATCTTAACATGCTCAGATACATTTCTAACAAATTTTTGGATGGCTATAGTTGAGGTCTGTACAAGGATATTCAAAATTAATTTTAAACACTTTAAAATCCCAACCAAAGATCTAAATGCATGAATTTTGAGAAACCATACATAATAGGTTTTAGAAAAAGCAATCTTGAAGCATATGTTCAAGAAGATAAAGAGAAGTATTACATGCAACCTTTTCATGACAAAATAAATAAAATACAAACATGCATATACGGGTCATGATTGCCACCAACGAATGTTTATAGTTTACAAGAACAACATAAAGAGAGAGTATTACACGCGACCTTTTTCATGTAATGTTGGAAGCCACACCTCTTCCAAATTTTCGGCTAGAAAGGGTAATAACAGAACTAATTATATATTATATTGTTCTCAATGAATTTAACTGCTACTATGTTCAATATTCACGTTGGATCAATCTAAGGAGAGATCTGGACCCTTTAAAGTCCAAAAAATCCTTCTAGAAGCAGCAGTTACTTTCAGTTTTGCTTGCCATCGTTCTATCACATACACAGTGACACACCATTGGAATTCATTATTTCCATCGGATCTTCTCCTCAGACTTGAGTTCCATGATGTAGTCGGTGCATTTTTAGGGCTTCGGTGTTCCTGGAAATCACGCATGGCATGAGGCTTATCTGTTTGTTGCTTTGTTGAATTTACTCTACATGCATGTGAATCACATGCTTTAATGCAACTGAACTATTTGTATGCCTATCCCTATTTCTATTTATTTTAAAGTGATTAATTCATTTTTCTTTTAATCTGTGTTTCATTATAACTTTTTTTTGCAGTCAAGGCAAGCAAGCAACAAGTGAAGACTGTTTAATGCAATGCATTTGTTCCTAATGGCAGGAGGTTTAACTTCAACCACTTTATGTGGTATTAACCTTTATCTAATACTAGAACTTCGACCCTCATAATGGCATGTTACAAGCTTCATCTATTCTCTTACAACATCTGGACTGAGTATACTTGACTAATTGTTTAAGAATTGCTAGAACTTACCAACATATGATAATTATTATTTTCTCAGGTAGTCAGGTTCACCAAGTCTGATGTGAAGGGCATTCGGACTAACCTGGCAATATTCTTTTTATTTTTTTCTTACTTGGCTTAACATATATATATATTTTTATCCTGATAGTATAGTTCATTTTACAATGATATTATGACATGCAGAATATATGCAATTTACATTATATTATTTTTAACCTTGCAGCTTCCACCAAAGAAGATACTTACAACACGCTGATGAAAGTATATGCATGCATGTTATTGAAGAGGTATGTCTTTCTTTGTGTAAACATAGCAACTAGATTCATTCATATATGGGATTATGATCAGATTTGGTATTTCGTGTACGGTTCAACAGCTTTTTGAATTTTGGTTCGGACAAAAATGAGTTATAAGCAAATTGAGTTCAGGTCATGACGGGTTACAGGCAAAATGAGTTTTGGTCAAATTTGAAAAAATATCAATTTTGTTTCGGTTCAGAGATCGAAAACTTCAACCGGTCAAAACGTGTTTGGGTCCAAACATGTTATTATATGCAAAATAAGCTTTAAGTCATTTAAAAAGGGTCATTTTTTTTTTACCAATTTTACACATGTTGATGACTAAACATTCTTTAACTGCAATTAATACTTAAATACTTTTATTAAGCCCACGAGAGGTAGAGGACAATGATATTTACAAACTTTTCTCCAATGATATGTGTCTACATCCCCTCCAAAGGTACATATATGTTACAATCTTGATAATAAATTTAATAGATATGCTGTTAACTTTGGATAATATGCTGTTAACTTTAGAGAATTTGATAAACCAATTATGGATTGTTATATCATGAAGTCATAAGTTAAACGAGCTGTGTTTGTATCTTAAATAGATGTTTTGGTTTAGAATGCGAAGACAATTAGTTTTACAATCTTTGGTCCACAAAAATGTTTTTGGTTTAGAATGCGAAGAATCTATCTATACTTACTTTTATTTTACAAGCTTTGGTCCACAAAAATCATCACCCTGTGATGCAGGACCATGAATCCATTAACCAAAACCACATCAAAGGGTTAAATCCACTTCAATAATATGTGGTTCATTTGCTAAAGGGTAATTGCTTAACACCTTTCTCCACAGCATTTCTCCATAACCTGTATCTTACTCCTAACTTGTCATATGATACCGGCCAGTTCCACACATTCGCCCCATTGATCATCCTATCCTGTTGCCCGAGCACAAGCCTTAAATCCTCATTCAGAACCTGTAATATTAAATTCATTAATTGAATCTTCATTTGGATATGTACCAAATGTTATTCGTTTAAGGTTGTCAGTGACTCAGTGATGTTACCTTTTCAGCAAAATGTCTCCATAGGTGATGAATAAAAGGAATGTGTTGCAAAATAGGAGCAAAATCAAGTGACATTCGGTATAATAATCTAGTCTTGTTTCTTGTTGATGGTAAGCACACGTGTAGTTGGTGAAGATGTGTTGAACATTGTTTGGTGCTTTGTCCCTCTAGTTTTCCCGGTTTTGAAATCCCAATGGTTGATAAAACCATACAAGGTGGTCTGAATTCCATATCGATTGGATACGGGTCCCAGTATCCTTGAAGCCCGGATTCAGGGGTCAAAAACTTTACGAAACTATAACACATGGATAAAGTCAGTTAACTGTTAACCGAAGTGTAGAGTGTTGAAGATTGTTATAATGTGAAGGTGGAAATAATACCTTGGAACATTCCAACCCTTTGCAAATGTGGAAGTGTGAGTGAAAGGCGCGTGTGCAAGATCTAAAAGGTTATCAAGAAGCAGTCCGTGCTCCACTGGCAGTTCCATGACAATCTGTATTTCCCAATAAGCATGATGACATTATAAACATTAATATAATCAATAGCATAAGAGTAAATTACAAATTTTGTCCTTAATGTATTATACAAATTACGAGGTGTGTCCTTTAAATGCAAAAATTACACCAAGTGTCCTTTGTTTTAAAAAGTTATCACGTTTTATGTCCTTTCCACTAAATAGAAGTTAACTTTTGAAGTTAGTTTGATTAAAATGACCATTATGTCCTTACCCCTTAAAGGACAATATGGGTAATTCTCACTGAAGTAAATAAAATAATAAAAAACAAAACAAAAAGCATCAGTGAGAGTTGCACGTTTCATTCTTTAAGAGGTAAGTGCAAAATGGCCAGTTTCATCAAACTAACCTAAAAGTTAACTTCTGTTAGTGGAAAGGACAAGTGTGACAACTTTTCAAAACAAAGGACACTCGGTGTAATTTTCGCACTTAAAGGGCACGTTTCTAAATTTGAATAATACATAAAATTTTGTAATTTACTCTTTAGTACAAACATTTGTAACAGACCTCAGCATGTATTTGGAATCCACGAGGTGGTTGTAGTGAAGGAATAATGGGAGAAGAAGGCTCGTTTCCGGGCCATATCCATATCATGCGCTCATGTTCAATGCATGGAAGTGACTTTATCTTCACGTTTACAAATTTTGTAGACGGCATTTTCTCACATGTCCCATCTGTAGAGTACTCCCACCCTGAAGAACAAAAATTATATTAATATACTAAAAGAACATATATTGTATTTTTTTTAAATTCTTACCATGGTAAGGACACTGCACACGACCCTCACTCACTGAGCCCAAGTCAAGAGGGCATGCTCTATGTGCGCATGTGTTCTTTACACATCCCGGTTTTCCATCTTTCCCACGAAATAACACCCACGGTTCTTCAAAGCACTCGATAGGTATCTAAGACAATCAAACGATACTACTCAAATAAGAACGGTTTTGTCTAAAAACAGGTTGGCTCTTTGATTCCTAACAGCCAGTATATGTGAGTATATCTAGACATGTAAACGACAATGAACTGTTCAGTAGACGTGCGTTTATATAAGAAACAAACATGAACAGAAGTTTGTATTAAGTTAAACGAAAGAACATGAACAAATGTCTCGTTCGTTCATTTATGTTCATGAACGTCCGTTCGTTAAGTTCGTTTATGTTTGTTATTTTATGTTTGTTTACGTTCGTTAATATACTCAATTAATTTTCTTTGACCCATTACAATTTAGCCTAGTTTAGTAACTCTTTAGAAACAACACTTTGTTGTTCACATTTACTAATTAGTTTTAACTCAGTTATGTCAATTCATCTATGTTCAGTTATGTTCGTTTGTTTATACTGTTATCGAACAAACATAAATGAACATGTTCATTTTTTAACGATCAAACACGAACAAGAAAACTCTGTTCGTTTAGTCGTACGTGTCTGATTGTTTGTTCGATTAAAGTTAAATGAACACAAACATGCTCCGTTCGGTTCATTACAAGCCTATCTATAACTAACTGGCTTACCAAAGTGTCATCTTTGAGGTCACTGGAGAAAGCAACAGGGTACCTGAAGTTCTTCAAATGAGAATGATAACATTTGACCGGACCCGACACACTTATGCTTTTTCTTTGAGCTTTACTTTCAGCAGTTTCAAACGTTGGAGTATAACTAGCAGGAGGTAGAGTTGTAGTGTCTGGTGTTGTTGACTTTTTGTCCTCCAAAAGTGTGTCATTGACCAAGGTTTCCATGTATGCTATCTTATCTAAAGCTGCACTAACCCTTGCTTCTGATATGTGCACCTACAATTTATGTGGATCCACAACATGAATATATATTTATAATAAAAAAATATGTGTATTCTGTTGGTTAATCATCGATCTCGCTAAAGTTTCGTTAGTTTATTAAAAGAATAGTTAAACTCGGTTAGAAAGTTCAGTTAGTAAAGTTAGGGCGTAAAGTTTAATTAGTAACAGCTAGTATGTTAATACGTAAATGTTGTAAATTATACCAGTACATCGGACAATTTAGGAACAGACGCACCGATTCAACTGTAACTTCCGGTAGGGGTATAAATACCAGCACCAACCACTGTTGTAATTTATCAGTTCATTCAACAAAGTTTAATATTCAATTTCTTTCTTGTTAACTGTTGTTATTTACATATTAATCGTTGCGTTAATCGATCATAAGGCCTTGATATTCATGTCGATTCATATACATATTGCATGTCTGCTCACCTGTTTATGTGCTTGTGCAAGCTCTTGTTGTAACTCTGCTAGATCTTTCTTCAATGTCCCAATGGACTTGTACTCACGGGCAAGAGGATTTAGAACATCTACAACCTGCAAAAGAGATCCAAGTTACAACTGGCAATTTTTTTATAACTTTTAATCAAATTCGATAGGCTGAAACTTCAGTAACCTTATCATGAAGAAGCATGATTGTAAGAAGGTCTTGCCGTCACAATATTGTAGATCATATCTAGCGACTTCAAGTGCTTGATTAACATCCAAAAACTTGTTGTTACTTTGTGGAACTAATTTAGACCTTGGATCTTCAATGTTAAAGACACTATTCCATGAGTTTTTATTGTCATCAAATTCACTCTCTTCCGCGCCGTTTGATGCAGCAGAAAATACCACGAATCTTCCTTTGAAACCCTGGTAAATTTGAAGAGTCAGTCAGTCAGTCATAGTATAGTAATTAAGCCCTAGATATGTATGTAGCAAATAGAAGGTGATAGATTAGTGGATTGATCATAAATAAATTGGTTGTTGAAGCAGAAGGTTGGTTAAATATAATATAAAAAACAAGTGTAAAATGATTGGAAGTGGTACCTTAGTAGTGGTGGTGGTGAATTTGGATAGAGATACAGAGAGCTCCGGCAGCAATGGCGGCCATAGAGTCCGTCCGATTGTGATTGGCATTCTCGTTTCATTTCTAGTGGTTGGAGTTGGAGGAGATATTTGTGGCTGTGGGGACGTACGTTACGCTCATTTCTAGCCACATCCCTCTAAAAGATATTATTTTTTTCACTTTCTTTCTTTTTAAAATTTTCAACAAAGCTTTGGCCTTTCTATACATAATAAAACTTTCATATTCTACACCATAACAACGGTGCAGAAATGACATGAGTTTAGGCAACCGCGGGGTCTTTATGCGTAGAGAATTAATTTCCTGCATGAGGAGAATGAACAAAGAACGAGCGAATATGTGAGTGGATGGAGCGACACTATGAACTGGTGTAGAGGTTCTAGGATTTCGAGACCACCACGCTGGTGGGGTAGGGAGTGAGGATGGATTAGACATATATAGCACATAGCCTTATAATCAACCAAACACATAGGTAAACAATAAATTGAAGATTAAAAAAATGTTAAACTAAAACTTTAAAATAATATTGGTTGGGTGTCCATAAAAAAATATTGATGATGTGTAATATGGCTATTTGGACGTTTAGAACTAGATGTTAAAGCTGTTAGAATTATAATCATGGTTGTAAAAATCGTGCCTAGGCGTCGAGTAATCATTAGTTGGTAGTTGGTACCCAATCGACTAGTTATTGATTAATTGCTATTTTGGTCCAAATTAAAAGTTTTATATATAAAATTTGGTATTATATGTATATTTGAAAATTTACATATAAATTTTAATCTGATTAATTCCTATTAATCTCGATTAGTCGCTAACCCTACTCCATCGCTCATCTAGCGAGTTCTATAACGCTAATTATAACAAGTGGAAGTATGTGTACATACTAAGATTAAAATGTCTACCGGACTGGACCTACTAATCTCAATTAGTCGTTAGTCCTTACTCCATCGCTCATTTAGCAAGTTCTATAACGCTAATTATAGTAAGTGGAAGCATGTGTACATACTAAGATTAAAGTGTCAACCGGAGCAAGATTAAAGTGTCAACCGGACTGGACCGGAGCTCTTACATGTAAGTAACATCTTAGAAATTTCACAAATTAACTCTGTATATAGTAACGGAATAACCAATTCAAAGCTAGATAACTAAATCAATTGAAAATTTTTGATTTTTTTTTAAGATTTATATAATCGTCTATATGTAGTTAGGCATGTGATGAAACCGAATAACCGAATTATGTTTACGTAAAAACCAAATTATAGATTTCTATATCTTTAAATTATAAACCCAAATATTTTAGTCAAAACATATTATAATTATATTTATAATAAAGTAGTTACCATTTACCAAAATGATATTAGTCCAAATTTATTATAATTGGTCAAAAAATTTTTGGCCCAAAAATTTCAAAAACCGAACAGTTTAAGAAAACTAAAATACCAAAATTTGGGTTTTTGATTCGGTTTACTAAAACGGGAAGTCTCATAACAGAAACTATTTAAACAAAATCTAACTAGCTAATGGGATTCGGGAAAGATATCACATGTCATGATAACCTGTAAGTTGCTATGGACATTGAAGTTGACCGGTGAGGGTCAAAGGAAAGTGAGATTCCAAATTGCACATATTATCAACCAGCAAACTAGCAAAGTCTTACGAGATTTCACACGTGTCCATACAAGCATACGCATCTAACATGTAAAACGACTGCCCTAAGAATCTACTCAAAAACATAATTACACAACTCTTAACCTCAACACGAGCCACGTCAGTATACAGTTGACACTGGTTAAAAAGCCTCATTCCTTATAAGATATATGTTAAAAGCATAATCATCTCCTTTCTAAATACATAGCTAGCTTGGCATTTTTCTTTGCAAGATATTCCCTGCATCCCATTCATCAAACCAGAGTTACATCATAATCACATCATAACATGCATGCATTCAAGAAAAGCACATAATATCATATAGCCACATCATTCAAAATAATCAGTCACAAATTAATAATATTACCCTTGTGAAGTAATGATCAAAAATCCCAGTCACCAAGTGAGGAAGATGAAGGTTTTTCAGCTACAAGATTAAACAAATACATGAATCAGAAAGCTACTACACTTGTTCTTGATAATCTTAATGAAACTCACCACCGCATGTAATTGATTCTGGAGAAGTGAAATCCTGATTCTCTTTTTCACCAGATTCAATTTGCTTTGGAATTTCATGTGAGTTTTGTTTGTGTGCATTTGGCGTCTTGCTTCTTTTGTGCAATTGACCATCATCAAATAAATTATCCTCTACACTTTTCCGGGCGTTCTTAGTAGTTCTAGCACACTAACGTGTACAAATATTGTTAAAATAATATTATTTGCACCAACAAAAGATTTGAGAATAAATTTGTAACTTGCCTCTTCTAGCTTCATAGTACTTTTTCTATAAAGCAGTGCAGGAAGTAAGATACTAGTAGGGGTGTGTGGCACGGGCATTCCACTATTTTTGTTTTCAACAAGATACTTGGATCCCAAGTTAGCCAATACATGCAACCTCTGCAAGATACTAGAATCATGAATCCTTATCATGATAAATTAGCAAATAATGCAAAGAAAAAGGCTAAAACTTACAGAGGTTTTGTCAACATCAACTGCATCTTCAGCCATCTTGATAGCATTAAATATATTATGCAAGTCAGAAACAACTGTATTGATTCGACCCGTATCACCGTCTACAAAAGACGGGTTGAGTAGTGCATCGATGGTAAAAGCAATTGGGCTGAAAAACAGAAGGGGTGTGTTAGTTGTGGAAACAAGTGGGTTGGATAACAGGTCAAAACCAGGTCTTGTCAAACAGGTGCTTTTGGTACATTTTGAAAAACTTTTGTTCAAATTCAATTAAAAACTTACATGGATTGTCCATGTGGTATGTTCAAATTTTGGTTTTGGTCCCCAAGTTCGAGAAACTACATGCTTAGACCAAAACTATGCATGAATGTAATATGTTTGGTCCCTGAAGTGGATGCCCGTAATTTTTGTTAAGTGCGTATGAAATGACCAAAATACCCTTGAAATATTAAAAAAAAAAGAAACAATCCTGATCGGCATGTTTGGTCCCCAAGTTCGAGAAACTACATGCTTAGACCAAAACTATGCATGAATGTAATATGTTTGGTCCCTGAAGTGGATGCCCGTAATTTTTGTTAAGTGCGTATGAAATGACCAAAATACCCTTGGAATATTAAAAAAAAAAGAAACAATCCTGATCGGCATGTTTCATTATAAATAATTTGTCATGTGGGGCCCACCACTAATATATATACTTATTATCTTACTAAAAAAAGAGGTGAGCACTGAAACTTGGATTTATTTACTTTTTATTTAAAAAAATTGAAGGGTATTTTGGTCATTTCACACGCACTTAACAGAAAGCGTTGACAGATATCCATTTTAAGGACGAAACACGTCATATTCGTGGATAGATTTGGTCCAATCGTGTAATTTCTCAAACTTTGGGACCAAAACAAAAATTTGGACATACTATAGGGACCATTCTTGTAACTTTTTCTTTAATTAATTTGTGTTATATATTAATACAAAAACGATATTACTTCTATAGCATTCTAACTTTATTTAAATAAAATGATTTAAGAGGTCACACGAGTTAAAAATTCACTTTGACCCTTTTAGCTTAATATTTTTGATTTAGCAATTTGACCCGTTAAAATAAAACATTGCCAAATTTGAACCACTGATTAGTAAATAAAACATATCAACCTGTTAACTTACCTGAAAAAAGAACCAAAATTCTCTTCATTTTCAGAATCTTGTGAAGGAAAACCAGTATCATGGGCAAGAAGGTGAATTAAAAACATCACTGAGCATACTGGATTATCAATTGCATCACGCTTTACAGTTTTAGTCCGGGCCACTTTAGCTTCTACGTGACGACTTTTAATAATTTCCTCCATATAATTTAGTGACTAAAAAGAAAATGGTATTAAAAATAAAACATGAAAAAACAAAAAAACAAATTAATCACAGATTTAACATACATCATCTTTTGGTGAACCCTCCAATGAATCAGAAGCAGCCAATGCAAAAGCGCATGCGTATTTGCAATGAAGAACGTTATTTTTTAAAAGCTTAAATGTTTTCTTAAGAAACGACTTCCGTACCAAAGAAGAATGATCCTGAAAAGAGGCAACTTTGATGATATCATATTTCTTTCATACTGATTATTTATATTTTAATTTGTATATAAAATAAGAAGAGAATTCAGCTACGCCCCTAAAAAATTGCAAAATATTATACACACACACACAAAAAAAATATTATAAAAAACGTTAGTTATTAAGAGTTCCTTAAGTTTCTTAAATAATTTAATAAGAGTTTTGTAATGAGACTCATCCTATATATATACACATATACATATATATATATGTGTGTGTGTGTGTGTGTAAGGGTAGGTTGGCTTTGGATCAAATACAAATTAAATTAGCGTGCTAACTGTGAGAATCAAGTAGTGTAATTATATATACAACATAGTGTAATTGTAGTGTAATTACAATTACACTACTTCGTACGACTCACTAAAGATAGTTTTCTACGAAGAGTAAGAATAGATCTAGGCCCTTGGATCTAGGATCTAGTGGCTGAGACTAGTAGTTTCCAAAATACCAAATAGTTTCCTAGGATCTAAGATTTAGGCTACTTAGTTTCCTAACTTCAAATTTTATGCCCTTCTTACCATTCATAGGAAACTTTGTTTTTTTTATTTTAACCCTTTTCAATGTGTGTGTGTGTGTGTGCGCGCGTGTGTGCGTACCCAAAGCAAACTTAAAATATCATATATGGCCTTAAAAACTAGTTGAAATATCATACCCATATTTAACCTTAATAATGATTTGAATTAAAGCATGTCTGAGTTTTAGAAAATAAGGGTAAAATGGTCATTTCTTAACTTGTTTCTAGTGAAATGGGTAAATTTGAGATTTTAACTAGTTTTTAAGGGGCATATATGATACTTTAAGTTTAGACTGGGTGTGCGTGTGTGTGTGTGTGATATTTTGGAAGATTTAGGGGTTAAATATTTAACCTTGCCGTATAAAATTCTTAAAAAAACAAAACAATAAAAAGATTCCAACCTTGGCTACCAAGACTGTTTGATGGTAAATATCTGCAGGAATATGTGGATCCCATAATTGGGACAGGTGGAGAACAGATGTAGCTGCAGCTAATCTGAGATGATCTTTGTCATTTTTACTGTATTACACAAGCATGGATTAGACAAAAACTGGCATTTTCCATTTATGCACTATTAAATGGTTAGATGCATGTGGTTCATGTTGTATACAAGTAAAAATTTCAGAAATTCCAATAATATGAATATATCTACTAACTAAACTCAAATA
Organism: Bidens hawaiensis; assembly: GCF_021521415.1. NCBI lineage: Eukaryota > Viridiplantae > Streptophyta > Magnoliopsida > Asterales > Asteraceae > Bidens > Bidens hawaiensis. The sequence goes on along the minus strand of NW_027491293.1, from coordinate 1,379,999 downwards.
TATACTCAAAATTAGACCATTTCAACTTTGCTTCAAAAAGACCCATACCTAATGAGTGTGCCTTTGGAAATCTCACCCCTTGAAAGCATTGGTGATATAATGCCAAGTAATTCATCTATTTGACGAGTGACACCTGTGCGCTGATTAGGCAAAAAGCTTTTGACGAGTGTTTTAAGCCCAAATATCTGAAAAAGGAAACATTCAAAAGCCAACTTTATAAAGCTACAAGAATATACCTAAAAATGTATTGCGCAACACATAAATAATTCCCATAACATGGTCAAAAGGTCAAACAATGCTGCACACCTTCAATTTGCAAGAAGTACTGGAATCGGATGCAAGACCGGATGAACCTTGAATGTTTGACCTTCCAACCTAATGATAGAATTCAGGTGATATTTTATACCATGTTTATAGATAAAATGATTAGAAAAAAGGTAATACAACAAACAAAAATAAAAATACCTCTTTCACTAGAAAGATATTGTCAAAAATATAGCGAGTGATCTCAACAGCATGGGTTTCAAATGCAGAAATAGAATGCTGAGCCATGCAACCCAAAGACTGTAAAACCGTAGGGGTATGCTGCCCACTTTCAAGAGCATCCACAAGTGTCTAGAACAATAAGATATTGTAGAGTGTATGAATTTATAATAAAGAATAACATATGCAATAAGTCTTAATTTCACTCGTAATCTAATTGATTGTAGACTGTGACATATAAAAAATAAAGTAGCTAGGGGCGCACTTGATTAAAATGGGGAAAAAAAGAATACTAGAGAATGCGATGAGCATTCCTTTGTTGTTGGTATTATTACCTTTCTTATTAATCTTATTAATGCTATCTGGTTCATACAGCTAATTGTCATATTGTCACATATATAAATACATATACAAACACACATTTTAGATGAAATTATGAATATTTATGAACAAATACTATGCATAATTATTAATAAGTATATATATTAACACAACAAATATGCAAATATTAAAGTTATATATATTAATATAACTTACATACATGCATACAGTGTAATATACTTGGATATTTCTAAACATTAAAACTATATATAAAGATTAATATTAATATTGATGTAAATATAAGAAATATTTACTATTAGGATATTAGATATGTATGTGTGTATGTGCAATTATGTATATGTATATGTATATGTATATGCATATGCATATGCATATGCATATGCATATGCATATGTAACGACATTATTAATAAATACAAATATTATTCAAATTATAGAATATAGATTACATACTAAAATTAAATATATTAAAATAATATATATAGATACATACTAAAATAATATATATATATATATATATATTAATATATTACATATCATAATTACTAAAATATATATTTTTTAATGACAAACTTTTTACCACAATAATTTCACCATACCTTGCACTTGCAAGGATTTGAACCCATCACCACACTTGTGAGAGGACAAACACCATACCACTAGACCAATTGGTCATGGGTAATTATTAAAATATATGTGTATATCATATATGTTATTTGTAAAAAGAAGGGTTTGTTGAGCTCAAAGTCTCCATTGGAAGAGAGAGGCCTCTCTATCTCCCGAGATAAAGTAAGGTTTGCCCTCGCCTCATCCTGCCAAGATCATACCTTACAAAAGATAGATAATAAAAAAGTACAAATGTAAAAAAAAAATGATTTGTTAACAAATAAATTTATAAAGAGTTTTACATTTATACTTTTTTATTTTTATCTACAGATCCTTACACTCAACACGTCCAGCCAAGCACCCCCTTAAAAGAAAAAGAAAAAAATAAGGCTAATATAATTAAACCTTGCTCAGGTATGAGAAAGTGAACTGTTGAGAAGTAGCAATTAATTCAGTGATTGCAGAGATTGCAAGCTTCGCCTGAGCACGAGTTCCATTTAAGCAGATCCTCTCTAAGAACGGGTAGATAACACTACACATAACATATTGCATGTTTAACTTCAAGTCAAGAAAACATAGTGCCACAAAAAGATAACATTAGGATTGGCTAAAGTCAATAGTGGATTACCTGAGGTCAACAGAAATATGAGGTCAAGCTTTAACTAACATTTGAAGCAGCTCATTACAAAATGGTGATTTCTCTTCTAACAACAGTGTGCAGAATTGCTCCTCGGAACCTCTCAGAAGTAGCGGGAAAACGGTAACAATAATCTAAATAAAAAAACATAAAGTTCAGTTAGTTTAAAACATAAGGCAGAGTTTTGCTAGTTTAATTATTTGAATATTAATTGATGCATTTTATACACATTGAATCCCATACCATAAGAAGTGGCACACAAGCCTTCTTTAAATTGCTCTGTCCAAATTTGTCTTCAGAAAGATGATCAAGTATACATCTCACGTGATCTGAACTGAAGATATTTAGCGAACATTTCGTGGCAAGTGATTGTAGAAATTCAAAATCGGTACGCATGTCCTTAATCTTCCTGACAAAAGTATCCTTTATACAGAGAAAAAATATAAAATATATATTTACACTTTTATTAAACAATAATTTATTGAGCAGAAACAAATACTGCTTACGTGATGATTTGTGAACTTTCATACTTCGGTTCATTCATAATATCTTTGATTGTGTTTAAAAGGTCAACATCTTTCACCAAATGTAACTTATTAAAGCACTCTTCTGCTTTGACTTTCACAGGGAAGCATTCTGACATTTTTGCAAACAACTTTTTGATTATTTCTTCCTCTTTCCCAAATACATTCTGCTGAACGAGAGACATTATTAGACACTACATACACTGAACAAGAAAAGAGTTCTCTATGATCATACTAACAGACAAGAAACTATTAAAAGAGTTCTCTATGATCACAATAACAGAAACGAAACTATTAAACTTGACTTTTTGATATATATGTGATGCTATACTGTTTAATAATGCAGCATAAAATAAACATTTTAAAACCTTTGCTTTTGTCTGAATATCCAGGTAATTCTGAATCCCAGATTGCAACCTTCTTTTCTGACACAAAACAGCGGTTAGTGCCTTCTCATGAGCGGGGGTAAAAATGCCATTCTTGTGAGCTGATTCCGAATGTGAAAACAGAAAAATCCAGTGCCTACTTCTCTCCTCAACCGAAAGTGAAACAGGAAACAAATCCTCTTCAAGCACATGTTCTATGTTCTGAACGCTGAGAAACACATTTTACAAAAAGTTACGGTATGTAAACAATAATACTTATGACAAACATTATGTGACAATCATTTAATAAACATACCCAAACTCTGTGTCGCTGTCATAGCAAAGTTACAGAATACCACATAGGATTTCTTCAAAGTCAACACTCAGTTGAAATATGCCTTCAGAACATTTAATGCAATAATCATGATAGACGCCTAATAGCATTTGCATTACTTTCTTTCCAACAAATACCTTCATAAAAAGAAACAAATGAAAATAAGTTGTAAGAAAAACTAATCAGAAATTATTAATTAATATACGTTGGTTATAAATAAAAACCTTTTTATCACGCAATCTTTTAGCAGCTTGAGCTATCATTTCAGACGGTACCGGTCAGAAATTAGACTTTGCAAGATCACACACCACAGCAACTGCTTGTGTTCTCACTTTATCATCAAAGTCCAAAAGGCGATCTTCAAGGGCAGCTAAGAGAAAACATAAAAAAATAAATATTTACATAAATTACCAAAATACAATGTTAAAAAAACAGTTAACTTGCTAACTTACACAGAACCACAGTAGATTCCTCTCCTGGTGGATTGATTAAATAAAATGATTTAGCACATAATACCGCAATAAGCCTAACTGCAGCTGATTTATCAGAAAATCTATTTATAAATTCCATAAAAAGATTGTGGTTTTCTTGTGCAATATGATGTCCGGGAATTGAAAAAAGTTTTCCAACACACTTGATAGCTGCTATTCGAACATCAACCTGATCAGTCTGTAAATTATATAATAAATTTAAAAAAACAAATAAATTGATAAACTCAGACGTAATAATTTGAGTTTGCAAAGCAGAAAGAGAAAGGCTTACCAATAATTCTTGAGTTAAGTTTGGTACAACATCAATAAGCATTTCTGGAGCACACTGAATGATTTCATATATGATAGCATGATATGATCCTTTGAGCTCACTGTTAACACTGTCTCGATCGAAAATACAACGGTTAAGAAAACGACGAATAGACGGTAAAAGGGCCTCTTTGCAATTGTCAATAACAGAAACTGCCAGCTGCAAAGAAGCTGGAGATGTGTCCTGAAAAACGGGAGTAAATGATTGACTATTGAACAAAATTATACCAGCAAAACTTTACAATAATAAGACAATGAGTGAATAAAGCATGTGTATCTAATAGTAGCAAGTTACCTTTTTGTCCTTTAAAAGATTACGCAAAATTACTTCTGTAAGTGCTTGAAAAAGTTTCTCCTCTAAACCTTTCTCCTTTAAAATAGATGACATTATCGATGACATTGCACCAAATACATTTGAAGAATGTTCTTTCCTGCAAAGCAACCCTTACTATGACTTCAACAATATAAATAATGATTAATTTGCGTACTGCAAACTTACAATCAAGCAAAACACACAAATAAAGCATATGAAATATGAATAAAAAGGACTTCAACTCATATATGATAGCACTGTTGATACCTTATCACACCAAAGAATATATTGAACATCTTCGGGACTAAATCTTCACATGTATCCAACATTCGCAACCAAATTTTGAATTTTTCAAAAGCCTCCAATATCTCTACCCTCCTTGAGTAATATGGACTTTTTGCATCAGAAAGCTCCCCAAACGTACCCAATAAGAGTTGAAAGATGCTCTGAAAAACATGATTAAACATCAGATACGTCAATAAAACACTGAAAATGCATTTAAGTCAAACCATTTACCCTGAAATCTGCAACACTAAAACCAGGTTCTGGAGCAAGAATCCTAAGTATTTCACATACACAGATGAAACCAAATGCCTCACATCTATGTCCTTGTGCTGCAGCAAGCCATGTTTGAATATAGAATCGCTCAAGGGCTTTACAACAGGCTTTAGTAGAGCTGTTTGTGCTTTTAACTCTGGCAATGCATTTGCTGCTGGCTGCCAAAAACCAAGATACACGTAACGTTAAAGAATTAAAGAGCCATTTTTCATAACAGAAAAGTAAGTATCATCACAGTTTCTTTCAACTTGCTACTCATGATGTAAGTAACTATTTGCAAACGAGCCAAGCCGAGCCCGACCTCGACTAGGCTCGAGCCCAGCTCCTTTAACTTACACAGAGCTCGAGCTCGACTCATTTCAATCTCTATTTCTAAAGCTCAAGCTCGGTTCATGAGAAGTTTTTCAAACTCGAGTTCGGCTCGTTTACAATATATTAATTAAGTTTTATTTATTAATTAATTATTAATAAATAACTTTGACGGTGCGGTGCGCTCATATAATGTATATATGTGTGAACCCTCAGGTGGGCAAAAGTGAAATTACACTAATTTTGACGTTATTTCACCTCGTGAAAATAACGTTAAAAGTGGTGAAAGGTTAATCAGGCATCATGTGGTGGCATTGATAGCCGAAAGACAAGGGTACATTCACCAATTGGACACCCCGATGTCCAAACTCCAGATGGTTGAGTGTTATGTGCCTTATGTCCAAGGCTTGATGCAAAACTACTATCGAGCCGTGGGTCTCACCGGAAGCAACCTCTCTATTCCTATGAGTAGAGGTAAGGCTGTCTACATCTTACCCTTCTCAGACACTACCATAGTTTTGCTATTGGTGGGATTTACTGAGTACGATGACGATGATAATTAATATATGTAGTGTTATGAAAAAATAGCTAAATAATATATATTGTCATATATGAAGTTATTATAATTGAAAAATATATATATATATATAACAATAATTACAAATGTAATTATTAATTAATATGCATAGTGTTACGAAAAAATAGCTAAATAATATATATTGTTATATATGAAGTTATTATAATTGAAAATATATATATATGTATATGTGTGTGTGTGTGTGTATATAATTACAAATATTTACATATAAGTTAAAAAAATGATAGGCTCGTTTAGGCTCGCGAGAGGTCAATAAGTGAAGCTCGGGCTCATTTAAGCTCAGCTCGATTGAGCTTTTTCACGAGCCGATCTCAAGTAGCTCGCGAGCAGCTCAGCTCGTTTGCACCCCTAAAGTTAACTAAACCAAGCCTAATTCGGTCATGTATCAACAATATCATTCAAAATATGAAAGATTCTCAACATAACTATAACAATTTGTTAAAGGTCAAGGTTTTTCATTATATCATTTCTCACAACAAAAACCACCAATAAAACCAACTGCATGTACAATCCACTGAACCAATTAACACCATAAACCCTAAAACTAACAACAAAACACACTGTCTTAGTTCAACGCGTCTACATTTCATAGCGAAAACTCAAATTAGGGTTTCAGTAAATATACACCTGTAAAAACTCGAATTAGAAGAATATAGACCTAATTATAAGTTAAATTTACAGAAAGAGGCTCTGCATGCAGGTATATACCACAGATTATGTTTATACATTGTGTTACATGTTATGATCATTGTGTTTATTGTGTTTTACAAATTATGTTTAACTAAAAGTGTGTTTTAACATATTTTTATTCTATTGTGTTTCAACATTGTGTCTCTTAAAAATAATATTATGTACAAATCAATTATTCGCATTTAAAAAACACAAATCAATTAATCATATTTGAAAAACACAATAGTCCACAACACAATCAACTTTCTCCATTGTTCATTCACAAATTGTTCTCCTTATATATGTAGCAAACATGCACCCCCATAAGAAATTGTGTTGTTTACAACGTAAAACACAATCTAACTCTTCAAATGTTATCATTTACACCATAAAACACAATCAATTTCTTCCCATCTGTCCACGTAACAAACACATCGAAACCAATTTATAAAGTCGATCTTACCAACTTCTCACTATCTTCACGGATCTGGAAGCTCCGGCTGTCGTCGAGGGTTGCAAATCGGTTGTTTTGAGGACGAGAAAGTGACCTGCGGCGGTGAAGAATGTGAACAGAACCATATCAAGAAAATTAGTGCTGAGGAACGAGAGACTTATTTGAAAGTATTCCGTCGAAGATTAGATCAATGAATTGGTGGTAAGCAACCAGTGGTGTGAGTGGTGGTTATCGGCCTACGGAACCGGAGATAAACGGAGGAAAGTCGGTAGTAAACAATAGTGGACATTGGATAGCTGTGACTAGTCAAGAAAGATTAACGAAAGTGAACACGGCTCTCGTATATCTAAGTTACCCGCATCAAGAGGTAAAATACTTAACCTGGAATATAATTAGGAATTTTATTATACAAGAATGTATCAATATTAATCATATGATGATCGGGATTGTTTGGATATTAATACGGTTAAGTTACCATTTGTATTAGCTATCAATCCTTATGCGTATATTATTAATTATAGGAGGCAGAGAGCAACTGAAAAAGGATTCGCATGCAGGATCCTCTAGATGCCCAGGAGGCAGAGAGCAACTAAAAAAGGATTCGCATGCAGGATCCTCTCGATGCCCCGGTGAGTTCATATGACTCTTCGTATATTTTATATAACTTAATCATAAGATTATATAGGTAATAAAAATTTGCGTAAACATGATTTTAAATGCATGAGTAATAATAAATGATATTATGATAATAAATTGGAAAAATATAATTATTGCCACGGGAGTAACCTGGTGGGGGTTAAATCACAATTATGTGATAAATATGCCACAGATGTAACATGGTGGGAGTCATATCACCATAGTGTGATAATTATTGCTACGGTTGTAACGTGGTGGAGGAATATATCACTATTATGTGATAAAAATAAATTCAAATATTAAATAATAACTTCCCATGGGAAGAATATGGTGGTTGATTGTTGGCTAAAATCGTGATGTGAAAACAACATTATATTTCGATAAATGAACTCACTTAGCTTTACTAATATTATCGTAAATAATGTTTTTCAGGTAAATCACCGGTACATTAATAGAAAAGTTTGTTCAAGCCTTGGCACGTTGAAAGGTCGAACATTATGTTATAACCCATGTTTGAATGTATAAATTATGGGTTCGTTAAATAAGTTTGATGATGTAACTTACTCAACATATCGGATTTATATATAATGTGAATTTTGAATATAATTGTTTTGTTACATTATTTTAATAAAAGGCTTCCGTTGTTTGAAAAAAATAATAAAAATCTGGGGCCGGTTTGGAATATATTATTAAAATATAATATAAAAAAGCCTTTTAAAAATAAGGTGTTACATTATAAAACCCTAAATTATTACCAGCCCCCATATCTATATCCCACGAAATTCTTATTCCCCCATTGTCGGTTTCTTCAATTTCTTCAAGTTCTTCAAGCCTTCGTTGAATTTCAAGCTTCAAGACCCTTTGACCTCGATTATCTCTTGTTCCATTTATCGTTCGGGTAAGTTGTCTTCTGTGTTTTTGTGTATTTTCATCCACTTAACAAAATCCCTCAATCAATTTCAGTGATTGAGGGAGTTTCGGTGGTTAATTGCTTTCTGATCCGTTTTAGGGCATATTGGTCAACAACTTTGACCAATTGATTTCAAACACTTCTGGTCGGAACCGGCTTTCGGTCCAGAAGACTTTTATTTTTGTAACAAGATTTTAAGGCTACTGACCAAAACCTAACTTCCTAATCGCTGTTCGGATTTTGGTCAGTACCAGCTCGCTTAAACGTTTAATTTAACATAACCGGAGTTCTAGACGTCCGTTTGGAACAATTCCAGCGGAAATTAGTTCGGTTTTTCTCATATTTACTTATATCAAAGTTTCAGGTTCATTTGGTTTACTTTGTTCGATGCATTAGTGGAAGATCCGTTTATTTTTAATCGTTTATTATTGTTTTTATTCGCTTACCTACGAATCAAGGTGAGTTTGATCATTCCCCTTTATTTTACTGTTTTAAAACATTTTGGGGACATATGCGTACCTATTCATATTTTCTATCATATATATATATATACACACGCAAACTTGCAAACATAATTATTGTGTATATATCAATTAAATGTTATTTGCTATTTGCTTATGTGTTTACATTCTATCAAGTCTCGGAGAGGTCCATTTGAAGTGTAGCATGTCAGCATGACCATACGCCGTCTTAGTAACCTGAGCCCGATTTGCTTGGCAATGGTAAACCGACAATCACAGTCATTCATTGTAGCCAATGCCCGTTTCGCAAGGCAACGGCTAAATGACACACTATCATGTTTATGGTTTGTTTGTGGCTTGATTGATTATACTCACATATGTTTGTTTGCGCATTTAAAATTTATCACCTATTATATATATACTATTATTATTTATGAAAATTGGTGATCATCTCACTCAACATTTGTTGTTGACAAACTTTATTCCATTTTCTACGCATATGCAGGTTGCCATTTGAATTGAAGTTTGAAGTGATAGACATCTAAAAAAGAACATAGGGAACTTAATGAAGACTTTCTTTATTTAAATCTTGATTGGATTATTTATTTAAATTATTTGTTTGTGTTGTGAATATTCGTGCACTGTAAATTGAAATAATTAATTTAATAGATATTGTCATTTATTTATGATAGTACCTTTGAGCTGTCAACAATCGGCTCGCGCCCCGACATTTCCGCCTCAGGTTGGGTTGTGTCAGTAATGGTGGTAGGAGCTGGGTAAAGGTGATACTCGTTGATAGATGTAACTGGGTTTTTTCAATTCACAGGGTTTTAATTATCTTTTTTAGTAAACTTGGGTTTAATTTTTTATAGACAAAAATGTCATCTTTCCTAGACTTTCTAGGAAAAACAAACTTTTTGTTTGAACTTACCCTTGCTTATTAATTCATAGCCCAAAATTAAATTCCCATGGTCTTACAGTATACAACTTCATAAAAAAATTTAGGAAAAACAGGTGGTTTACATCTCTTGCTTGGGTTGTCTCCACCGTTGGGCCGGCCCTGCTTAGTAGGTTAACAATTTGATCAAGTCTGGTATGACTTTCTATCGTCTTAAACTCACAAGGACCATTAGTTCTATTCTATCAACTCGCAAGCCATTTTATGCTAGTCGCTTTCACACAACTAGTCAAGTTCATTTATTTCGTTAATAGTCTTTTCGTATAGAGTAGTTGTTAGACAACTTGTTGGTGAAAAATGTTTTAGTATCCATAGCTTTTGTCGACTAGTTTAATTTATTACATAGCAATGTTAACACAATAAATACAACCTTTTTTTATTGTTATTTCTTACACCATGGACTCATTTCACTTATATATGATTCTCCATAAATTCTGGTGAGTTATATCATGCCATTTATACAAAATTGGTTGTTCACTTGTTCTAACTATTAGAGAACTAGCAAGAAGTTCTTTTGTACTCATAACCACCTCAAATCATGCGTTAGGCATGATGTATCATAATCTCAAATTTAGTGTGACCTATGAAGTACCCCATTATGTGAGTTGGAGAACTGGTGTGAGTTTTGTTAGTATTACTAGTTTCACAACTACCTTTAAACATATTTCGTATTTAATCACAAGCTAGAGTTATCATTTTCATAACTAGCCAATATTGATTAGCCTAATAATATACAACTACAATTTATAGTTCTATCCTTTGTGATGATCACTTAACACTAAGCAATCATTAACATATTTTTCAAGAAAGTATCAATTATACCTTTTATACAAATACATTACAAGTTCGTATATATTAAGTTGCGTCAAACACTCAAACTAATGAAAAAGTCAAATGCCGAAGAGGATTGAAAAGCATATTGAAAACCACACACACCCTCCACATTATACGAGTGCTAAGAGCTCTAGTCCATGATCATATTTGAAACATCCATTTGATTGAGATTACATATGTGCATGCCAACATCTAAGTACACAGCTCGTGTAAATATGCAACTTATATTGTATGCAACCCGTGTTCATGAAATGAAGACACGCTATCCTCAGGATCAAACCACACATAATCCATGTTCATTGACGTGAGGTCGAAGACTCACTCAAAAATAAACCAATTACAACTAAAGAGATAGCGGTAAATGGGTATCGAACACAAGGAGTTTGTGAAAAATGTGTTAACAAGTAGCTTTAACAGAAAATAGAATTAAACTAAAATTGTATAAAAGTAAATTCAGATTTGATTGTTTGATTTTTAAATTAACTAAAATAAAATAAAACACTTGCAAAACAACTATTGAGATTTGTAAACAAATTAAACGAAAGCGATCATCTTAGATTTCAGGTTTAAATCAACACTAATGTTCATGCTTACTAGAAAGAACCACCTAGACATAGTTCATGTTTGTTTACTTGTTTGTGATAAAAGGGGACCAAGTACTTGGATTAACAAAATGCAAGGTTGTTACCCGATAATCAATTGACTAATGTTTAACCCTAATTCTTCCCAAGATATCTCAATTGCCAATGACACCAAGAACGTATGGTTTAAATTATGATCAAACACAAGCAACAATTTACAAACAATTAATCAAACACTATAACTGTGACATTCGTCAATTTCGGGTCTTGTTTGTATTCGTTTTTGTATTTGTTTATTATGTAAACCGACCCGATTTGTAAACCGAAGCTTATATTATAATCAAAATGATGGATTTATGTTACAATATTGTTTCACACTTGTTGGGTCTTGAAAACATCCTATTTTTATTTTTATTTTTATTTTTATTTTTATTTATTTATTTATTTTTTGTTGTTTTGTGTTTTTGTCTTGATCCATTTTGCATGAAAATTCTTGTGTCTCACACCTATATTTGACCAACAACATTACCCTATATATACACCACATTTCCTCTTCGTTTTCCCTTGCTACAACTCAAAAAAAAAAAACTCTCTCAAACATTAAAGATTCAAGGTTATCTTCTTAAGTGTTCTTGAAGGTTTTTAGTCTTTCATCTTAATTAGTTTATGTAGCCTTATTAATACTTGTTTATGGTTGTGCAACATACATATAATATACACCCCTTGTTTACCTTTGGTAGTTACTTCTCCGATTTCGGTCGGTGAGGTTTCGGACCTCATAAGGCAAGGCTTCATGGAGGACTTCGTGTCCTTGATATATATACATCTATATAACTTGTTCATAAATATTAATCTTGCTTATTTTTGTTTGTTGGTCATCTTTACAAGTTCCATGGTTATGGGTTTTTAAGAGTCTATGCTTCGGTTTAACCGTAAATAGCTTTAAACCGTAAACCGAACTTTGTTACTAGTTTTGTTAAATAATTGTTTAAACATACTTATTGTTATATCTAAGTTTCTAAAATCATTTTTACAAATTCTATGGTTATGGGTTTGTAGAACCTCGGTCTTAACCCGAAACACGATCCGAACCGAAAACCAAACTTTTGTTTAAAGACTTTATTGTTAACTTTTGGTTGTAAAACTTAAAGTATTTTTATTTGTACATTATTATACAAGTTCTTTAGTGTTTGGACATGTGGAAACCATCTATGAACTTGTTGTGAGATGGAAACCGAACCAAACCGATTCTTACTCGCTTAAGACACACAAGTGTGTTTTTTTTAGCCATCAAGACTTGTATATTTCTTTAAAAATAGTTACAAATTTATTTTTAAATATTTTTTTGAGTACTTGGAAATGTTGGATCCAACTTGATCTCATAACAAAGTTTGGACCGACAAAACCGAACACTCGCTTAACGTGCGTGGTTAGTTCTAAAACAATGGAACTACATACTTGGTTAAGTCTTATTAAATTTTATTGAGTTATCTCATAACATTCAATATTTTGGAAAGTTGACTTTGGGTTTGACCAATTATCAAGACCCGAACCGACAACCCGAACACTCGATAAAAAAAACCGTTTTAGTATCTTTATTCCAAAGGGATTTATATTCTTGCATTTTACCCACCTTATTACTTAACATAGGTTGAGTAAATATTAAGGTTAGATACTTTAACCCGGTTTCGAGCAAACTTACATTTTTAAAGGGTTATTATTATAAATTCTTAAATAGTTACATTTTAAAACCTTGAACTTTAATTATTTACATTTCTCAACATTTATTTTGTTTAAAGACCTTCAAGACAACCTTTCTAAATTCAAGACTTCTTTTCTTTTTAGGCATTGTGCGTTAAACTCGTCGTTCCGACAAATCTCCAAATTATCATCTTTCAAGTTTACTACTTGAAGGTGAGTACTTCATACCCCATTTTCCATCTTTTATTTTGGGGGTGACATTTCATACTTATTCAACAAAATGCTTTATATTTGAATTTTAAACCAAAAACGTAGTTGTATACTTTACATAAATAATTGTTCGATTTGGTGTTCTATGCTTATATGCCTATGTGTTTATCGCTTTTGGTTGGTGGAACTATAAAATCCTAGACTATTTGGCATCCCCTTATAGCAAGGTGTCATTAACGTAATGCAATTAACGATAACTATAAAATCTTAGACTATTTGGCATCCCCTTATAGCTAGGTGTCGCTAATGTGTTTAGCGATATCTATTTATCCAAATTACCACTTTTATTTATCGTTTCGTATGCAAGTTTTGTGGCTATCTTTATTATATACTAATATGATTAAACTTATGAATTTCTCACCAACCTTTGTGTTGACAAACTTTATTTTATGAAATGTTGCAGGTTTGCATCTTGGTTGATTTATGATTGTGAAGAAAACGACATCAAAGACCTTAGGATATTAGTAAAAATGAACAATATCAAATTTGCCATATTTTGTGATATCTTGTTTATGGTTATTTTATGGATAATTGTTATGTGACATTTTCGATGTTGTGAAATGAAATAAGTTTATTTAATACTGTCACTTTAATTAGTGTCTTGTGCTTATGGACAATCGTTACACCTCGGCATGTTCCGCCGCCTTTGGTCGGGGTGTGACAATAACAACTCACAAACATTGCAAAGTCATTATTCTAGAAATCAAAGCATAACATAGTGTATCAATTAAACCCTACATCCAAGATGATCACCAAGAGGGATTAGCCACTCATGGTTTGAGAAATCATCATCATATCAATTGTATGAAACATCCAATGAATTAAAAGGCACAAAAACAATGATTACCAATTACCAAATAATGTTCTTCACTCCCAGCAATCCTTCTCTCATGTTTCTTGATCCAAAAGATCATGAAAAGGTCAGCCAAAACGGCCAATTAAAACCAAATCAATCGGCTGTTACGAGCGGACCGTGGGCCACGGTCCCAACCGTGGGCCACGGTCCTGACCTTCTTCCACGGTATGGTGTAATCTGCTAGAATTTCTTCAGGTGGACCGTGGTCCACGGTCTGCACCGTGGGCCATGGTGAAGCTAGTTCAGGTTTCTTGTTTTCTTCATAATTTCCTCGTTCTAGCTCCGTTTCCTTCACCGTATTCACCTATGATCTTGTTGTTTCGTACTTTTCCTCTTTAAACCTACAATCACATGATATAGTGTAGTAATCCAAGTCCTTAAAATTAAACATAAACGCACATGATTTAACTAAAATTACTACATTTAAGGGTGGTTCCATGATCCACCTATCATTCATCCTCCCATACATGACTCATGCTACATATTAAGATTATTTATGGGCTTGTACAGAGCAAGCTGCAAGGCATGCCCAAATAGTCTTGCAGATGCAAGACCCAAGTACATTTTTATCCAACAATATTCTAGCAACATTAAATTTTACCCCCCCCCCCCCCGTTTTTTTTCAATTCATGTGTGTGATTAGATTATCAGTATACAACTAACTAAGGAGATATTACTATGTAAGATATGTATAATTTGAGTTAAGTTTTGTGATTGAGGTAGATGGTAATCAGGTGTGTTGAATACATCTTGTCACACTGTTAAAGACGCTTAACAATATTCAATTATCCTTTAAAATTGCTTTTCTTTTTGTTGGGTTTCAGTGGTGATCAGTCAAAAATTTATTATTAAACCCGGTTCAATAATATGTGACAAATAATAATTAATCTTATTAATTAATAAATGCGCAGCAAAATATAAACGAGTAATCAACACCAAAACAAAACCCGACAGTATCCGGTTACAAACGATACGAGCACAGACTAAATAATATATATATATATATATAACTAGGTTTTGATATGTGTCTACTTTGCTTATTATGATATCTTCTTGTTCCAGTATATCCCATATATAGTGAAACTTACTTAGAATATGCTTGGCCCTGTGATGAGATCTGAGCTCTTTGGCTTGAGCAATGGCTCCTGTGTTATCACAGATTACGTCGATCGGTTTCCGAAAACTTGGAACCAGGTCGAGGTGGGCTATGAATTTCTTCATCCAAGCAAATTTTGAGCGAGAAACATCTCGGTCATTCTAGAAAGCTAGCATCAGTGTAACACCTTACAGTGAGCTCCTCTTACACTCCTCCAAACACTAAGAACATATCCTTTAGACATGGGAACAGCTCTTTTCTTGGAGTTATCCGTTGAGAAGCATTCCATTACCTTGTCTATGTAAGTACTTTGACTCAGCCCTAGAAGCCACTTAGACCTATCTCGGTAGATCTTTATTCCAAGAATATAAGCAGCTTCACTAAGATCTTTCATTGCGAAACAAGATCCCAACCAGTTCTTAACTTCTTTAAGATAGGAATGTTGTTTCCAATTATCATAATATCATCCACATATAGGATGATGAATGATATAGTGCTCCCACTAGCCTTTCTATGACACAAGACTCAATTTCATTCTGACAAAACCAAACTCTTTGATTTTCTAATTAAAACAAAGATTACATCTGCGAGATGCTTGTTTAAGTCCATAAATGGACTTATTCAGTTTGAACACCTTGATCGATTTGATCATAGCAATGGACGAGAAGGTTCCACCAAAGTCAACACCTTGAGTTTGAGTGAAGCTTTTCGTTACTAGCAGTGCTTTATAGGTATATATTCCATGCATGTTGGTTTTCGTTTTGAAAGTACACTTGCTCCCTACTGCCCCACATTCGGGGGGTAGCTCAACCAAGTTCCAGACTTGATTGTCACGCATAGAATCTTCAATCCTAACCCTCACACCCATATACAGTGGTAAGTACAAGAAGGCTTCAGTATACACTGATCCTATCCTTGATAAGATTATTGCATTGGAGGAATCAAATGCCAAGTGGGATGATCGAGAAAAGGTGTTGTGTTTGGATAATGAAGAGAGGCCGACAGATGTAACGCCCGTAAATTTTCGTTCAAAGGATCTATGTGTTGTAGAGTTTGTATTTTTACCGAGACTCGATCTGGCCTTCCTCGGGAACCTCTTTGTCTTTATTGTAAGCCTATTTATTTAACGTTTATTTCAAGACATCATAATTTATAAGTGGAAGGGACTAGATGTAAAATTTTTATAACACAAACCCTAACTTGCTTCCATCCTCCTAATTTTCGATCGACAGCCATAGGGGTGTCTCATCCTCGATTTTCGTGCAGGTTCTAGCCTTTCTCCAGACTCCCGAGTCTAATTCAAGGTTGGTCCTACCTTAATATAAGTCTTTTTCACCATTAAACCTGTCAAACCCCAACCTAAGGCAGAAATGCCGGGGCGCGATCCGATTGCTCACAGCTTGAAGATACTATCATACATAAAAGGTGACAATATCTAATTAATTATTTTATTGAAAGAATACACACAATATCCAAATACAACAAATAATTTAAATACATGAATGTAATATCAAATAATGATTATCTTGTTTATATCCTAAGGTCTTGTCTAAGTGTCCAACTTCAATCTTCAATACAAAGCAATCTGCATATGCGTAGAAAATGGAGTTTGTCAACAACACATGTTGAGTGAGATGATCACCAATTTTGACACAACAAATAGTTATATAATAAATAAATAATAAATAATAAGTGTTAAAAGCGCAAACCAATCTATGCGGTAATAATCAATCAAACTTTAACAAACCATGTATATAACCCAATCGTGCTTGTGTGCCAACAAATTGTTGCCAAGCGAATCGGACATTGATTACAATGACTAAAATTGTCGTTTTACCTTCGCCAAGAGAATCGGGCTTCAGTTACTAAGGCAGTCGTATGATCATACTAATGAGAACCCTATACAAAGGGGATATGTTGGACCTCTCCGAATGTTGTCAAGTAAACAATTAAACATGTAGAAATTAGCAAATAGCATTCAACTGATATTCATACAATGATTATGTTTGTGAGTTTGTGTATATATATAGGATAGAAAATATGAGTAAGTACGCATATGTCCCCAAAATGTTTGAAAACAGTGTATAAAAAGGGGAATGATCAAACTCACCTTAGACCAATGATAAGTGATTAGTAAATGCGATTAAACGAGCTATGGAATAAGAGAATCGTCCACCGAACGATGAACGGAACAAGAGATAATTGAGGTCAAAGGGTCTTGATCATCAAAGTCAAACCGTATATGAAAGAACTTGAACAAAATTTATGAAATTGATAAAGGGGAAGGATAATTTTGTGGGAGAGGATGGTGGCAGATCTTTTCAGTAGTTTTTAGGGTTTAGAGGTTTGTTTTGATTAAGTATTATGGGTTATAACTTGTTTATGAAGTAATTCACCCGATTAGGAAACGAAATAAGCTATTTAATCAGAGAATCTAGTACAATAACTAACAAAATTTGGCTTGGACACCAATAAAACGAAATTGAACCAGCTATAACATTTCTTGGAGTTTAAGTTTCGTTAATTTAATCAAAAATACGAAAGGTTTCTAAGGGCTATTTGGCATAACTGAAAGTTATGAAATTATAAAATAAGTTAAATACCAATGTACAAGTTTTAAATAGTTTGAAAGATCTGAATTGCATTGTTGAATTAGTTTAAACAAATACGAAAAATACGAAATGTTACAAAACCCTTGTTGAACATGTTAGGGTTGACTTTTGATTATAACAGTTTCTGACAGATTCGTACTCGTTTATTGTTCGGTCGGTAATTCGATGAAAATTTATTGTTTTTGATCGATTCTTGTTTACTTAATGTTCTACTTTTAGTGTAGCTTCCATAAATCTATAATTTATAATTTTTGGTCGAGATTTGAATGGTTTTATGATTTTATAAAAACATGTGTCAAAGGTGATGCGGGGTGACGGATTCTGGTGTGTCTTCCCGACATCATAACTCTTCTTTGACAAGTCTAAATTGGTTGATTCCACTTCTGAAAGTTCATATTTTGAGTTAAAATTACAACCCAATTGGAATCGTTTAATTTGGTTTGGTAATTATTTTTAAACAAATAAAACATTTTTGCTGCGCACTGAAATACCTGCACGTACCCTTCTATGTTGGAGGAATTTTTATTATTTTTGTGTCCACTAAAAAAATATAATAAAAATAACTTTATAACCCTAAGACATTTATGAAACTCTAGTAAAAATTTCATAATTTAATTCTATGTTTTTCCTATGTAATAAAATACATCTTTGCATGTTAAAATCTGCATGTTATACTCGTTATTGATCGATACGATCGTTTTAGGCTTAACCGGTGGCTGTCCAATTGTGTTCTTGTCGGGGCTGTTTAAAGTGAGGTTTTGCTCCGTCATCTTCCTAGGTATGTCATATGTGTTATACTTTAGTATCGTGAGCTATGAAGCTCATTTAATTGATCAATTGTCGATAGATTGAAAACTAGGATTTCGGTTGTCTAGATTTTTAAATGTTGCGTCTAGCGCGTTGTTTGAAGGAATTAACAATCAATTCGGATGTTGAAGCCTCGGTATGATTTACGGGCTGTGAAAAACTATATTTTTATGTTAATGGGGCTGAATTGGTTGTCGATTGCTCAAACGGGTCGGTACAACGCAAAATCGCATTTATTTGATAGTTGGTGCGTTGTGCTTGCGAGTTACCAACCCATCCAACTCGTGAAGTTTCGTGTGGACTTGTTGGCTGTAATTTTATTAAATTTGGTCTACACGGGGCTGAGTTGGTTGTTAACAGCATAAACAACTCATAAACGCGCATATTCGTTCAACTAGCAACTCCCGCGGGTATTTTGGGAATCCTTTGCCACCGAGATTAGCTAAGGGAGGTTTTGGTAAATACAAGGCCCCTGGGGCTGTTGTAATTGAACTTGGTAAGGCCGAGGCTTTAGGTAAATCAAACCATGGTAGAACGTCTCATAGGATAAACAAGTCGGTTCGGTTCCGTTAGTAATCTTTGCGTGTAATCCGACAGGCGTTTGAGTCGTGGGAATACTTAGGGACTCTCTAGCTCGTTGTGATTGGGTGCCCCGTATCAGGTGAGTTCATGATGCCCCTTTTTAACTCTTTTTACGTTTTGGGTTGGCATACACACCTTATTACAAGCATTACTCGATTTTATTTGTTTAAAACTATTTGGATGGCGCTTCATAGCCTTATTATTATTTGTGAATTTATGAAACTAGGTATGAACTATATTTTATGCCTTAGTATAGTTTAGACGTGCCTTGGGTCTTAAATTCCTTAAGGTGATATATATACATTACTAGTGGTCTAGGCTCGAGAATCTTATTAGGCCTAGTATTAATTGAATACGAGTAGACCTACTTACTTTGGTTCTTATTTTGTACTGACGTATATACATTACCTTATAGCCTATGATGGTTGATATTATTTAGTTCCTTAAGACTAGATTTATGTGAATAGGCTTATTGATGTGTGTGTGCATGATGATTATAGCCGGGTCTAATATATTACTCAGGTTTTTAAATCCCGCGACGGAGAGGCCCGTGTGGCGTAGTCATCATTTAGGTGGGTCAAATATATTACTCGGGTTTTTAAATCCTGTGGTGGAGAGGCCCGTCGTATGTTAAACCGTGATCGGGTCAAATATATTACTCGGGTTATACTCTTGGTGGAAAGGCTTGTATCACGTGTTTGGATGTGTAAGTCGTGACCGAGTCAAATATATTACTCGGGTTTGACTCGTGGTGGAGAGGCTCGTGTCACGTGCTTATGTCTTACCGCGTCTGGGTCAAATATATTACTCGAGTCTTGACTCGTGGTGGAGAGGCCCGTGTACGTGTGTTCGATCATGAATGTATTATTTGGTGATATTTATTTATTTATTTGCTTATTATTCCCCTACTGTTTTAGATCTATAACCTTTGAAATAAATTATGAATATTGTTTATGAAAACTTAAACTCACTCAGCTCTAGCTGACTTTGTGTGTATGTTAGATTGATTTTCAGGTTGAGAAGTAGGGAACTACCGCTTGGACGTGCTCGAGACTACTCGGACGGTTGAAGGCATATCTAGTCGGAGAATTATAACACAAATTGTTTTCTTTTCATTTGTTACTTTAAACATTTAAATTTTTGGTTTTGGACACTTTTCCTGGTGTTTTTGCGATTTTGACATTTATTATTCCGCTGTTTATTACTCTGAACTGATTTTAATAAGATGAACTTGTTTGGGTTTTTAAATTTTTGAGAATTTTTGGATATTATGACCAACTGTAGGATTCCCGGGTTCGGGGTCTTACAACAGAGCTCTCATTGATAGTCAACAAAGGACAATTGAAGTTCTCTAAAAGCGAGTGGACAGTGAGTAGATGTTATTGACTGATCAATCATTGTCACTCGCTCGACAACATGATGAAGCTATAAGGCTGAAGTCAAGAATCTCCTATCTTGAAAGTGACTTTTCGTCCACATCTTGCATTGAAACAAGATTGAAGAATGACTTAGAGAAGGAGATTGATAGGCTGTTGCTTGAGACTGAACGTCTAGAGGCTAGGATTGCCCTACTTAAGGGTGATCAAGGATCTTCAAGGAAAGCTGGCATTCTTATAGCTGAGAATTCAGAACTTGGGTCTGAGGTCGACAGATTGAAAGCAAGGTTGGCAGAGCAGGATCGTTTGAATGAAGCTCAGGTAAAACTGAATGAAGATTTGGCCAACAAATACCTTGCAGCCTCTGAGATCATGAAGTTGACAGATCAAGATATCAATGATCTGAAGGACTGTTTAAGGTCCGTCTTTGGAGGTTGGGTGAACTCTGATGATGAAGATGAAGGAAATAAAAGAAAGAAAGGACAGTCTGTCACGCCTAGTCCCGGAATTGGTGTTAGCTGTAGTGGTGCTAGTATCAACGTTACTAGTAGTGATGCGTTAGTGGTTGGCACGATTGTTGGTGCCAGTGTTAGTGGTTCAGGAAGTTTTCCTGTTGAAACTCTGACTGTTGGAGTGTCTGAAGCTGGTGGTGATGAGGATGAAGAGGATGTTATGGATAGTTTTGATGAAGATTCGGAAGGTGATGATGATGACTCGGATAATAATGATGGTGGAAATAATGGTAGTGGTGTTGGTGGTGGCAGTGGAGTAGACAAACAAACTACTCCACACGATGATATGCAACGTGATGATCCTATGACTGGTGATGCTGCTCAGAAAACAAGAGAAATGGATGCAGGTTTTGATGATGAGTTCGATCTATTTTTGAGGTTGATGAACTAGCAGGTACCTTTTCTCTAGTTTAAGAAGGCTTTGATGATGATGGAATAAACTAATCTTCGGATCCGGACACGCCAGTTCGTGATGTTAGAGCTTTGGATCAAGAGCCTGCTACAGTTATTGCTCTTCATGCTGCTGAAGCTTCTCAAGTGCCAAAGCCTAGAAAAGGTGGTACAACATCGGCAAAAATGCCAGAATCAGATGCTGAAACTACCCGTACCATGATTCTCTCACATTCTCTACTGATGCTGAAACTACCCGTACCATGATTCTCTCACATTCTCTACTGCAAATGGCATGATGACAGCAAATCATGGGCTATCAGACTTGCGAATGGAGATCTTACCTACATGCACTACTCGAAAATGCATTTATTGTCTCAACTTGACATGAATTATTTTCAAAGAATCATGGGTGAGGGTGCTTATGAAGATGAACTGAAGGGCTGGTTTAAGAGATTTTTGAACAAAGAATGGAAGGATGATTACCCCAATTTCAAGCTTAACAAGGGGAAATCTTGCTTGCATCCAACCAAAGTTGATCCAGTCACCGGGAAGAGAAGAACAACATGGAGGTACAAGATGCCGAAAGATCATGGGCAACCAATCTATCATGGAGAACCGTTTGCGCCCAACATGCTTTATAACTTCATTGACTGGGAAATCGACAACAACACCAGGGAGGTAATCATTCACTGTGAGATCATGCATACGCTCCGCTTCATTGATGAGCATGAGTTAGCGGGTCTCGGCAAGGAGGATTTGTTGAAACTTTACAATTCTCTTTTGTCCACAGTTGAAGACGTTCAAAGGGACAACAATGACAAGATAATTGAGAAGTTCAACAAGTTTGTTCGTTATCTTGTTGGCAATCAACTATTTGATTATGAATCCCCCTTTGAGTACCAGACAAACTGAGAACGAAAGCTAAAGATATTACTAAAGACTAGAGGGAGATTGTTAGGCCTAATGTTGTTGTTTAGACTTTTGTATTATTTCGATTATGTCACGATGTATTTTATTAGCTTTCAGTTCGCGTATGTATGTTTGAGTCCGAGACCATGTACTTTGAGCACATCGGGTTGTAAATAATGAAGTATATGCATGCCATGCTTCTCCTATAAACAGGGAAGCATGGACATGCATCAAAAAACCCCTTTGCAAATCCTATCTATAACTTTCTACCAACTTTCTCTACTCCCTTTCTTTCTTTCCTCTTACGAAAATAAACAAACACTCTCAAGTTCCGAGATCTCGGTTACACCAAAGTTATTTTCGCTAGGTGGGTGTGAGATTGATCCAAGAACATAGTTATTTGATCCGGTTTGAGGACCTACAATCATTTCACATTAACAAAAAATTAGGGGAAAACATTCAAACAAATGATTAATATAGCTTGGTCCTAAAATCGTCATTGCGGTAGGTTATGAGGAGAGAAGAATCCTACGAATCATGCTATAGGTGTTAACCAGTCATGTTAATGGGTTGATGGGTTGAACCTCACAATCCCATAAATTTTACACGAAAGAAATGATTGTGCCAACATACGAATCTAAACATAGCATATGCATTCATGGGTTGACACAAACAAAATCATTCAACATCTAAAATTTCATTGCATATTAATAATTTAAATTTATAACCAAAAATAAAAATGAGTATAAAATATTTCTCTCTTTTAACTTCTGAACTTTGATCCATAAACACGTTAAAAAATACGATAAAAATAAACAAGTCAGCATATGAACCCTCAAGGTTAACCCAAATTTATTTTTGGTTTTAATTTTTATTATGTTACATTTTAGGTTTACTCTGTTTACAATTTAAAACCGATACCAACCGAGTTTGGGTCGGTTCGCCATTGCAATGCTTGAAGTGTGTTTTTTGTTGGCTCACTGCGAGTTTTGTTTTTGCTCTTTAAATATGTTATTTTTTGTTTTTTTAATATGTTATTTTTTGTATTTGGACGTTGGCGAATTCATTTTTTTGTTTAGTTTCATCGTCATAACCCGATACCGACTGAATTTGCGATGGTTTGCTGCGCTACGTCATGGGTGATTTGTTTCTATTTTAAATATGTTAATTTCTTGTATTTGCCGTTGACGAATTTAACTTTCTAATTTAGTTCCAGTGTCAACATGCAGTCGGCTGGCAGCGTTTACTTTTTTGGGTTTAGCGTTGTTAGTATTACGAACCTAACAAATACCAACCGAATTCACATCACTTCGGGTTTATACCTGGTTAATATGTAATACAAATGGTTAATAGTAACAGGGCATAAAGGAGAATCTATTTAAAATTAAGTTAAGTTACTGGGCCATTAAAAAGAAAAGTAAACATAAATTTTAGAAGAAGAAGAAAGACAGTAAGATAGAAATTGAGAAGAACACTAGTTGATCATCAGCTGACAGCGGTGACACCGGTCATGCGCCAACACTCACCAATAAATGTATGGTCTCACACGTAGCCCTTATTAATTTCTCTTCCAACAGTCGGTAATCAAATGCATGCCTGCAAATTATTAATTTGCTACCATACTTCAACAAGTATTTTAATAACTATATATATAGCGATTGAGCTCTCATGGGAATCTTGCAATTTTTTATATAGTTATTAATAGTAGTGAATATAGATATAATGTGGAAACTGAAGATAGCACAAGGAGGGAGTCTGTTGCTTCATTCGGTAAATGATCACCTGGGCCGCCAATATTGGGAGTTTGATCCGACGCTAGGCTCTCCTGAGGAACTCGCCGAAATTGAGAAACACCGAAGGACTTTCCATGACAATCGCTTCGAAAAGAAACACAGTTCCGATCTGCTTATGCGCACTCAGGTGCGTACATTTTAACTTCTAGTTGACTACTAAAGGTGTTTGCTCAATTCAAACATGAAAATTATGGATCTAACCTTATATCAAAATCACTTAAAATAACTTACTTGCATACAATACACTTTAGTATATATTAAACATGCATGTTTTAGATTTGTTATTACACTTTTGTTATATTGTCAGTTATCCTTTTCTTTTATTGACAACCTGTAGTTTACAAAGGGTGTTGTTTTCCCACCAAAAGTGAATATAAAAGATGATGAAGGTGTCACAGAGGATATAGTAACAAATGTCTTAAATAGAGCTATTGGTTTTCATTCAACCCTTCAGGCAGATGATGGGCATTGGCCCGGAGACTTTGGAGGCCCTATGTTTTTACTGCCTGCTTTGGTTAGGCCGCTTATCCTTATAAATCTAGAAACTATTTCATCGATCAACATATTAATAATGACAATGCTTAATGACTCAGGTATTTACTCTAACCATTACTGGCACACTGAATGATGTTTTATCCAAAGAGCATATACGAGAGATACGTCGTTATATTTACAATCATCAGGCATGTATCGATCTCCTATGTTTTTCGTTATATGGTTTCAAGAGTTATTGAGATTGTAATCGTACTCGTGCAGAATGAAGATGGCGGTTGGGGTCTGCACATAGAGGGTCATAGCACCATGTTTGGTAGTGCTTTGAACTATGTTACATTGAGATTGCTTGGTGAAGGAGCCAGTGATGGAGGAGGGGCGATGGAAACGGGGCGGAAGTGGATTTTGGACCATGGTGGTGCCACTTGCATAACCTCATGGGGAAAGTTCTGGCTCTCGGTATAATTAATATTTAACTGTTCTTTGATCTTGTTTATTTGATTAATCTATGTTACCTATATGTTTATTAAATGATCTCTGTTAATAATAGGTACTTGGTGTATTTGAGTGGTCTGGAAATAATCCTATCCCCCCTGAGATGTGGATCCTTCCATATTTTCTTCCGGTGCATCCTGGTGAGTGATTCATATTCATCGTTGTTATTAATATTTAGTAGCTTTACAAAAACTGTAGCACCCCAACCTGACTAGGGTTTGCGTACCACATACACAATATAGGAAAGAACTTACAAAATGATCAACTCTATTACATTTACTAATTCAATTGTTTTCTTAAAATCTCAAGCACTCTTCCATGTTCTCTTCTAAAACATTTCAGGTAGGATGTGGTGTCATTGTAGAATGGTGTATCTTCCCATGTCATACTTATACGGGACGAGGTTTGTTGGACCTATCACTTCCACAGTTCTAGCCTTAAGAAACGAGTTGTTTACCACCCCCTATGATGATATAGATTGGAATGATGCAAGAAACCAAATAACATATTTTATGTTTTTCTCGAAAAAGTCCCTTGACGATTTTTACACACATAAAATCAACATACTTTATGTTTTCAACATAAAAGTCCCTTAACATATTAAATTTAAAAGGAAAAAGAAATAGCTCTCGATTATGATTGGATGTAATCATGAAAACATTATTTAACAAATTACATTATAATAGCGATAAAAGTTCATTTGTTTTATAACTTTTTAACGATTTTAAATTTATGCAAACCATTTTATAAGTTTTTACTTTTTTATTTTATTGCGAGTAACGTCATCAACACTCATTTATTTTATTATAGTGTTTTGTAAAACTATTTGTTATTATTGACTTACTGAATTAAAAAATGAAAAGAAAAGACGAACATTAATATATTCAATTCTTACCTGATGTGGTATTAACAAGTAATAAAAAAAATTACACTTTTGATCAAATTTAGCATGTGGAGGACTTTAATAGTTTAAAGTAAAAAAAAAAGGCATGTTGGTTCTTAATGTGCTTACGCGATAAGCGGTTAATCGCTTATTCAATGTGTGAACAGATTTCTCGATTACCTTATAGATGCCCCTCCCCCCCCCCCCCCCCCGGGAGGGCATTTCGCTGATGTTCTAACATCAGGGATCATGTGTAAGGGATTTTTGTGAGAAAATTAATACAGTAAGTAAAGTATGTTACTATTGGTTTCTTATATGCAGGAAGATCTCTACTACCCACACCCATTCATCCAGGACATACTTTGGGTAACTCTTAATAAGTTTGTGGAGCCTGTACTAATGAGATGGCCCGGGAAGAAGTTGAGAGAGAAGGCTCTTCGCACCGTAATGGAACATATTCATTACGAGGATGATAATACTCGCTATATCTGCTTAGGGCCAGCTAACAAGGTGAGGAACTTCGACATGCATGTATAAAGTCGCGGGTGGGTTCATAATTTATATATATCCAAAGGATTCTCTCTTTAAGCCTTAATCACTTATTCAGGTGCTAATATGCTTTGCTGTTGGGTAGAAGACCCAAACTCAGAGGCTTTCAAGTTGCACCTTCCAAGAATACCTGATTATTTGTGGCTTGCTGAAGATGGCATGAAAATGCAGGTCTTGAGATGACACTTTACCATCTTACATTCGGTTAATATGTTGCGCTTTTGTCACTGATTAACTGTTGACCTCTGCTTGTCTTTACATCATATATACCACATCTGCATAATCATCCTATGCAGGGTTATAATGGTAGTCAACTATGGGATACTTCATTTGCTGTTCAAGCAATTATTTCTACCAATCTCATCGATGAATTTAGTTCGACACTGAAAAAAGCACACATCTTTATAAAGAAGTCACAGGTGAGACTCACAGTTTCACTTATTATAAGCTTTTGTGGTGTTTGCTTCATGTTTAACTATTTTCCTTCTATGCATAAAGGTGTTGGATAACAGCTCTGGCGATCTTGATTATTGGTATCGTCATGTATCAAAAGATGGTTGGCCTTTCTCAACTGCAGACAGTGGATGGGCCATTTCAGATTGTACTGCAGAAGGGCTAAAGGTAAATGCTTATCATAAATTTAAGTTTTGATCAGTTTGTTAACTAAACACAGTTATTTGTTTTTTATTAGGTTGTACTTTTGCTTTCAATGTTGCCGCCAGAAATCGTTGGTCAGCCATTGGAAGCAAAACAGTTGTATGATGCGGTCAATGTTATCCTATCATTGCAGGTAATCCTTGATGGGAATGTTTTTAATATAACAAAGTAAACAAACAAATGAGTATTGTCCTCACCCCCCCCCCCCCCCCAAAAAAAAAAAAAAGAACACTCTTTTCCAAAAATCGAGTTAAAATGTAGTTCATTACTTTTACAGTTTGCAACAGTGTTAAACGTCCGATGTATCATTGCAGAACTCTAATGGTGGTTTTGCAACATATGAACTGACAAGATCTTACAGATGGTTAGAGGTATTGGATGTTTGACTGTAATGACATAGATATCCTCACAACATAATTTAATTTGTCTTTACAATCCCACTTTCAGTTGTTTAATCCTGCTGAAACTTTTGGTAGCATTACTATCGAGTACCCGTAAGACATTAAAACCTCTTTTCTACTTTCTAAAAAAAGTGTGGATGTTGCTTCAAGTTTACCAACACGTATGATATTTTAGAGACGTGGAGTGTACCTCATCTGCAATTCAAGCTCTGGTGGCATTTAAAAGATTGTACCCTGGCCACAGGAGAGAAGAAGTACAACATTGTATCGATAAAGCTGTTGCATTTATTGAATCGATCCAAGCATCAGATGGATCATGGTCTGTTTTCCATCTTATTATTGCAACTGCATATGGTTTGTTTATTGTAACCCCACCACAGACCCTACAAGTAGCGTTGGCGCTGTGAGTGAGGTTTTATTTGGTACGTTTGTTTGTTTGTTTATTAGAGCATTTTGTGATATCTTCATTAGGTATGGCTCATGGGCAATTTGCTTCACCAATGGGACATGGTTTGGAGTCAAAGGGTTGGTGGCTGCTGGAAAGGATTTTTCTAACTGCCCGAGCATTCGCAAGGCTTGTGACTTTTTGTTGTCGAAACAACTTGCTTCG
Source organism: Bidens hawaiensis (assembly GCF_021521415.1). Taxonomy (NCBI): domain Eukaryota; kingdom Viridiplantae; phylum Streptophyta; class Magnoliopsida; order Asterales; family Asteraceae; genus Bidens; species Bidens hawaiensis. The sequence goes on along the minus strand of NW_027491293.1, from coordinate 1,351,634 downwards.
GGTGGATGGGGAGAGAGCTACCTCTCTTGTCAGAACAAGGTCAAAACTGGATTTTAGCATTTATGTTTGACTAGTTTATCATGTGTTGATGTTTTCTATACAGGCGTATACCAATATTGAAGGAAATCGCTCTCATATAGTAAATACAGCGTGGGCTATGATGGCTCTCATTGAAGCTGACCAAGTATGCATCCTAAGTCAAATGCCAATCATTAGCCATCACATGGTCCTCTTAAGGATGATGCTATAGATACACCCCCCCCCCCCCCCCTAATCTACACACCAGCATGATTTTCACATCATATGGGCCATATGCGGTTATACTACCTTTATGACTTTTACAAACCAAAGCAAACCTATACATCATGCAGCCCGTATGACTTCTGACACACCACACCAGTGTCACATAAGTCAGTTTTAATAAAGTTGTGCGAGTCCGTATAATATTATGCATAACACCCTCTACGGGCTTGTATGACCATTTTCGGCATATCATGCGGGTCTCAGTATGATTGTCAATGGTGCACAGGTAGTATGTCAGTGGTGTGAATGTAGCTCCGTCCGTTTCTTAAACAAGTTGACATCATGGCAGCCCGTATAAAGTTAGAATAAAATTAAATATTTTATAAGGTCAACCTGTTTACAACTTAATCACAACCCATGAACCTGTTCACAACCCACCAAATATATATACACGAGTTGTGTTTGGGCTAATACATAATTTTTCTAACAAACTATGTTAACCTGTGCAAGAAGTTATTCAAATCCCAAGAAATAACTTATACTTATCTTGTACTAGTAGACCTTACGTAAAATAAAGCTTTCTAACAAATTACATTAGTAAATTAAGAGAAATTAGTAGAAATTTGCACGCATGAACGTGTCTCATAAGTTGTTCAAATTCCATTTTCCAGGCCAAAAGAGATCCAACGCCGTTGCACTCTGCAGCACGAGTGCTGATTAATTCTCAGATGGAAAATGGAGATTTCCCACAACAGGTAATCAGTCTCATTTTGTTATTTTGCGCGATATTTAAGAGAAGACAGAACACGATATTTATTTTGATTATGTTCAATTCTTATGTATTCGATTCTATTAAAAAAATATATATGCAGGAGATCATGGGGGTCTTCAACAGGAACTGCATGATCATGTATGCTGCATACAGAAACATCTTCCCTATATGGGCATTGGGTGAATACCGCTGCCGTGTACTTCAGGCGTGATCATAGGTTTAAATCTTATAGTAAATAAAAAATGTTTCAAATGCTCTCCTTTAGTGAAACTTTTAAACACTAATGTTTTAAGCAACGGAACTGAACGGATGGTTCTATAAAAAACTAAAAAGGAAATATTTCTGTATCAGATAATTGCTTTATGTAATTGGTATCTTGTTTTTGTTGTCATACAGATGTGAATAACCAAATACACAATCTAAACTGAAATCTAGCTTTCTGCCTTCAGACAAAAACTAACTATCAAAGGGTAAAATAGACATTTCGCATGAAAAATAAGGATAAACATTCGATCTATTAAATATAGTCTGGTCCTAAAGTGACCATTGCTACAGGTTACAAGGAGAGACAAATCCTCTAGTGGTGTTAAACTGGTCGTGTTTGTGGGTTAATGGGTCGAATCTGACACAAACTGGAAAATCTTACACGAACCCAATGATTGTGTCAAACACATGAACCTAAATACAACATTTGTATTTGTGGGTTGACACAAACTAAGTTGTTTAACTTGAATATTAAATTTCGTTTTTGCATATTAACATAGTTATCAAATGCGATACGCGCACTTAAGGCGCATAGGCCTTGCCAAGGGCCTAGACGCAAGGGCAAAAAAGCAAGGACCTGAGAAAAAAAATGAAAAGCACAATAATGGAAAAAAAGTAAATAAAATTATATTACGTATTACAAAAATTGAATAAGATATTTAAATACCCAAAATTATCCAATACCAAAAACTTGAATAGCATTGTTTAAATACCAAAAATTATCCAAGAAATAGTGAGTATAAGATGAAAGAACTTAATTGTTGCTACTGTGACACACTGTCATGTCACAGTAGCGAATCTTAAACAAAATTTCAGGGATATGTCAAAAATTATTTTTACCATGCATTCATGTAAATTCAAGGGGTACCCTAATTTTTGTTAAGGGGTATCCCGATACATAAAACAGTAAAAAAGAGGAAAAAATTACGCTTCGGCAGTGAGGAGTAGCCCAGGCTACCCCTGGGCTCCATGTATGTCTGATTGTCCGCGTGTGATAGAGAAAAAAGCAGTACTGTACCACATTAGAATAAACAAGAAAAAATTATTTCTACTAACCTTTGTTGGGCCCTATTTGTTTCGTAGTCTTTTGTACTATTTCATATTGTTACGATGTAATTTATTAGCTTTTGGTTTCATTTATGTATGTTTGGGCTTGAGACTATGTACTTTGAGCCCATTGGGCCGATATAATGAAAGTATACATGGCATACCTTCACTATAAATAGTGAAGGTATGCACATGCAAAACAACCTATTGTCAATCTTAGCATACTTCCTCACCAACTCTGTCCCTCTTCTACCTTTTTACCATTCTTGGAAATAAACCAAGCATCACAAGATCTGAGATCTCGGTTCTCTACTAGTGATTTCTGCTAGCTAGTAGTTGAGATTGATCCAAGAACATAGCTGTTTGATCCCGTATCAAGGACCTACAATTGGTATCAGAGCTTTCGGCTCTACTAGTTGAGGTTCTTGGGTCACAAGTTTGGAGTTTGCTCTTGTTTGAGTGCTGGTGAAGTGTGCTTTTATACAACAAAGATTATTCAAGTGTTGTATGTGGGTTTTCGGGCTTAAAAGGGTGTTTGTAAGCTTGAAAAGTGTTTAAAAGTTGTGTTTGAAGGTGCTGAGTTGTTTTTCAGGTTTCTCATTGTGTTTGAAGCTGAAAATCTGGATAAAGGTGTGTTTGGATAAGTTTCGTACGTAAAAGGTAGAATTCGAGATTCTGGAAATTCAAATCGAATCAAGTTTCTGGAAATTCAAATCGAATCGAGTTTGTGGAAATTCTAATCGAATCGAAGTTTGAAACAAACTGAATCGAGTTCTGAAACCAATCGAATCGAGTTTCAATAATCAATTCATTTTATAGTAGTAAATTATGTAAAGTTGGTAGAATTTTTACACGTAAGCGTTTCTCATAAGTTATTCAAACTCCAACTTTTTTCAAGCCAAAAGAGATCCAACGCCGTTACACGCTGCAGCACGTGTGCTGATTAACTCTCAAATGGAAAATGGAGATTTCCCGCAACAGGTAAATCAGGCCTATGGCATTTTCATTTTGCTAGACGCTATATTTAAGAGAACACAATCTTACAGTGACTATGTTCGATACTTAAGTATTTAATACTCACAAAAGAATATATATTTGTAGGAGATGATAACAGGAACTGCATGATCGCATTTGCTGCATACAGAAACATTTTCCCTATTTGGGCGTTGGGAGACTACCGTTGTCGAGTAGTTCAGGCGCGATCACAAATTAATCTTAGATTTAAATCTTTTAGAATAAAGGAGGCTTTAAATACTCTCCTTTAGTGAAACCTTTCAACACTAATGTTTTAAGCAACTTTTTTTTTTCTTTTTGACAAACTGTGTTGAGCAACTGAACTGGTGGTTCTGTAAAAAACTAAAACTGAGATTTCTGTATCAAATAACTGCTTCTGTATAATTGGTATTTTGTTTTTGTTTTCTTAAATATAAATAATTAAATACACATTCTAAACTGAAAACTAGCTTTCTGCCTTTAAAGAAATACTAGGTAAAGGTAAAATAGCCATCTCACATTACAGGAAAAATTCAAACAAATGACTAAATATAGCTTGGCCCTAAAAATGGTCACTGGGAAAGGTTATGAGAAGAGAAGAATCATACAAATCATGCTATAGCTGTTGAACGGGTCATGTTCTTGGTTTGACGGGTCGAATGACAAACCCGGAAATTTTATACAAACCTGATGATTGTGTCAGCACATGAATCTAAACACGACATGTGTATTCACAAGTTGACACAAACAAAGTCGTTTAACTTAATTTAATTTGTTAACTTTTTGCAGATTAATACCTTAGATTTATAACCAAAAATACAAATGTGTATGAAACAAATACCATCTCTTTTTTAGCTTTTAAATTTTGGCACAATATAAACACATTTAAAAATGATAAAAATAAACATGTCAACCTGTGAACCCTCTACGTTGAACCGAATTTTGCTTGAAGGTGTTTGTTGGTTTGACTCGAAGTTTACTCCAAGGCCCCGAACCCATTTAGATTAACCAAGACCCGTGAATTTAGTGTTAGATTCGTGGCTACTTTGAAATTCACCCTTATCTTAAACCATTCGCTATCACTCTGTTTTCAGGCACATTTGTGTACATCTACTTAAATGAGCATTATTCTTTCTAAATAAGGCATGCATACGGTAACGGTTATACATTTATAATCACTTACATCTTGTACTGTATAAATTCTAGACTCCATCTATATTTGTGTTGACTGACCTGTATAATATGTACACTACATTTACAAGCAATTTGGTAAAAAATATTCTGAATGGAATCATAGGGCCTTCTGATCTAGCCTTTCATTCCAATTCAGGCAGCGAATCAAACTGCGAAACCAATCACCCGTTTGGTCAAACTTGTTGACCGTTGGAAGCGGATGCTGACTCATGCATATACGCACCGAGTCTCCTCTCGATAGCTGCTGCCTTCTTTTCCCATCAAATGACACCCAAGCATTACTTCGTGCATCCTCCGGTATCTGCCATTAAAACAACCAAAATGTCATATTGCCAATCTTTTATAATAAAGTCAAACCGCGTGCGAGTTGGCTCACCTTTAATTCAAGACGCGCAGAATCAGGAAGTATAACGGGCCTAAATGAGAGCGAATGCGGACAAATCGGTGTAAAAAGCATGCACGGAACATTTGGATGAACCTGCATTCAAACAAAAATAAATAAATAAATAAATAAATAAAGAGTAAATTACGCTTTCGGTCCCTATGGTTTGGCATGTCTAACCCTTTTAAGTCCAAAAAGAAAATCTTTCAGCATATCATGGCCTAAGGTTTTAATTTTATGGGAAAGGTTAAAATACAAAGGGATACAAAAATGAGAAGTGTGAGAAGGATTTGTGACCACACAAAAAACCCCTCAAAAAAAATTCAACAAATAATAATAAAAAAATCATAACTCAAAATATAAATAGAAAACTAAATTTAAAAAACAAAAAAGTTTCCCCCGTCATTCCCGTTCAAAAAAAACGCCGAAAAGACACAATGACAAAAATGAACAAAAGACGCAATTATAACTAAAAAAAGACACAATAGATCGCAAAATATAACATTGATATAACACAATATCAAGAAAAAAGACACAATCAATGAAGACAATAAACACAATACACAATGATAAACAAAAAGACACAAAGATCTTTTTCCCTCAACATTGTTTTTTTAGAACGAGGAAGACGGTGGAAACATTTTTGTGTTTACTTTTTTTGTTTTTAATTAAATTTTGAGTTATGATTTTATCAATTTTTTTAAGGTTTTTTTGTGTGGCTACAAATCCTTCTCATTTTTGCCCCCCTTTGTAGAATAACTTGACCCTAAAATTTATAACCCTTTTTGAAGTGAAAGTTATGAAATTTAAAACTCAAGCCACGATATGTTAAAAGATTCCTTTTTGGACTAAAAGATTTAAACATACCAGACCACACGGACCAAAAGCATAATGTACTCAAAAAAATAAATAAAACGACCAAACAATATCTTTTTTAGCATACCATGGAACCACCTGCGGCTGTAGAGTAAGCTGTACTCCCTGTAGGTGTTGCTACTATGACACCATCACCTTGTACCTATTCGGTCAAATATATTATAGGTCAAACGGATCGGATCTGACGTGGTAGATGACAGATCATCAGACCATGATTCAACAACTCACCTTGGTAATAAGACGGTCATGTTCATAGCACTCAATTTTGGAAAGATACGGGTTGGAACCACGGTCAACCACAACCTCATTCAAAACATCAAACACTTTTCCGGGCATTGCTTTCCCATCTCTAAATATCTCGCAACGAAGACGCATTCTAAGAGTTATATAAACTCCTTCTAATGTGCTGTTTCCATGAATGACCCGTTTCAGATCTTGGTTATAGTCTTCAAACTGTACCACATAAATCTATTAACATATAAAAAATGGTCTTTTTAGTTGCATTAAGTCAAGCAAGATGCTTACAGCATGAGAAGTGAGAAAACCAAGTGATCCAAGATTGAATGATACAACAGGGGGGACTGCACCCCGAAACAAGTTTGAAGCGTGTAGAATAACACCGTCTCCACCCAAACATGCAATCAGATCTACCCTCTCATGAAGATCACTATATAAAGGTGATGAAATGGCAGGTCAGGTTATGGGTTCAGTACAAAACGAGATATTTTATATACAGGTCAAGTCAGGTTAATTGACCCGGAAGGCTGGAACACTTTTTGCCCAAATTTTTAAGTTTTCTACATAAATTTTATAATATAATTGAAAATTTTATGTTATTTTCATGATTTAGAAGGTTTTATGTATTAAAAATACACTTTTGGAAACTTTGACATGTTTTCTTTTTAGCTAACTTTTGTTACATGAGAGTTGTTTAAAAAGCTCACGGCTCTCTTGAATTTCTCTTGTTTGAAATGGCCATCTCTAATTGTATGATGAAAATACCTAGTATCTTGACTGTAGAAGGTCTGTACGAACCCGAAGCCTGGTATTCTTGCAAAAACATGACGGACCTCAGGTTCAAAAGTATAACCCATAATTTACTATATATAAATTATAAATTTTGTAGCTTATTAATTTGCATTGTGTGTATGTTACAATTAATACCTTTTTCTTTGTATGTGTGTGTGCATACACACGTAAAATTATAAAATTAAGTTTTAGGAAAAAAAACAAGCTCGCTTAACAAGCCACGAGCTGAGCCCGAGTTCAACATTTCAGCTAGTTAAGATAAACTATGCGAGCCTGCCAGCCCGGCTCGGTTTGTAAACTAGCTGAGCCCAAGCCTAACCTGGCTCGGCTCGGCTCATTTACAGCCCTGTGTTGCTTTTACCGGTTAGAGAGAAACTTAGCCCAAATCGACCCGTTAGAAGTAAGTGGGTCAAAATTGCAATATCTAATTTATATCATGAAAAAATATAAATACCTAGTATCTTGACTGTAAAAGGTCTGTACAAACCCGAACCCGGGTATTCTTGCAAAAACATCATGAACCTCGGGTTCCACAAGAACATTCATATTCTCTTGGTGATACAAGAAAGAGGCAATCTGTGTTTCAATCGATACATTCTTAGGATTAATATTATAAAGTTTACCTTTCAAAAAAAATATTACGATGGAAATCAAATATACCTCTTTAGCTTGTTCCATTAACTCTTCACCAAGCTTCTTTAACAGTAACACAGTTTTAGGTGATGATTTCCACATCAGCATCTGCTGTTGAGTACTAGGATGAGTGAAAGCCAATGAAGATTCAGTTACTTTCTCTCTAGTACAAGAAAATCCATCTGTTCTCACTAAAAACATCTCTGCTTTCTTTCTTGATTGCACTCTCACAACACCAGTTGTTGAAGCACACATGTTTCCCTCAACCGAGTCCCCATCTTCATTGGTTAACCCCTGTAAACTATCCGTTTGTGTGACACCTACCACGTGCTTGTCTGCATCATTAAATTCCGTCAAACTGGAATTTGCATGATCACGATTAGCATTGTGTACATTGATATTAGATAAGCTTAAACTTCCATTGCTTGCTGAACCATTTGTTGAATAACTTGACTCATGATTGTTGATGTTGAAAACCGACCCGTTGTAATTAAGTGTCTTGCTTGATTTCATTTGTTTCTCCAATCTTTTGCGTTCGAAAGTGAAATATGTCGAAGGGGAACATGTTTTATTATTAAAAAACATGGACATTTCTTTTCTGGAGAAAACATTGCAGGGTGGTAACTGGGATTTAATAGGATTAACATTGAAATCTTGATCATCATCAATATTATTCAACGTTTCAGTATAAGCCCCGTTACTGCTTTTATAATCGTTACTTGTGGTTAAAGATTCTTCATTATCTTCTTCCGTCACTACTGATGAAATTTGTGGCTTCTTTTCTGAAAATTTATTGTTATTTGGAGAACTGAACCGAGACATGTATTGTCTCCATCTAGAAACCATTGCAGACGTTCTCCAAACGCCTTCTTTACTATGAAGATAAACCGGTTTCTTCATTGAGTCGGTAACCAAGTTTGAAAATATCTCAACCTGCTCGGTTGACGGTGCAGTCCCCACCTCAACCGGAAGCTTGATCAGGTCAATCTTCCCAGACGATACTGCATCTTGCAATGCAGTTTCATAAAAGACATCATTCACGGTTTCTGCTCGAAGGTCAACAATCGTTTTAAACCCATTATCAACCAACCACTTTAAACTTTCCTCAGTCAACTGACTACCTCTCCAAAATGCAACTTCAGAATCACTCGGTTCAATATCTTCTTTTGAAGTAGATAAATAAACCGGATTCCAGTTAGCAAACAACGATTGAGGCGGGTAGTCATCTCCACGAGGAAGACCCGAGTCATAACAAACGTTTTTCAAACGTTGAAGCTTCCTCCAGACGACTCGGCTTCTAGAATCATCCGGAGTCAAAAAGATTTCAAGAGCAATGTGTAAACTTTCACAATACCGTTTCATTTCACGTCTGAAAATAGCTAGTGGTGGAAGGTTATCTTCCATCCTATCTACATCTGTGACATTAAATGATTTCATGACCGATGATCTGCCGGATAACAGATCTTCACGTCCTTTATTCAACAGGCAGATCATGCAACCAAGAACCGAGACTATCTTGTCTTCAAGTAATGGTTTATCTTCTGAAGGGAAAGCATACGAAACACTGCATTCGCCCGTAAGCGGATTGCATAACGTGTCCATTAACGCATTGTGCAGGCTTTCGGCGGCTCTGAAAATTCTACAGTATGCTTCGACTTCAGCTATGTCACCCGGAAGCGGGCCCACCCAAGGTAGTTGTGTCAAATTGTGAGATTGGTATGTCTAGAAAATTACAAACAAAGTGTTAAGAGCTTAATATTAGTTGAGGGTCGTTTAGTCATCTTTGGTGCAGATTGAAATGGGTCGGGTTGGATTGACATGACACGGTTTTTATAAATAATTCGTGTGCCAAATATGACTGTAATAATCATATCATTCCATGAGAATAATTTGTGTATCCTTTTATTAAATATTATTTAAATCCGTCCGATCTAAGAGATATAACACATAACCTAAATCGGCCCTTCGAATGACCTAAAGTCTAAACAGCAAATAGCTGGGTTCTTTTTTTTTTTTTTTTTTGAAAGTTAGGAATTCAAAAATCATAAAATAAAAGCATCCAATTCCAATTATAATAAAGAGGTAGTGGGCAGCTAAATAGCAAAACCAATCCTACTGTATTATTGTGTGTCTTTTAAAGCAATATTATTTTAATCCGTTTGACCTAAGAGATATAACACAAAAATCATATTATTTCAACAATTATTGTTATTATAATTATTATGTTTAATGATTAATAAAATTAGGTAAAAGTGACACCTGAGAATCCAAGCCAATATTGACGGATAACGGATTAGAAAGCTCGGCACCGGCAGCAGCGACGACACTGATACGACGTCGTACAGGCAAGCGCCACCTGGCAATGAAACTAGTGGATGGCTGAAGGTGATGGGGGCTGCGTAGAATGGAAGCAGCTGTTCGATTCATGTCTACGATGAGAGAGTGGCAGGAACATGACGCCATGCCACACCAAAGAAATGGGAGGTGTGTGTGGATTGAGAAAATTAGCAAGTGTGGATAATAACAAGATGGTACGTGTTTTGTTGTGATATTTTGACATTTTGGTTCGTGGATTTTTCAGTTATCTCCATTTCTAATCTAGTGTTCTCCTGTTTTGATGCTGACAAGTGGACAAGGGTTAGCCTGCCAGACAAGTTTCAACATATCTCCTATGGCACAACGCTCTATAACTTAGTTACTATATTATTTAACCCATGTTATCGGACACCGAACCGGATAGGTTATCGGTCGGACCGTTCACGCTCAAAAATTCTGGAAAAAAATGTTAAGTGAAAATATATATAAAAATTCCATTATAAACCGGTTGAATCGGTCCGGTTCTACGGCTTGACCGGTGAACCAGTTTGGATTGTCCGGTTTTTTGAGAAATGAGTGAACTAAATCGAACCGGACCGGTCGGGTGACTGAATCCTAGTCCGACCGGTCCGGTTTTAAAAACAATTTTTAACGGCAATTTGGATCATCGACATTGACTCATCTGATGGTCTTCATTCTCTGAGTATGGAACCTTCAGGTACTAGGCTGGCATGCTTCTAGATGAAAGCTCGTACGACAGTCTTGACTCGAAGACCCTTTCAGAGGGAAACCAAAAATCACATAACTAAACCTGGAGCCTTTATTTTTAAATGTATATACACAAGGTGCTAAAAATATTTATATATTCTAAAATGTGTGTTTATATTGAAAACGTATAGATATAGATGTTTTTTAAGTGGTGCTTTAAAGATATAATAAGTGAAAGAAAAGGAGATTACTACGTAGCTATGTGCCTGTTTTAAGTATCTTTATCAAAGCAATATGTGTTTAATTTTTTAAGGCGGGATAACTATAGTTCTCTATTTCAAATTTGTTTTTTTATTGAATGGTTGTTTCCACAATTCGAACAATTATGGTAATTTTGTTTTGTTTATTCTCACAATTATCAACGATTTATGAGGAAAAATATTATATATAAGGGCCCATGTTTTAGTTCTCGCTCGGGACACCTGAGTCTTGGAGATGACCAATAACACATAAAGTCTCATATGATCCAGTAACTAGTCAAACATACTGAAATCACAAAACCCAACATGGGATTCAATAATATGCGAATATCAAGTAAACTCTCATGTGATCTAGTAAACACCAACATGCTAAAATCACATTAAAAACTATGTAATTTAATCATACCATAGCTATGTACGCACCCATATAGTTAAGTCATAAAATTATTTCAGAGGACATGTAACATTCATATGAAAAGATGTATGGTGATAACCAAGCTTTCCACAGGTCTACTCCAAACTCCATAGATGTTCACATAACAAGATTATAATGGTGATCAGTGAAAAGTATTTTCTTAGTTAAGTGGTGAAGAGTGAACAACAATATAGCATTAAGATGGCATCAACATAAGATCGCTGAGTGAAAAGTACGGCCGAGAATCTTATTTAAGACCATCACATTCTCGTCCTCACTACAACCAAATACCAAACAATGGTTTTTTTTTATTTCGAAGTGTGTAATGGTTTTCTTTTAAGCCCGTCCATATATGTTTATATAATTTCCAAACATTTCTATTAAAGAAATATAAAAAGAAAAAAAGGCAACGAAAGAAGAAGGTTGTTAACTTCGTCTATGGTAAGGATTTACACTTGTTTTAAAACTACTTTATTTATTTTAAGACTTTAAAGAAGCTTCTTATGGAAATATTCAATTCGTTTTAAGTCTTTAAACCAAATGAAATTTACCCACAAGGCCACCAGTCTCCATCGAAAAGATTTTATTACTTTAAATTTTTTGAATTGGTCCTCACTTCCAGAAGATGTTCATTTTATTCTTGAGTGAAAGGATGTTTTATAACATATAAAAAGTTAAATTAAATTAAACTATATGTTAAATTTCCACTCCCATAATTTCACCAATCTATAAGTTAAATTTCAAAATTTTAAAATGAAAAAGTAAACCTTCTTGAATCCGGGCAACGCTTTAAGTAATATTAAACAATATAAAAATCATACAACGAAATGTTAAAACCTTTTGCTTTTTAAAATTCGAATGTTAAAACCTTTTTAAAAGCTTTATTCCCTTTTAACACAATGACTAAATAAAGTCAATTATAAAAGTATTGTGTATAACAAATCATTATATACGCCATCAAATTAGTCGCAAAGTATTAAACTTTAGGCAATGAACAAGTCAAATGATAATACAAAATGATACCTAAACAACTGACTTTTATTGGGTAATAAAAGAATTTGTTGACTATTTCTGGAATACATAACTTCTTTCAATTTAAATAAGTAAAAAGAAAATTGGTGACTACAATCAAAATTACAAATGCATCGTTTTTACTTTTATATAGTATATTTGATATAGAGATGAAATCGGAACTATACTGGACCACCGGTACCGAACCAGTAATGGAAAATCCCGAAACTGAAAATGAGTGGAAATGTAAACTGAATACTGTACCGAATGTGTTGCTTCGGTACCAGTCTTTATCGCTATCATCGAAAATACTATAACCGAAAACATGAAACAACGAATACTGGTATCAATACCCATGGTGTACGCACGGTATCAGTTTGGTTCTTGTACATGTACTTGGCTAAAATCCTCATCCCTAATTTGATATTTGCTTTTTATGTGTTACACTGTTACATGTGCATTTTTAAAGTCTTTTGAGGTTTTCCCTGTTATCAACAGAAAGATATTGTTATAAGTATTTGGTTAGGTGGTGGTTTAGTTATGGGAACATATATATAAAGCATACAAAGTCCCTGCTAATTAGCAAACTTATCCTCCTTCCATCAAGTGAATACAATGGCTTCTTCCACATCTTCATTTGCTTCCATCTCTACCATACTAATTGTTGTTGTGTTCATGTTTTCGATGGCTAAATCAGACTTCGATTTCAATATGCCACCTATCAACTCTCCTTTCTTAGGTAAATCATCCCTCTTGTGGTAAAATTAATTCAACCATTGTTTGTATACATATTAACAAACAAATAAACAAGCGTACCCTGTATGATCCCACTAATACAGAGTATCGGTAGGACCCAAAGAATATGTCATGAGCGCAAACCTTACCTCTATCTCAGCGGATAGATAGACTGGTCCAAACACCTTTTTATTTGTCGTTTTTACCTGTAGAGTATATTTTGTATACATACTAATCAAGATATATGCATATGTTTGAATAGATGATTTTTGTGGCAAAGTCAACTGTGGAAAAGGAAACTGCTCAGCAGATGGCACTAAACCGTTCGGTTTTGTCTGCAAGTGTGATCCAGGATGGCGCAGAACTCGGTCCAAAGATGATGACGATGACCATGACTTCCTTCCATGTGTCATTCCCAACTGTAAGATCAACCGTTAAATGCAACTAAATAGGTGCTGACATCATAAGTTCATAACTGACCTTAATATATATGTTGTTGGTTTATTAGGTACTCTTGACTACTCGTGCATGCCAGCTCCTCCCCCGAGCCCTAATAATAATTCTCTCTTTGATCGTAATCCACTTACTCGCTGATTTCGTGAATTACAGCAGAGTTTATGTTTTTTAGGCTGTTTTTATTGATGCTTATACGTTTATATGGCTTAATTTAGCTTGTACTGGACATACTGTGGAGAAGGTAAATGCAACCAGGATAATACATATAAGCATAATGTGACTGCAACCCAGGATACACGAATCTCATGAACGTCTCCCATTTTCCGTGCTTCAGCAGTTGTACGATTAACCAACCGTTAATTCTTTACAAATATATAACCCATATTTGTTAGATCTTTGAATAAACGTTTGAATCTTGAAACAGGTGCAATTGGAAACGATTGCAATAAACTTGGAGTACGGTTGGCAGACACGTCGTCGCCAAGTGGCTCGTCTGGTGATCACAATCAAGGTGAGACAACTGGCTATGTTTTCATAACTGAACGAGTTCTTTTTACTGGTCCACTAGTGGGACCGGTTTTAAAAACTGTATGAAGTCATAAATAATATATAAATATAAAGATAAATCTGAAAACATTAGGAACTAGTCAAGGATTGGCTAATTCTTCAACCTCTATGAAAATTACATGTGAACTGGAAACTATATATTATATAAAAAGTCAAACATTTTTGTTGACTTTGACTTTTGGTTTTGCAGGCAACAGATTTCTTCCTGGAGGGTTTCATTGGGTTGGAATAATAGCGATGTCTGTAGTCATGGCTCTATGGAAATAGGAAACGTGTTTGGTTTGCTGATTGTTTCGTTTGAGAGGTCTTGTTGGTATTTGTTTTGATTTATATATGTACATGTAGATGTATCTATTATTGTTTGTGTACAAAAATAAAATCTTTTGTATGTAGAAATCTTGGTAAATGTTTCTTAGAATCAATAAATGATAAGTGATCAACCCAGAAGAATATAACCAAACTAATTCACTAAGGGAGGCCGTACCCTTGCACAGTTGCACGGGTAGCATAACCGCTTGGGTACACCGCCACCACCCTTGCGAATACTAATTTCGGGTTTAAGACATGGGTTGTGTTCACTAAATGGTTTGAAGAATGTAGCCGGTATCCAATGGATTTATCATCGTTTAATAATTAAGAAAAAAATAGTTATTGTTACCTATCTAATATATACCTCATTTAAACCATTTTACTTCAACAATTCAAATGTTTTTATCAAATTTACATACACACAAACAACATGGATGATTTTTGAAAATTATTATTTCCATCTGACAATTACGATGGTGTATTCTTCACTGATAGTAGCCTTTCATTTCACTGTGATATTGTCAAACAAATCGAAGATTATAATGAGGATTTTGTGTGTGTGTGTGTTTTCATATTTTGATGTTTTTTATTTAATTATGCTATGTTTAATTTAATGAAAGTTTTTCTTTATTTATGTTTATAGATGCATATTAGTTTTAGTTAAAAAAATGTTCATGAACCATCCATTTACGTTTGATTAAATCTTAACGGATGACAAGGTCTCGTTCAGTTTGATTTGTTTACAACCCTAACAATGCAATTATTATTTAATGTTTTTCTAATATAAAAAAATAAATGGATAAATGTGATTGGCTAAAGAAACATATGACCTCACCTCTCCTTTCCCAACACTCGCTATTGCGCTAACGCTGCACCTTTGGCACCCTCTTTGTTAGACTATGCATTATGGGCGCCTTCAAGGGGGGAGAAAAGGCGCCGTTGGAGTTGGAACACCGTTAGGGGGCGCGGTGGAGGCGGGCACGGAGGGGGGCCGGGCATGAGGACGACCGGCGCCATTGGTAAAGCTCTCTCTCTCCTCTCTCTCACATACACACATACATATATATTGGGGCGCCCAAAGGGTATTAAACCATAGCGGGACGGGCTTCGATGCCCCGGCTTTTTACGAGGCGATGATGTGGCGCTGTGGAGGGCCTTCGATGCCCCTCACCATAGCATACAGCCTTAAGGCTCTATGCTATGATGGTGAGGGGCTTCGAAGCCCCTCCACAGCGCCACTTGCGCACTGGGGGCATCGAAGCCCATAATGCCCCTCTATGGTGGGGGGCTTCAAAGCCCGACCTTTTTTTTTCATAAAACAAAAAAACCAATAGAATCATATATAATACAATAATTAAAAAAATACAATAATACTAAAATACAAAATAAAAATCCTACAAATAAAAATATAACTAATGCTCGTAGTCCTCGTCCTCGCCCACCACATACAACTCGGATCCCACGGGTTTTGGTTTGGGTTCGGTGTTGAGCTTGAGCTTGTGTTCGGGTTTGGGTTTGGGTTCGAGCTAGGATTCATGATTTTGTGTGAAGATGAAAGTTATGAAGATTGTTAAATTTGGTGTGAAGATGAAAGTTGTTTGAGTAAAATTGAGAAAAAAGTTTGAATTTATATAGAAATGTTAATTACTCCCTCCATAGAAATGTCATGGTTTGAAAAACACACAAGTTTAAGATGGATTGAATGATTACTTTTTTTGCATACCAAATGACAATAATGCATTTGAAAATTGGGTCCATCAATATTGTTTATTAATACTAGTTTTGTTTGATTATGGGTAAATTTGGAAATTAGCTAATAAAGTTTGAAAATGGACATTTGTAATGAGACAAATAAAAAAAGAAGTATGGACACTTCTAATGAGACGGAGTGAGTATAATTTTTTTTTAAACGGCTCTATTTTTAACCATTAGGGTGAGCCCCCCGCCCTTTCCGCGCCCGCCTTGAAGGTGCCCCCGGCGGTGTTCCCCCGTTCCTTCCTCGCCCCGTTCCTCCCCTTCCGCCATAGCACGCAGCCTAAGGGATGTAATGGTGTGTGGCGGCGCTCTCTTTACTGAACTTGCAGGTAAAAGAACCAATACTCCAGGGACTTAACCCGTAACCCAGAAAATATAAAGGGACGATTGATCTAATTAAATTCTGAAAACCCTAACAAGCTAAAACCCTTTGGCTCTTCTACACGCCAGTTGCAGAGAGAGATAATTATCACAGTGAAAACAAAGCTACAAGACAACACACAAATGGCATAACACAACACAATGGTTTGTTTAATATGCAGAAGTTTTTATCCCACATTTTAACACCACCTCGACCTGTCCTTATCCCTTCAAGGTTTTATTTTAATCCAAACACCACCAATTCCACATTTTGCTCTCTAGGGTTTACCAAACAGAATACACTTACAATGCCGTCAGCCGCCGCCACCACCGCCGGTATGGCTACTGCTGTAGGCTGTAGAGGCCCTAAAACTTTTAATAGTAGTAGTAATAGTAATACATGTCCGAATTCGACTCGGTTTGTGTCTAGTTCTACTTACACGTGTCGTAGTTGCCGGTGTGTTATGGCTCCGTCTAGGGCTTGGGCTGTGTTAAAGGAGAATAGAATTGGGGGTAAGGTAGCTTGGTTACATACCTCTGCTTTTCCTGATAATGAGGTTTCGGCTTCGGCGACGAGGTCTGAGGATAATAGTAGTGGTGATGATGGTAATGATAAGTCTGTGAAACTGAATAGGAGACATAGGGGTTTTGGTGGCAGCGGTGGTGCTCCGCAGTTCGGAAACCCGGATTTGCTGACGATTCCGGGCGTGGGCCTGAGAAATTTGAGGAAATTGGTCGAGAATGGTATAGGAGGTGTAGCTGAGCTCAAGCAAATCTATAAGGACAAGGTACTTTTTTATTCTTTTAGATAATGTAATTTATGGGTATGTTTGCTGCAGTGTATTGTAATTTATATGAAAAAGATGCCTGCTACTTGATGAATATTCTATGGGTTGCTTATAGGAGATGGTTGATGTTGTTTGGAAAACAAGGGTATTTAAGTAATTCTACAGTTGGCTTATGCTTCAAAATCATGTTACATATATGGTCATTGACTTATTCAAGTAGAGTCACAGCAGAATATCTTTTCAAGATTATTAATATGTTGGTTTTCTTTTTCCTTGTCTTTAGTTTTTTGGGGAATCAAGTCAGAAGATGGTGGAGTTTTTGAGAGGCTCAGTTGGCATCATACACAGAAACCATGCTGAAAGTATAACCACATTTATCAAAGAGAGTGTGGATGAAGAACTTAAAGATGACCGTGTCACCACTGCACCACAAAAGAAACGACTTACATTCTGTGTTGAAGGGAATATTAGTGTGGGAAAGACGACTTTCTTGCAGAGAATTGCCAATGAAACTCTTGAACTTCAAGATCTTGTTGAGATTGTTCCTGAACCCATTGGCAAGTGGCAAGATATTGGGCCTGATCACTTTAACATATTAAATGCTTTTTATGCCGAGCCAGAAAGGTATGCATACACGTTTCAAAACTATGTGTTTGTTACACGAGTTATGCAGGAGAAGGAGTCGTCTAGTGGAATTAAGCCTCTCAGATTAATGGAGAGAAGTGTTTTTAGTGATAGGATGGTATGCATTAAGTTTTAAGCTTTTAAAGCATTATTGAAGTTTGTTATAACTATGAAATCTATAAATTGACTTTTTTTTTTGTGTTCAATAAAGGTTTTTGTGAGAGCGGTACATGAAGCCAAGTGGATGAACGAAATGGAAATTAGCATCTACGATTCGTGGTTTGATCCGGTTGTTTCATCTCTTCCGGGTCTTATTCCAGATGCTTTTATATATCTCCGGGCCAGCCCGGATACATGCCATAAACGAATGATGCTTCGTAAGAGATCAGAGGAAGGTGGGGTCAGCCTTGATTATCTTCGTGATCTGCATGAAAAGCATGAAAGTTGGCTTTTTCCGTCTCAAAGTGGAGATCATGGAACTCTATCTGTTAGCAGCGCTCTTGGTCACATGGATGGTTCTTTACATCCTGATATTAGAGACCGTGTGCTTTATCTGGAAGGCAATCATATGCATTCAAGCATACAGAAGGTAGTTTTTATTTTCTCAATGCTACCCTTTTAACGGTTATCCTATATGTCTTATCGTCTCTATATCCTACACAGGTACCTGCATTGGTTCTAGACTGTGAGCTCACGATTGATTTCAGCAAGGATGTTGAAGCCAAAAAACAGTACGCTTTTCTAATCATAATTAACTTAATGATTATAAAGAAAAAGGACTAAAACGAGTTAATTTTCAGCATTCATGTCTTTTCTTTTAGATTGATATGAACATATTTCTCTATTTTATATGCATGTTAAGGTATGCACGCCAAATTGCCGAATTTTTTGAATACGTAAAGAAGGTTAAAGAAGTTCCTACTAAAGGCATTGAAGCAGGCAACAGCAGGAACGACCAATCACAGATACTGCTTCCAAATGGAGGTTTGTGGGTCCCACCAAAGCGGGAAGATTTATCTAAATCCCTGAAGTCACTGGAGTTCACGCCCTTCATGCCTGGATCAGGCTCTGTGTAGTGCAGATACTCGTTTTGCTTGTAAAGAGAAGTTTAACCTCCCCATCATATTTTGTGCTCGTTTGTAGAACAGAACTTGACTTGACTTCATGTAGAATGATTGTAGTTTTTTTTTGTCAAATCTTTAATGAAGGGGTTGTTTTTTTCTTGTCACATCTTGATAAGTTTGTTGGTTAAGCCATGCTTTTAAAGTTTTACCAGTCTTAGACCATTTGTTTTGTTTTGCCATGAAAAAGTATGATAATTTAGAAATGTTTATACCCATGTTTATCCATATACAATGTTTGGCACTCAGCATCAATATCTTAAAAGATGAGTTTTAGGTAAAATGAGAACATACAGAAGAACAACGGCCTGTTTTTACCTATTCATATATCCGTTTTCTTTTTACCTATTCATATATCCGTTTTCTCTTCAGCACCGTTGGTACTATGGAGATGAATCCAATGAGAAAAAGTACAGTTAACGTCTTCAAATTGTATAGATCTTTAACCGAGTTCAAATCTCCAAGAGCAAGCCCAGCCTGACAGAAAAGAAACCAAAAAATTAAAAATGTTTTAAATGATTATAAGGAAAAACAAGCAGCTTACCCTAACAGTAATATAAGAGGCTGGAATGAGGCCAACAACAGTAGCCAAAAAGAACACATGGAATGGTATATCCACAATTGGAGACGCCAAATTAATGAAAAGATTTGGTAAGGTCGGAGTTATCCTCAAAAAGAGCATATAGTTTAGCAATTTGTCACCGCGTTTTGCAATCTAAAACACATGCCAAACATTCAAAGGTGAGCACACTAGACACCAAAACCGAAATAAATGTAGTCAAATTGAAGACTTAAGGTTACACACATACCTCTGCCTGAAACAATTTCAACTTTTCCGGCCACAGCCACAAAACTAACGGCCTTCCAATCAACTTTGACAGAAAAAAACAAGACGAGGCACCCACAGTGGCATTGAAAACCACCAAGAAGATACCTTTTACACCAAAAAGAGCCCCAGCAAGCAATGACATGAAAATGGTTCCAGGTATCATAAACGTTTGCATAAATATGTAAGTCGAACAGTAACCAAGAATGAACTTTGTTGGGTAGATGCTTGCATACGTTCCGAGATCATCTCTAACAATATCAATTTAAACAAATCAGATTCTATCAATTCTTAATCCATTAATTCAATTCTAAACCCTAGTCCCTAAATAACATGTTACTACACCACATAATAGTATAATACTCAAATAGTCAGGCTTTTAGCATTCAGATACCTACTTGATCATTCTTAAATCGGATATCGACCGAGGCAGCTTAAGCTTTCCGTACTCAGCAGCCGGCATAGTAAGGTAAATACAAAACAATCCGGTCGTAAACACGAGGAAGACGCTCAAGGCCACGGGGAATTCCCAGCCGGTCAGCGGATACCTGGCGTCCAATTTGGCACCAACAGGCTTCTTACTGGTAGGTGAATCTTCAGCAGCAGTCTCTTCATCCTTGATCAACGTCCAGTATCTACCACCAGATTCCTCGGGGCCGCCATTAATAACAAAAGCAATTAGCTTCAAATTGTGTTACTAGATGCTGATCTGGAGGTAATTGATGCCGTGTACTGTCTCGCATTGATTAGAGAAAGCTAGGGTTTGAATTGGTGGCTAGAATGAATGAAGTGTGAATTGGATTTGGGGGTGAATGGTGGGCCGTAACGTAGCCGAACGAGATGACTGCAAAGTACGCGTCGGCGGCTGGAAACCTGGAAATGCATTTGTAGGTTTTTGTTTCCCAGGGTATTTTCGGGATTTTAATATTACTTTTTCTTTCAAATCTCTCTTTCAACTCTTTATATTTACTGTCTTTCATTTATATTTTCACTATGTTAGAAACACGTGTCATACACGGGCTGAAAAATGAACACTTTTAATTTTAAGTCGAAAATAAAATTTTATAATTCACAACGTTTAAAAAACAAGATGTGACACCTGTATTTTGTAGAATATTCATTTGATAACATACAAAAGATATTAGAATTGTTTACTTAAATAATGTTAGAAAAGTGTTAATGAAGTTAAGTTTTTATGAGATGACTAAGATTATGGTGTAAATTGATAGCATATCAAAATTATATTATCTATTTATTATTTTATTATATTTGGTAAATATAATAAATGAAAGTTAACATGTTTTGAATTCGATATTATTTATATATTTTTTTTATTGTTAATCTCACTTTGGCGAGATGATAAGACAGTTATGGCGTGAAATAGAAGGTATAGTTCAATCTTTGTAGTCCATATAGTGTAACATTTAGTCGTTCAAATATAAAACTTATATATTTGTTAAATATATAAATTGAAAGTCATATATCTAATTAAAACCAAATGTATTGAAAAAAAAAAGTAAGCGCAATTTTAAGCAGTTAAAAACATCTATTGTAGAGAGAAAGATAATATATAAAAAACATAATAATAACAATTACGTTAAGTGTCAATACAAATATTAAACCCATAAGCATTGTATTAAAAACATAGGAGCAAAAACAGTTTGTAGCATCACATGGCCACAAAACATAGAAAAAATAGTTCAAGTTAAATAATAACATAGAAGTTAAAAAAAAAATGCATAAAGCAATTTTCGTTTAATCTAAATTTTTAAGTTCATTAATGATCAGCATTTTTAATATTAAAACAGAAAGAACCATAAAAATAATAATAATAACACACAATTAAATTATCATATTTTTATTAGAATTGTATTCTACATTACATTTACAAAAGTTATATTCGAAACGCTGCAACAATAAGTCACAAATAAGTAAGACTTCTTTGCATACTCATCCTTGTTTCAAAACAGGTAAATAGCTCACGTATGATAATAACCACCAAGTTCGCCTCCATAACCATTTTCTGGATAGACAACTACAATCTATGATGTTATCATCATCCACCAAGTTTGATCCCTCTTTGTCATTTTGCACCAGTCAAGCAAAGCTTCATCAAAGAATTACAATGTTATTAACATAACATAACAATCTAAATGGCTAATTGTTTGACAGATATACCGAAACAGACATGCACCACGGATAGACAACATTTTAGAGAGAACATTTGGTTAATTATTCAGGTAAACATGTATAAAAAGTAATGAAATCATACTATAACCACTAAAAAAAGAACATATCAAAAATACAAACATAACAGATCAACTCACTCAATGATCAACTCACCCATTGAAATTACCTTGTGGTAGACTACCAAAGCACAAAACATAAATAACTAAACAAACATATTGTAAAATTTTCAACACAGATCATATAGAATCAAAGGCCCTTGTTTCTTTAGATAGTAGTACATTTATCAGCTCCAAATTGTTAGTCTTGCTGAACAAGGTACCCGCTGCTTTAAAATCAACTTCGGATGGGCCCCTGTCCTATCAACTTGAACATTATATTTTCACAAAATTATATATTAAATTAGTTCAAGGTTCGGCTTTAACGGTTTTTAGGTCAAACTGTAGTAACGGTTTTAACTTTTGATAACTTAAACTGAACCATTTAAATTTAAAACCAAACCGAACTTAACCGTTACTGACAATTTGGTTCTGGTTTGGTTTTACGGTTTAAGTTCGTTATATCTTAATGCAATTATACAAGACGTCTAAAATGAAAAATGATATATAAAGCTAAAATCAAAGCTTTCAAAAATTCATAATAGAAGCAGTGTCTCTACATAGCAACTGCATGTCTGCATCTACTTCTTCAGCTTCGGGTTAGTTGGTATAAATGAAATATATTCAATATTAATAAGAAAACAAAGAATTTAACATGAAGAAACTAAAATAATGTATAAGGTTATCCAAATTCTTAGCTTAGACTATAATGGATTATTTATTAAGTGTAACATAAATATAAAAAATACATGCATACACATATTTATGAATGTCTAAAATAAAACGTATTGTAAAATTTTACGTCTGGTCTAGGTCAAACATATTGTTATTTTTGAAACACCATCATAGCAAACTGGAAATTTAAGGTGTTAAGTTTGACCTTCACAAGTCAAATTGCAGTTTATTTTATAAGTGATCGAGACGGTTGACTTTTAAGGTCAAACATATTGATTTTTAACTTCAACATTAACGGGTCGATACAAATTTAAAAAATAAAATATTCGACAACAGAAGTACGCAAGCAGTAAGACTTGCCTTTTAAAACCAATTATTTATAATATTCGAATCATACTTGTTTTGATTCTCCATTCTTGCCACCAATATTGGTTGATATAATGTTTGTACATTTTAGAGCATATCGTCTTCGTTCTTCAAACATGAGATTGGATCACCTATATCAGCCTTTAACATGTCTATTCCTGAAACGTTTATAAACAGTGCATAGATTTAAGACAAATCTGTGAAAAACTTGAGCCTTGAACCTACAACATTAAAACTCAAAAGTCAAAACGGTACAGAAATGTGACGACAACACTGCGGAATTTTGACCATATCACTTGGCAGGTCAAGGAAACGGGCCAAGTCTTGTTTGTATGATCTTTATAAAAATTCATTTTTTATATACCACACATCTCAATATCAAGTATTATATTTCAAACATACTTCATCAATCATGCATTCCATCTCTATCACACCTCACTGTGATTAAAAGATTATTTCAAAATCATCGGTCATTGTGAATATAAATCTTTCTTTTATTATCACAATTCATTGTGAATATCACTCTTACTGTGCGACAACTCACTGTGCTTATTACTCTTTTTTTCATAATCACACCTCACTGTAATATAAAATTAAATCCCTCTTTAGCAACAATAAGGTGAACAACATCAGGGTTGGAGCAAAATGGCCTGTTTGCATTCTTTGCTTAGCAGCCTTTATAAAACATATAAATAATAGACAAAATTTCAATAAAAAGGAAAAAAAGTCCTTAACGTTATTATAAAACTGTGGGTTTCAAACTTTAAATTCAAAAATCACACTGAACATCCTTATGTTAACTTTACACTAATGGGCATTATAAACTTCAGATTTTTATATTCTCTTGGAATCAGTCACTAAAAGAAAACTAAAAGGAGGCAAATTTCAACTCCGCTAATATATATAAGCTTCAGTTGTTTGCATTCAATCTCAAAAACTTCGTAGTTGTAGTATTCATTATTAAATTGAATCTGGTTATCATTTGTTTTAAAAATTTCAAAAGTGTAAAAATAGTTTTAAAGAAGTTACAGTTCGTCAATCATTCCATATTGTGAGTCTTTCCCTGGTTATCATTCGTTACCACTAACATATTACTATGGATTAGGGTTCGTTCTCAGATTGGTGAATTAGGAAACATAAAATTGCAAATAAAATAGCTAGCATACCTTCCTGATTCGTGAATCCCTAGATGATGGGAGGCTGCTCATCGATTGAACATGGTAGCCAGATTCAAGTCTGAACCCAATTTTATATCCAGATTCAATTTGTTACACGTACCCTTTATTCTTGAACATCGATTGAATCCGGCTTTTAAGAATAGGGGCAGGCTATCAGGAATCTGGGATGAAGAGAATCCTGAGCAAAGATGAAGCGTAATTGTTAAACAGCTTTGCTGGAGATATAATATTAATAATCGTAAACCTAAAGAATAAATAACCCGTAATAAATAATTAGGCATTATTGCTATGAGTGAGAAAATAAAAAATTGGGTGATTGAGAAGGTGACGGCTGATTCCTTTATTACATAGGGTAGATTTCATATCCAGGGTAAAGTTAAAATACAAAGGACATCCTTTATTATATAGGGTAGATTTCATGTACAGGGTAAAGTTAAAATACAAAGGACAACAAAAATGAAAAGAGTGAGAAGGAATCTAATCCATTGATCTTAGATTTGAATGGCGGAAATTAATTTAAAAAAATAAATTGATGAAAAAGACATAAAGTTTATAACCCACTTTTATTATCTTTTTCTTTCCACATGCAAGATACATGTTAATTCCCCACCATTTTAAAACTTCCATAACTTTTTCATGCAACATTATTTAAAAAAAAAAATTCACCATAATAATAAGCGTTTTTTATCTTTAATATGAGTATCATACTGCTATATAAAAATAAAAAAAATAGTGAGTTTTTTTATATTGTGTTATTGATTGTTTATTATGATTTTTAATTGGATTTTTCTATGCAGTGTGTTATAGATTTTGGTCATTGTGTTATCAATTGATACTCATATTAAAGATAGCAATTAAAACAAAGATTACGTCATTGTGTCTTTTTGTTTGTCATTGTGTCTTTGTGCTAATCATTTGTCTTACTACTTATCATTGTGTTTTAGTCATTGTGTATTATGTTCATGTCATTGTGTAATATGTAGTTTTCATTGTGTTTTATGTTTCAGGTTATTGTGTTATATGTATTCACCATTGTGTTTTACGTTTCTGGTCATTGTGTTATATGTATTCATCATTCTGTATTACGTTTCATGTAATTGTGTAATATGTATTCATTATTGTGTTTTATGTATTAGATAATTTGTTATTATTTTATCATTACATTTACGTATTATTATTATATAACCATATTATTAGCATTTAAAAAAAACATAATGATGATTTGAAAAACACAATGACGAAAAAAACACAACAACAAACAGAAAGACACAACGACGAAAAGACACAATGACGTAATTTTTTTTTATTTTATATAACAAAGTGATACTCATATTAAAGATAAAAAATGCTTGTTATTATGGTGAAATTTTTCTAAAAAAATAATTTTGCATGAAAAAGTTATAGACGTGTTAAAATGATGGGGGAATTGGCATGTGACTTGCATGTAGAGAGAGAAAATATGTAGTATTACTTTTATACCCTTTTACCGACATATGTCAATCAATTATGGCTTCTCAGACTTCTCATTTTTGTTGGTCTTTATATAGTAACTCAACCCTCCATATATATTTTCCAATTTCAAATTTACTATTATTATTTTATTTGAATACATATAAGATTTTGATGTATATAAATTAATTAGTTATTTACCTACACGTTGCGTGGTAAAATCATTTGGTAAAACCTAGGCGTTACAGTTGGTAAAACCCGAGTGTTACGACGGCAAATCGACGTAACATTGGTTGGAATCAGCTACTTTGGTTACGATATAAACAATGTTGGTTAAACTCGAGCGTTAAAATCTAAATAGTAAGTTCGTCAAATTAACTTATAAAACAAATAAAAATTTAATACGACGTTTATTTGGTCGGTAAAACCCAAGCGTTGTCATTCCGTGAGTCGATGCGAATTCACTCAAGTTCGTTATGGTTTCGGAACTAAAACAAAGAATGGACCAATGGGGTAGCCTTGGTTGATGAAATTGAGGTGTTGGTAAAATCCAAGGGTTATCGTTACCGGACGTTGAGGCGGTGAGTCTATGCTACTTTGGTCGGTTTCAGTTACATTGGTTATAATACCCGAATTAAAAAAAACAATTTAGCGTGGCCTAACGAAGGGCCACCACTTGGCCCAATAGAAGGTTTGCGGCACCAAGCTTTTAAAAGAGAGTTAGATTTTACCAATAAATTAAGATTTTTTTATCAACATAAAACTCGTAGTTAATATATTTTTTTTAATTAATTGTTTGAGATTTTAAACCGTTTTAGCAATATTTTAAGAAGGTAAGAAGAAAACATAGGAATAACTATGTTGTCCTCAAAATCAAGTGCATTTCATATTCATAACATGTAACCTTGTTAACTACTCACAAACATGTATCTTGCTTGATAAACTACTAAGATATCACACGACTCATGTCTCTGACACATGACCCACCAGTGGCCATCGTTCATAACATGGCTCTTAGTATGTCATGCTCATGCAAAGTTTATTCTTTTGTATAATACCCACAAATATATATAATCATTCCATTTGACTTAGGAAACAATGTTTCTTCTTTACAGGCTACATCCATAAACTCCCCTATAATGTCATGAGTATCATGCATTAAACTTTTCTAACCCTAACAATGCTCGCTTACTGTCATGACTAGCATCAGTTAATGTTACGAATTAACACCAAGAAACGATGGAATTGAAAGAATCGAACGATAGTTATTATCATCAACAACAAATTATCTAATATATATAATTTGAAAGTTTGGCGAAGCTAGCATCTTATTGGTCCAAATGGCAGTCTGATATGGGACAAAGGCTTTTTTTTTGTATTTTTATTTTGTTTTGTAGTTCCAGTATCGTAACGAGCATAATTGAAACAAAATTTGTGTCGATTTACCACCACAGATCTCGAGACCAACAACGCTCAGGTTTTACCGACTCACCACCGCAACGCTCGAGTTTTACCGACCCTTTTGTTTTAATTCCGATACCTTAAGTTGGTATTGACTGAATTCGTGTCAACTCATCGTCGTAATGCTCGGGTTTTACCAACACCCAGGTTTCAATGTTACGGTTTTGCCAACTGCCCCGGCGCAACGCGCCGGATAGAAAATCTAGTTGAAAAATGATTACAAAAGGAATTGAAAACGAAACAATAAAAACTAAACAATTGAATCCACAAGCGTACATAAACCCTAAAACCCCAAATTGATTGTCAATTAGGTGTTAACAAACAACTTTTGAAACATATATGGTCCCTCAACTTTCGTATCTTCATCACTAGTTAACTGAACTTTCCAAACTGACAACTAACACCCCTGCACTTTTGTTAACCACTTTAACTAACACAATTTTGGCATTATTTAATAATTCTCCACATAAAGTCATATATATATATATCAATGATCATAATCTTATACGTTGTCTTGGGTACTTAGTTCCAATAGTTATAGCTAAGAATCTTGAAACTTCATTTGATCAAGGATCGGATGCTATTCTAGTTAAATTTTGTACCATATTAAGCCTTAGAGATGATGATTATGCATAAAGTTACAACTTAAGACTCTTAAAAACATCATATGACCTTTTTTCGGGCTAAAACTTGTAGCGTATTAGGTCACCAAGATGATGAATGATGTATAAAGTTACAAGTAAGAGTCTTTAGTGCATGTTTGGAATTGAGTTTGAAAACAACTTATTGACTTATTGGCTTTTTCAAAAATCATTTTAAAAGGACATGATTTGTGGCTTTCAGAAAACAGCTTTGTAACCTTATAAAGAAACTTAAATAAGAATATATGACCTTAATGGTTCATTTAATTAAAAATATATGACCGTATTTTGGCTAAATTTATATCAGCCACAAAACCGACGACGACAATGATACATAAAGTTATAGATAAGTGTCTTAAAAGGTTCATCGGATCAAGAATATGACCATAAATTGACTGAGTTTCACACCATATCATGCTTCAATGAGGGTTATGATGCATAAATTTACCTTTAAGAATCTAAAATAAAAAAAAAATTATATATGATCTTATTTTGCCTAAATTTTGCATCATATCAAACCTCAAAGGCGGTGATACATGAAGTTGCTGGTTGCAACTAAGAGCACCTCCATCGGATGGTTTTTGGTTGGTTCAAACCAACTTAACCATTGGAGGATGTGGTTTATATCAAAAACTAAGAAGCCAAGTTTGAATTTCCAAACCAACAAAAACCAATCAATTGTGGGCCCCACCATCTCTTTCACCCCATATATATATTTTTATTTACATTTATAAAATACATTAAAATATTATACATATGTACATATTTTTTTATATTTATTTCAAAAATTATGTATTTTTTTGTTTGTCTATTTTTACGTAACGACAAGTTTAACGATTAAATTTTTTAATTGCTAGTTTTTTAACGATTATTTTTTATTTTACAACCTTAATTCGAATAAAAAAATACTACAAAAAAGTCCTAGAAAAAAAACATTACTAAATTTTTATTATATTGCTATTTATTTAAATAAAAATTAAATATTTTATAGTATTGTGAAATTCTTATTTAAAATAATTGTAAAAGTAAGTGATTATGTGGAAATTTAAAGATGGTTTGAGAAGGTGTATTGTTGGAGTAAAAATATGGTTTTTAGAAAAGTAATATCACAGTGATGTGGCTGCTTTGAACCAGAAATTGTTAGAGATGGTCCAAGAGTTACAAATAGAGTATGAACATATTCTGCTTAAATTATTGTACCATATCAAACGTCAAAGATAGTCAACAAGAGTCTTGAAAACATCATTTCTTGTTGATTAACTAATAGTGTGCTGTGACATTACAAAAATTATTCGACGACTTAGAAGACATGAATTACATGTATCGTCGAGCAGGAATCAGTTTACACGGTTCTAGTTCAAAAGAGCATGGTTTCTCATAGTAGGTAGACATTGTTGTCAAAACTGAGACATGAGTTACACACATAGTATTGTTGTTGCCTTGCTGGAATAGAGAGAAACATTTTTGAAAAGTTTAGATTACATTGAAATAGAAGGTAAAGGAATCTAAATCTAATACATGATTATTTATTTTTCAAAGGAGTAGGCTTTGAAAACAAAACAAAATAAATATAGTGTGTTGTCGGTATCTGACTAGAGTCGTAATGGGTTTTAGGTGTTTCTCTATCTGAGATGGTAGAATCGAGGTTCTCTTTTCTAGTGGCATGCCAAATCAGCTATGACGAGTTAATTTCAGATGGCTGGATTCGTCATTTAAGATGGCTGGATACAAGTTTCCCCTGTGGTAGCTTAACATGAAAACCTACATTTGAGATGGAGCGATTGACCTTTATATTTTAATTTTTGACAAACTTAGGATAGACTGAAAAAGATTTGAAATGACATAAGGTTACACTTGGCGAACTCGTGTGTGTGATCATGTTGTATACTCTTTTGAAGAATTCAAATATAAGAAATTCTATAAAAGTATGGCATGAGCTTTAAAATCATATCATGCGGATGTGTAAGATCTTAATTGATGTTATATGAACCTTATATTCATAAATTTTTAATCATACACTCAAATACATATACACATATATTCCCACAATTTAATTTATATTTATGAAATGTCAACAATAATAATATTTATTCTCATATTATAAAAGATAAATGATGACATTTTTTGGTATTATGTTGACATGTACGTACTCCAAGGTGAAGATGTATCCTTTGATGTATCAAACAACTCATATATGCCACTGAACAATAGAATAACAATTTATATAAGAGTATGTGCATGTATAATAATGAATTAATGTAGATGAATTATTTAAGTAATACTAATAAAGTAAGTTATTAAAATATTTAGGATGATGAGATGATACTACAGTATACTATGATAGAATAAAATTGATGTATTGAGGGCAAGTTGGGGGAAAGAAACAAAGAAAGCTAGAAGGCTCTTACTGGTTCCAGTGGACCCTCCATCCACCCCGGATTCAACCAAACCAAGCAAAACAATAATAATATTATTATCTGATTATTATTTGATAATATTATATTTTCACCAGGCAGACAGATAATTCAATCTCGCCAATCATCATCACTCTTTATTTGGAAAAGAAAGCCTTAAATTAAAGGTCAAAGATGGTTGACTAGTGTAATCAGAGGATGGAAGCTGATGTTTCCATCCCACTTTAACCCCTACCTTTCCCACAACCCAATCGGATCTTTATATTACTAGTTACTGTTTCTTGATTCCTATACCATACCATGTTGCTGAAACTTTGGATCTTTTGCTGCTGCTTTCTATGCTTGAAGGCTTCGATGGCTAATGTTGTCTTGATGGGGAATAATTTCACTTTATCTTTCGATGACATCGAAGCTAGTTTTGGTCAGTTTCTTTTATTTTATTTGCTTGCTTACTTAAAAACACCAGCTTTATACACTTAGATAGATAGATAGATAGATAGATAGATGCTTGCTGTCTTTGTTTGAATCTTTAAACCTGTTACAGTACACACAGGTTCATACGGCCCGTTTTACTTCATAGTTCATACGGGTCGTATGGGGTCTAATATGTCACATCCAACGGGCGATATGATAGGCCGAAAAATTTGTACTGTTAGTGGTTACATTAGTTATTTCTTTGTCAGTCAAACACATAATTCATTTCTTTATTAGTCAAACGCGTCTTTCCTACCGTATGATGTGGCTCCCATATGATCATTTTCGCCCTATCATAAGGCCCATATGACTATCAAAACGGCCCGTTTGACCATTTTTTGCTTTATCGTACAGCCATATGGCCCTGAAGAGGTAGGTCCCAGCAGAGCCCAGTTGGACCCGCAAGACTCACCTTGAAGAGGGACGTCTGCGCAAGGACCAACTGGTTCCGCAGGACCAACCATGCTCAGAGATGAAGACCTTACGCGTAGTACGCCAGCTGTTCCCGCAGGAAAAGCCTCCCAATGGTGAAGTACCCCGCCTGTTCCCGCAGTTGCGGATACAAGCCATCAGGAAGGCTACCCGCACTAATAGCAAGGCTACACGCACAAGGCACTACTCTCAATAATTCAGTGTCACCTGAAGGAATGAGCAAGGCGGGAATACTCCCGTCCAAATGAGCCAGTCCGTACGCTTCTGGAAGATCTTTTGTACTATACCTGCCAAGGTATGGACAAAATAGACAAGATCTGACCAAAGCAGCCCATGAACCAATCACAGGGTGACAGCTCACCGACAACAGTACGAGGAGCACGCTCTAGTACAAAATGTCACTATCAGCCGCTGCCTACTCACCAACCCTTGTCGTGGCACGTACATAGCCTGCAGTTGGTGGAAAAGGAATAGTACACAGCCGGCGGAAAAGGAATAGTACACAGCCGGCGGAAAAGGAATAGTACACAGCCGGCCATGTCACTATCAGCCGCTGCCTACCCACCAACTACCAGCATGGCACGTGCGTAGCCCACAGTTGGTAGAAAAGGAATATTATACAGCTGGCTGTACCTGCTTGGAAACCTACATTCGGCTATAAATACTCCAACACCTTGGAACGGTATCATTATCTTGTATCTTATCTTCACTAGCTATTTCTCTTAATATACACTTATATTCAGAGCAATCTAGTCTGATTCTCACGCCGGAGGGTGGTCACAAGGAGGAACCCCCCCTTTCTCAGTGACGAGCTCACGGTGTCTGTTTTGCAGGTCATCTGAAGAATAACCATCTTTGCCGGAACTAACCCTCGTGGGAAACATCTATTTAACCCCCAGATTATCCGTAATCTGCCCGGGGTCACTTAGTGTTTCTTCATTGGCGCCATCCGTGCATAAAAGCTAGAACTAATTTTCTCAGTTTTTTCAAAACCTCTGGAAAGATAGTTAAGGTTACTCCGGTGCCAAGGCTAGCGAGTGACCAAGAAGCCCCGGTAACCACAACCCCAGCTACTGGGGGGAACACCGGCGAGTACACAAATTTTACGAAAACTACCCCGGTTACCCAAGCCGGGGCAAGTGCAGTAAATAATCATCCCCTGGGATTCATTGATACCCAGGTGGAAAGACAACAAACGAGGCTCCCCCGCCAAACACTTGATCAAGTTAAAGCGTGGGCGGAAGCACGTCAGAAGGAATTCCAAGCTGAGTTGGATGAACGCTTACGTTCACTCCAGCAGGCTGACGAATTCGGAAGCACTCGACAACAGCTCAACATGAGCAATGAGTGGTGGACGATGATTGGGAGGAGTCCGACAGTGACGCAAACCCTCGCCATAGGGCGAAAGGGAAGCGCAAGGAAACGGACTTCCAACCAAGAAGGAATTTTGGAGAAACCTTTAAACAAAGGAACGCGGGGGGAAACCCACGTGACTTCTCCAAAACCTTTAGACCAACTGTTGCAAATGCGGGAACGTCCAAATTTGCAAGGGACATTGCGGAAGCAATCGCCCCGAAGAGTGCCAAACAGATGTCCAACATCGGCACTTATGATGGTATATCCGACCCAGACGATCACTTGAACAGATTCATAGCGGGGGCAACCGTCAGCAACTGGACGGAACCCACGTGGTGTTATATGTTCCAGATGACGCTGGTTGGAGCGGCCAGGGCATGGTTTGATCGTTTACCGGTCCATCACATCTATGATTGGACGGACTTTCAACACAAGTTCAGCCAACACTTCAGTCAACAGAGGAAATATACTGAAGAGCAGTGGACGATCCTCAACTGCGTTAGAGAGGAGGATGAATCCTTACTAGACTTCATCACTCGCTTCAACTCGAAAAAGCTGAGTCTGGGCACAATAAGCGAAGATCTTGTTCGCGCCGCTTTCATTTAGGGCGCCGAATACCCAGAGCTTATCCGCACGTTGACGGGTAAGGACGGCATGCCATCCACATGGGATGCCATCATGACGGCGGCCAAGCGCTTTGCCGAAACGGAGAAGCAACTGGGTAGGGATGTTCCCCAGAATACACACCTCTACACGCAGAGGACTAGAGAAAACAACGTTCGGACCGCCCGGCAAAACGAAAAGAGGAAGCTAGGTATTTGGCAGTCAAGGGTAAACTTTGACACCTCATCCAGCTCTCGCCCTCTAGTAGGCGGAAGGGATAACACGCACCCATCAAGCCGAAAACACCGGTGGACGCCACTCACCAAAAGCGTCACGGAGATATTTGCCACCGAAAAACTCCCATGGCCAAAAGCTCCAATGATCCGGCAGCGACCTAATGCGGATCAGAGCAAATCCTGTGACTTCCACGGGACAAAGGGTCACAACACTGAGGAGTGTACATTCTTGAAGGATATTGTTGAAACATTCGTCAAGGATGGAAGACTTACACACCTTGTGGCATCAATCAAGAATGGAGAGAGGAATGATGACCGATACAAAGGCAACGGACGAAAACCTATTGACATCAGCATCCACATGGTTCATAGTAACATCAGAGGAAGAAAAAGACGAATGACAGAACCATGCGCGTGGAAGGAAGCTGAGGTGCGCTTCCCGCGAGTGCCAGGAGGACCCAGCAAAGAAGGCCCAATCGTCATCAAAAGCCAGCTGGGGCACTACATCACTTCCCACACTCTTGCTGACAACGGCGCCTCGTCAACGGTTATGTACAGGCAGTTCTTCGACAAGCTAGACGACGAAGACAAGGAACGCCTGGAAACGGTCTACGCCTCGATGGAAGGGTTCGACGGCAGCACGAACACCCCCCTGGGTATCCTATCTTTCCCCGTCATTCTCACGGACGGGAAACACTCCCGCACAAAAGACGTGGACTTCGTCGTGATGAGGAAGCCACACCACACATACGACATTCTATTCGGGAGAGACGGGATGGCACCCAAAGATTGTTATCCGTTACCCGAAATTGATCTTAAGGTAGATTCGTTAGCACCGTTTCGCCTTAAATGCTTCCTTGATGCGTATAAGGGGTACCATCAAATCCACATGGCCATAGACGACCAGGACAAAACCGCATTTCGGACGCCCGATGGCACATTTTGTTATCAAATGATGCCATTCGGACTTAAGAATGCAGGGTCCACATACAAACGCCTGATGGACAAAGAGTTTCATGCCCAAATTGGGAGGAACTTGGAAGTCTACATGGATGACTTGGTCGTCAAAAGCCCTAAGCCAGAAGCGATGTTGAAAGACATCGAAGAAACTTTCAACACACTCAGAAAGATAAACATGAAGCTCAATCCGAGCAAGTGTTCCTTTGGGATGGAAGAAGGGAAGTTCTTAGGAGTCATCGTTACTAAAGATGGCTTCAGAGCGAACCCTGAAAAGGTCGAAGCCATTATCAAAATGGAATCACCTACTACCATCAAGCAAGCTCAGACACTGAATGGACGACTAGTTGCACTTAACCGCTTTTTGGCAAACCATGCGGATAGGTCGTTCCCATTCGTGTCCACATTGAGAAACTGTTTAAAGAAAACGCACTTCCGCTGGACACCAGAAGCGGAAGCAGCTTTTCAGGAAATTCGGTCACGCTTGATCGAACTCCCAACGCTCACAGCACCAGAAGCGGGGGAGGAATTAATCTTATACCTCTCCGCCACAGATAGAGCAACCGGGGCAGTCCTGCTAGTAGAGCGAAAAGGCATCCAGATGCCAATCTACTATGTTAGCCGCGTCCTAACAGACGTAGAAACCCGGTACTCTACCCTGGAAAAATTAGTCCTAACACTTGTACTGGCTTCACGCAGGCTAAGACGATATTTCCGAGGTCACCCAATCACCGTTCTCACCAACTTCAAACTTGCAAACGTTCTGGGCAAACCCGAATTGTCGGGACGCCTAGCCAAATGGGCAATAGAATTGGGAGAATACGCGATAAAGTACAAGCCGAGACCAGCCATAAAAGGCCAGGTCTTGGCCGACTTATTGCGGAAGTCCCCGCTTCGCGGGAGAAAGAGTGCCAGGAGGAGGCTCAACCCTCCCCAGCACAGGACATCGATGATGTCTGGCGACTCTACACTGATGGAGCAACCAGCAACGAGGGTTCAGGCGCAGGGTTGAAACTAACCAACCCAGCAGGCCAAGAATACACTTACGCTATTCGACTGGATTTTCCAAGTACGAATAACGAAGCGGAGTATGAAGCATTCTTGGCCGGGCTGAGAATTGCGCGTAAGATGGGAGTGAAGAACTTGGAAGCCCACGTGGATTCCATGTTAGTAGCCAACCAAATAAACAGGACGTACACGACCGTGAACGACACAATGGCCCTGTACCTCGCACAAGCAAAAACCCTTATGCGCGATTTTAACGATTGTAAAGTCATACACGTCAAGCGTAGCGAAAACAAATCTGCGGATGCGTTAAGCAAGCTTGCGTCATTAGCCTTCACCCACTTGGGAAAGGACATCCGCATTGAACTCCTTGGAGCACCATCAGTCCCGCACAAGGAAATCTGTGTCATCCAAACCGGCACAGAAACATGGATGACACCAATAATAAATTACCTTGCGGCGGGTATACTACCAGAGTAAAAAACACAGGCAAGAAAAATACGTTGTAAAGCACTGAACTATCAACTCATCGATGACATCCTTTACAGACGTAACTTTCTTGGCTCACTCCTAAGATGCGTAGACAACCAAGATGCTGGTAACCTCCTAAGGGAAGTGCACGAGGGCATCTGTGGATTACACGCAGGTCCACGCGCTGTTGTAGCTAAGCTAAACAACGCGGGATACTTTTGGCCGGGGATGCATACGGATGCGCTGGCATACATCAGAAAGTGTAGGGCTTGCCAACTCTACGCACCCAACACGCATCGCCCGAAGAATGAACTTGTTCCAGTCACCTCTTCATGGCCATTTCAGAAGTGGGCCATCGACGTGACAGGCCCATTTCCCACAGCAGCAGGAAACGTTCAGTTTCTAGTGGTAGCCATCGACTACTTCACCAAGTGGATAGAAGCAAAACCCTTAGCCCAAACAACCGCAAAACATATTAAAAAATTTATTTGGGAATTTATTATTTGTCGTTTTGGACTTCCACAGACTTTGGTGAGTGATAACGGCACCAACTTTGCTGACAAGAAGCTACAAAAGTGGCTGGAAGAACTACCCACACCTTTACCTCAGTGGCGCACCCGCAGGGTAATGGTGAGGTGGAAAGAGCAAATAAGAGCATCGTCGACGGCATAAAGAAAAGACTCTTGGAACACAGATCCGGCTGGGTGGACGAAGTTCCACACGTCCTTTGGGCAAACAGAACGCTGAAAAAGGTCAGTACGGGAGAAACCCCGTTCAGCCTCACTTATGGTACTGAAGCCATGGTCCCGGTCGAAATTGGTTTACCCTCACCAAGGGTCTTGATTCAGCCAGAAGACAATGATGCGGAAAGACGGTTAGACCTTATGTTAACCGAGGAACGCAGAGACTTAGCCGGAGCGCGTGAAGAAAACTACAAGCGACAAATGCAAAAATACTACAACACGCGGGTAAAACTCTTCAACTTCAATGTAGGAGACTACATATTGCGTAACAACGAGGCTTCGAACCAAGAGCGCCCAGGAAAGCTGGCCCCGGTCTGGAAAGGACCATACATTATCAAAGAAGTTTTGGGAAAGGGCGCATACCGGCTCGAAAGGCTCTATGGCACTCCCATCCCAAGAACATGGAATGGAGCTCAATTACGCAAATGTTACATGTAGATCAATTCCAAACTTGTAAAGAAAAGGCCTAGAGCCACTTCTAATGGAAATGATTCTCCTTTATCACATTGTGTTAATAGCCTTACCTTTATACTTATGAACTTCCAACACTGATATGCCGGTATTCACCGCATAAATATGGGAAGAAGTAAGTCGTTGCGTGTGGAAGGTGGCAAAACCCGCATAAACACAAAAAACGGAAAAAAATTCTACGGAAAAGATGAGGAAAACCTTCACGCAGGTCAGTTATAGGTGAAGTTTGGTCATCCCACTAAATGAAAGTGACGGTCTTACCCGCACAATCATGATAGAGGAAACTGAACATTAACCTATTGACAACCGCGCGTTGAAAGGTTAACTTATTCAAAACACTTAGAAAATTTCTAAGGAAAAGATGAGGAAAACCTCCACACAGGTCAGATATAGGTAAAGTTTAGCCATCCTACTAAGTGAAAGTGACGATCTTACCCGCACAATCACGAAAGAGGAAGCAAAACTTTAACCTATCTGCCACGTTGAAAGGTTAACTTATCCAAAGTACTTAAGAAATTCCTAAGTTAAACTAGAATATGCATGAGCAAAACATATAAGGTTTACATAGCAAGGCATTAACAAAAGATTTATATTCCATAAAAATTTAAGTATTACTAGAATGGCCGGGCACATACCCGCATACAAGAATATAAATCTATACAAAAATAAAAATCTATTCCAACGGTGGAGAGGGATCTAAAGGCTCAAGCTTCAGGACCACTCCCACTTGAACCCGCACCATCAGTAGAGTGTGGCGGTTCAAGGAAAGCCTTGAGAATAGCTAGCCCATCATCAGCAGCAGTAATCTCGTTCACCTTCTCCACCACCGGATGCGGGAAAGCAGCATACTGGTTCACTGCTTGGTCATAAGCAGCTTCAGTATCTACGTCATATAGAGGGAAGTTGGAAGGCGGGATGCCCTTCTCAACAAACCCTAGACCAAGCATGAAGCCAGCTTTTTCCCCATCCTCATGAGAAGCGTTGAGGGCTGCGCTCATGGCATCGTCATAAGATGTGTTCGTAAGAACCCGATGCACAACCTACAAAACAGAAGTATATCAAAAACTCTTCTAAGTGTAAGGAAAAGCGTAAAGAAGTTATGAAACTGCACATACCTGCGACAACGCTTCTCGTAGAAGCCATTCCTTGGTAACCAGAGCCTCCCGGAGGGCAGCTTGAGCTTCATCACGGGCGCGTTCGGCTTCGTTTTTAGTAAGGTTGGCAAGCAACACATCTTTAGCTGCAGCCTCTTCAACGCCCTTCAGCTTACGCTCAGTGTGGTCAAGCATGCCCCTCTGGTCCAAGATCTCTTGGAGCTTCTTGGCGTCTTCCATGGCCAAGGCATCATGAGCCTGCTGGAGCCTCTCGAGTTTGGCTTTAAGTTCCTCATTCTCGGTGCGTAGAGGCTCAGCAACAGCTTCAGCCTTGGTGGCCCTCTCAGTTGCGTTCCGTGCAGTTTCCTTAGCCAACCGAAGCTGTTCGTTAACAGCTTGGGTAGCCTTGGGACGGGCCTCCAGCCGGGCCTGAACTTCAACCTCGAGGGCCTTGAAGGCCTTCTCCTTTTCCGCAGCAACGACGGCGAGCCTCTTATTCTCCTCCCGGATAGCCCGCGCCTGAGCCACTTCCAGGCTACGCGCCGTCTTTAACTTGTCGTTTTCACGACAAAGCAGCTCGACGCGCGGCTGCATCCGGGCAAGGAGAATTCTAAGCTCATTGGTTAGCCTACCCTCCTGGTAGCTAGCCATTGCCTCCCCCAACGCACCACTTGGGGCGGCGTGACGCGCCCATTCGACGCAATCCGCAGCAGTCCGGAGGGTCGTTCCCCGGCGGATACTCCACCGAGGAGCGTACACCTCGTTGGAATCACGAACTGCAATAAAACAAAAAACAGTTAGAGAAGAAAAAATGATAAAAGGGATATTGTAACATCCCGAAATTTCCAAAATGATATTAATTATATTACTTAATAATAGAGGGAAAGTTTACTCGGGTTATCGGGAAATAAATAAATAGAGTAGGAGTTGGTATGGGTCGGGCTAGTGTTGGGTAATGGATATGGGTTATGGACTTGGGTTATGAAAGAAGGAAGGAGAGTCCATGGGCTTAAGCCCATGATCCCTAAATATAAATACCATTAACCACCATTTAATCCTCATTCTCACATATTCCATACACACACACCCAAAACACACACGACCCGAACCAAGATCCGAAGGCGAAAACCCGAGCTTGTTGGTGCTGGAACGTTGTGACGGACCAAAACAACATCAAGGCTTCCGTGTTCGTAGTTCGACTCGTTCAAGGTACGTTTATAGTTAGAAATCGTTCGTGTAGGTTCGGGTTGATTTGAGAAATGATAGATCTGAGTTTGTATGGTAAAAACGAATCCAACAAAGCTAATCTTACTGAAAATGGTTATGATTTGATGGGTTAATCGATTGATAAAAAGAACCCGTAACCTATATGCCTAAATCGCACCCTTTAAACATCGATGTTAGGTCGATTTGATGGTTGGGGTTTGTAGGCGCTGGTCAGACGATCCCGTGGGTACCTAAATCGAGTTATTTGGTTAAGAAACGAAAGTGATTAAGGGATTTAAGAACGAACAGTAGCTGCAGACGACAACTTCGCCTGCAAGCTAAGTTCGCCTGATGAACTTCGCCTGCAAGCTAAGTTCGCCTGATGACAACTTCGCCTAAAGCCAAGTTCGCCTGATGACAACTTCGCCTAAAGCCAAGTTCGCCTGATGACAACTTCGCCTAAAGCCAAGTTCGCCTGATGACAACTTCGCCTAAAGCTAAGTTCGCCTAAGGTTTAACTTCGCCTAAAGTCAAGTTCGATTAGAGAATAGATTAAAACGATAAGCAAAAGTAAGCTAATACTAGGCCACCAGATTAGATCAGGCGAGTATTGATACGTGTAACTTATACAATCAGCCGAGCACAGTTAAAGAAGGGATTTACAACTATCAGAGGAAGAAGCAGAGTTCAGGTGAGTTTCTAGCCCCATTCCTTGTTATGTTTTCGGGGCTGTGTGCATACTCGATGTGTTGTTAATACATTTATCCTAAGTGATAAGTGTATGCCATTGTGATATATGTGATGGATATGAATGATTGCTTGCCGGTACGCGAACGATCTTCGGATATTGCGCGTACTGTCAGGTTAAAAATAAAGGTACGAATATTATATATCGAAGATGTATGAATATTACAAATGAATACTTGTCGGGGCGTGAACGATCTTCGGATATTGCACGTAACGACAAGGGGTATGGTTGTTAAATGAAGGATGCAAAGAACGCCTAGAGTGTTCTTATGCTATAATGTAATTATTGTATATGTGAAGTATGTGTATACAGGTACACGAATGGTATGTGAGTTCTACGTTCGACATAGTAAGTTAGGATGGCAAATCCCTCTAACTTCTGTTGGACATAGACTTGGCAGGTGATGGCGTAGTTAAGGACTGCGAGCCTTATACGTGATGTAGATGATAGATGTAAACGTAGATAGGGACGGTGGGCCTTATACGTGTTATAGGAGGTAGACGCCAACGTAGATAAGGACTGCGGACCTTATACGTAACGTAGATAAGGACTGCGGACCTTACGTAATATAGATAGGCGTCAGCACAGGAAAGGACTGTGGACCTTATACGTGCTTTAGCATAGGGGAGGACTGCGGACCTCGTACGTGCTATGAATTAGGTTGCAACATAGGGAAGGACCGTGGACCTTGTACGTGATGTGGATGTATGATGGTATAGGGAAGGACCGCGGACCTTGTACGTACCATGAATGGTGAACATAGGTAAGGACTGCGGACCTTTTACGTGTTCACGATTGTGAGTACAGGTATAGACGGCGGACTATGAACGTACTCTCGGTAGACTGAGGTTAGTGATTGTAGATATGTATGTATGTATGGTAGTAAGTATGTATGTAGAACAGAAGGGTAATTAGTTAAGTATGGATATGTATCTTCGGATATGTATGTATGTGTATGTATTGTGTGGCGTCCGATTAACTAGAACTCACTCAGCGTAGCTGACTTTTAGTATGCACGCAGGTGAGTAGGATGAGGCAGCTCGCTTGAGGAGACACGTGGCACTGAATAAGAGGCTGGCATCGGAAGACTCAAGACGTTTAAGTTAAATGTTTCAATTATTTTGAAAGACAAAATGATGTTTTAAGACAAGACGTATTTTGTTATGAAATGTTTTATGAAAGTTTTTATATTCCGCGAAAGTTTTAATGAACTCTGATTTGTACGAACTGCGTTTATGAGTAAATCCGACGCTAAAGTAGGGCTACCGGTAACGGGGCCTTACAGATATAAGGCCAAGATAACCCCACGCACCTGTAGGGTCGACAACAGGCCGATAGCCACCAAACCCATCACCTAACCTAAGGGATATCCATCCAAAAGGTCAAGGAGACGGGAAGGAGGCAAAGATTGGCTAGACGCCCCAACCCCGAACATACCTGAAGGACCGGCCGCGGTCGCCGGCGCCGGAGGAGGCATGGTGGAGGCCGCCGCGGTAGAAACCAACGGAGGTGAACTCACAACCGTGGCAGTCGCCGCGGAAGAACCCGCAGAAGAAACCACCGCCGGCTCAGTGACGGATTCCGTGAAGATGGCACTGACAGCCGGCGGGGATGATGTTACAGTTGGAACAGTTGCCTCAACGGGATGAGCAACTGAACCAATACTGCAAACAGGCGTAGCCGCCTGGGTCATCGCCTCGGGTAGGTTGACCAAACCTACCGTCATGAGTCCAGAAACGCTCCTCCCCGCTCCACTCTGGAATGCGGTAGCATCCACGCCTGCACGAAGACAAGATATATAAGTATAATGGCGGAAAGATATGCAGTTAAGGTAAATGAAGTTTATACTTACGAGTCCTCTTGAGCTTGAAGGTGCGAACAGGCGGGGACGAACCCGATAGAACTGGCCTCTTCACGCCAGTCACCGTCGTAGAACTTGGTCGCGCGGAGGTGGCAGCTGTCTCAACCTCCGAGACAGTTGTCTCACCACTACCAGGGTTCCCCGCCGCCTCCTCACTTTCGGTTTCCGAGTCAGACCGGTTCCCCTGATCGGCAGTGGAGGCAACCTTCGCCTTGCCCTTCACGCCGGCAGCTTTCTTCTTCCTCACGAAGAAAGGACCGTCTGCGGATTCCTCATCAGCAGAGGTTTGAGCATGAAGAGGGCGAGTGTTAATGAAACCCTTACCTGGCCGCGTGGCGCTCAGAATTTCGTGGCCTGGCGGGTAGACCTCCACAAACCGATCCGCCGTTTGCTCCAAGATGGGCAACTCGTTCTCGTCGAGAGCACGAGTACCCAACCGAGCGGGACCAGCGCTCTCACGCGGTTGCAGAAGCGACTGCAAATTGTTCCCCTCTGTAAATAAACAGAAGCAGTTAGAAGAAAAACCCTAAATCAGCAAAAAGAGATGGAGCATACCATAGGGAATAGAATTCGAACCGTATTCAAGAATGATGGGAATTTGTGGCGCCTCTGCCCCAGCATCCTTCCATACCCGGCTCATCCCAAGCATCACCATCCCAGACTCCGCAAAGCGATAAACCGGAGTCTGGATCCGGGAGATCTTGGAAAACCATTCCGCCTCCTGGTAGTTGGAGGCGTGAAGGCTGGGGAGTGCTCTCCCGTTCTTGAATGTCATCGCAATAGGGACGACACGGGCAGAGATGTAGAAGAACTCCCGCTTCCAAGACCGAAGACTGCGCTCGGTAGCACAGATCTTCAAACCCTTGATCCGGGTGACCAAGGTGTACCAGCCTTGGATGCACCTCAAGGAATATAAGGTCATCAGGCGGTCGACATGGGGCTCCACACCAAGAATGAGGCACACCCATTCAAAATGGCGGATCTTGGCGATCGCCATTGGGTGTACCTCCGTCAGGTGCACACCGTGTCTCTCCAAAACACGGTATACAAACTTCGTCAATGGGAACCTGAGATTCCCATAGACGAAGAATGCAGCATATACCCCTATCTTGCCTTTGGGGGCATCGTACACCGTCTGATGAGACGCAGGAAACTCAGGCTCGAAAGGCTCGAGCATGAACTTCCTGACGATGTACTGATAGAGGTCGACGGGAAGAGCACACTGGCACTCGCCAGCAGTACTCTTATCGTCCTTGTCAGAAGTGGACGATGGGTTCTCGATATACACGTCGGACTCTTCGGCGGTGACTTCTGGATCATGAGTAGAAGACATGTTTTAGATGTAAAGAACGATTTCAGGAGAATGCTCGACGGAAAAGTTAGAGTATTCGCCGGAAATCGTTTAGAAGAAGAGTGAAGTAAAGGTGTGGATTAAGATGCACCCTCTCCCCCTTTATATACTCATCGCAATGAATGCGATGAATTTAATGCGGAGGAAAGAGAGAGCGCAGGTGCAATGAAACTATGACACGTGGAAAGAGCAAGCTGGCAACAGCTGTTGAAAGGACGCGTGCCGTAAAATTCGCGCCCACGCGCCTAAAAAAGCGTCTGGAATGACCATATACCGTCACGTCACCATAACTTCCTGCACGTCCTGAAACTGTAAGAAGAAACCGTCGGACGACGCTAACGTCCCTTCAACAGTTTGGACTGTTCTTATCCTTTCACCAACTCTTCGAATTT
Source organism: Bidens hawaiensis (assembly GCF_021521415.1). Taxonomy (NCBI): domain Eukaryota; kingdom Viridiplantae; phylum Streptophyta; class Magnoliopsida; order Asterales; family Asteraceae; genus Bidens; species Bidens hawaiensis. Next base: position 1,308,081 of record NW_027491293.1, on the reverse strand, counting down.
CAAAAAGATTCAAAAATAAGAGGGAATACACCCCCCTTACCTTGGCAACCAAGTAACTATAAGACGGGTGCGGGTACAGTGTCAAGGCAAAACCCTTCACATACTTAGCACCCGCAAGGAATTGAAGCCAAGAATACCTTGGAAGTAAAGTAACTATAAGACGAGTGCGGGTACAGTGTCAAGGCGAAACCCTTCACATACTTAGCACTCGCAGGGAATTGAAACCAAGAAGGATCTTCTGGGCCATGCTTGTGGAAAGGGATATAACATCCCCGCATAGCGGGAACATTGAGAACTAGATTGTTTGATGCTCCAAGATGGAATTGGTTGTTTAAACATAATTGATCACTATGTCAAACTACCAAAACCTCGTGGAGAACCTATACAACTGAACCTCAACGCTCCTGACTTGCGAGGAGGTTACACACCTACCCGCATCATACCCAAAGATCAAGCAGAAAAGTGGGAAATTCTGCGTGACATTAGGAAAACCGCGGGAAGAATCCCCACGGAAAACCATAAAACTAAAAACCCTTTTCAAAACCCCTTGCTTAAGTCCAAAAGTTCACCTCACTTATTAACAATTCATGAGAAGAACATTGGACTAGGGGGACTTGAAGAGGTAGGTCCCAGCAGAGCCCAGTTGGACCCGCAAGACTCACCTTGAAGAGGGACGTCTGCGCAAGGACCAACTGGTTCCGCAGGACCAACCATGCTCAGAGATGAAGACCTTACGCGCAGTACGCCAGCTGTTCCCGCAAGAAAAGCCTCCCAATGGTGAAGTACCCCGCCTGTTCCCGCAGTTGCGGATACAAGCCATCAGGGAAGGCTACCCGCACTAATAGCAAGGCTACACGCACAAGGCACTAACTCTCAATAATTCAGTGTCACCTGAAGGAATGAGCAAGGCGGGAATACTCCCGCCCAAATGAGCCAGTCCGTACGCTTCTGGAAGATCTTTTGTACTATACCTGCCAAGGTATGGACAAAATAGACAAGATCTGACCAAAGCAGCCCATGAACCAATCACAGGGTGACAGCTCACAGACAACAGTACGAGGAGCACGCTCTAGTACAAAATGTCACTATCAGCCGCTGCCTACTCACCAACCCTTGTCGTGGCACGTACATAGCCTGCAGTTGGTGGAAAAGGAATAGTACACAGCCGGCGGAAAAGGAATAGTACACAGCCGGCCATGTCACTATCAGCCGCTGCCTGCCCACCAACTACCAGCATGGCACGTGCGTAGCCCACAGTTGGTAGAAAAGGAATATTATACAGCTGGCTGTACCTGCTTGGAAACCTACCTTCGGCTATAAATACTCCAACACCTTGTAACGGTATCATTATCTTGTATCTTATCTTCACTAGCTATTTCTCTTAATATACACTTATATTCAGAGCAATCTAGTCTGATTCTCACGCCGGAGGGTGGTCACAAGGAGGAACCCCCCCTTTCTCAGTGACGAGCTCACGGTGTCTGTTTTGCAGGTCATCTGAAGAATAACCATCTTTGCCGGAACTAACTCTCGTGGGAAACATCTATTTAACCCCCAGATTATCCGTAATCTGCCCGGGGTCACTTAGTGTTTCTTCAGGCCCGTATGACACGTAGCTGGTTATCAGTGGTGTTTGTATAGTGGTGGCCAAGTCTTTTTGGTTTGACCACTTTTCACTCTACCATACAACGCGTGTGAGACGTCAGTGGTGTTTGTATAGTGGCGGCAATGTTCTTTTTTGGGTTGTAATTTGTCGACATTTTTGCAGCTCCACCTGTGAAAGGGTCCGGGGAATGCGGAACATTGTTTCAAGCTGAGCCATTGGATGCGTGTGAACCGTTGACTAATGAGTTGAGCGAAGAAACCATAAACCCACCCTTTGTGTTAATAGTTAGAGGAGGATGTAGCTTTGAGGATAAAGTTAAAAGAGCACAATCTGCAGGGTTTAAAGCAGCCATTGTTTATAACAATGATGATAGTGATCTTGTTGCAAGTATGACCCTTTATATATTTGCCTTTATTATTACTGTTATGACGTGTATCGGTTTATACTTTATGCAATTAGTTTTAGGGATAATGTAAACAGAATTGCAGACCAACCAAGGATCAATTTTGTTTCACTTAAGCTATCTCTGGCCAAAATCACCCCTAACTGTTGCCATTTTGGGTTGTAAAATGACAAATGTGTCCTTGAATTCACTCAAAAGTTTTTTATGGAAGTCCACTTTAATTGATTCTTTTTAGGGGTGTGCATTGGTCAGTTTTGGGCCCGAACCAAACCAAAAACTAAAATCTTGGTTTTTGAGTTTTTGAAAACTGTTTGGTTTCAGTTATAGGTTTTCAGTTGGTCTATCCGGTTTGTCATTTGGGACTGAAATTTTTAAGCCATATGAAAAGATTTTTTGGACCTAAATCTTTTTGTTACTTCAATAATTAATTGATTATTATACATTTGGGATAAAGTATATGAGTTACAATATTTATTAAATTCTTGTAAGTTATTTACTCGAAACTAATAATGAAAAGTAATAAATTCGGTTCGGTTATGTTTTTTTTCCGATTTTAGTTACATGCAAAACTGAGACCGAACTTTTTTTTTTGCCAAAACACAAAACCAGACTGTCGTTTTTTTTGGGGTGTTCGGTTTTTTCGGTTTCATGGACACCTCTAACTTTTTTGAGTATCAAATTCATATAAGACATAAGATGTATATTTGAATCAATATTCAAATGGTCTAACAATCTACACTTTCTAAATTTGCAGTGGCGGGGACTTCAACAGGCGTAGTGATACATGCGGTATTTATTTCAAAGTCATCAGGCTTGAAACTCAGTAAGTACGCTGGCATACCTTCGATGGAGTTATGGATCATCCCGAGCTTTGAAAACTCAGCATGGTCAATCATGGCCATATCTTTTATATCCTTGCTGGCAATGTCTGCTGTGTTGGCAACTTGTTTCTTTGTTCGTAGACATAGAATAAGGCCCTCAGTCTTCCCATGTTCGTGAGTTTCACGGGATGAGTAGTCGGTTAGTCAAAGCCATGCCAAGCCTCGAATTCACCGCGGTTTTAGAAGACAATTCCACTTCCGCCACGTGTGCGATTTGCCTCGAAGATTATAATGTCGGCGATAAACTTAGAATTCTTCCATGCCGACATAGTAAGTCGTTTTTTCATCGTTTTTTATTTGGATTATTATTATTATTATTATTTTTATTGTAAAATAGATTTGAATAGTAATATATCTTAAAGTTGTAATTACAATGGAGGGGATTCCTGAATATATAAGAAACCAGAAACCCTAAACAAACCTCTAATGAGCCCACAGGCTAAAGACAACTAAACCCTAATATATAGTAGTGACTAATAAAAATCTACATATTTAATATACCTGTATACGACCAAACGAACACAAATGGGACATGCTCCTGTTCGTTCGTTTAATTTTAACTGAACAAACGATCGAACATTAACAATTAAATGAATGGGGTTTTCTTGTTTGTGTCCGTTTATGTTCGGTTGTTTATGGTATAAACAAACGGACATAACTGAACATAGATGAACAACCATAACCGAGGAATTACCAATTAAAAGTAAACGAAAACATCAGACTAAATTGTAACGGGTGATATTTTAATTTCATAAAGCTAGACTAAATTGTAGTGCGCCAAAAAAGTTAACATAAACTGATGAACATAAGTGTAAATGAACGAGCGTTCTCGAACATGAATGAACGACGAGACATGTGCTCATGTTCGTTTGTTTAGCTAAATGAACAAAAAATCTGCACATACTTACATTTATTTTAAATAAACAAACATAAACGAAGTCGAACGGTTCACTGAATGTTTGGTGTGTTTACATGTATAATATTTAGCGATTATTATTATAATTTGGTGTTTCATGTCACTAACATTTGAATATCGACAGAATTTCACTCAATCTGTGTGGATGCGTGGTTGACTTCTTGGAGAACATTTTGCCCTGTTTGTAAACGTGATGCGAAGACCGCTAATGGTGAGCCACCAGCCTCGGAACGGACACCATTACTTTCATCCGTGGCTTCATCAACAATATTATCTTCAACATATTCATCATCATACGCGGCATCATCTTCGGCAATACAAATAGGTCAACCATTGCGTACACCTTCTAACGTTAATTCTGTTTCAAGTACTGCATATACTCTTCAAAGCCGACACCAATCGCCTTATAATATTACTCCATCGAGAAGCTCGTTAGATGTTAGGAACATGGCATCTTCGTCGCATAGATCTCGGGGCTCTCCTTTGATTTTATCAAATTCTTTGGGATATCCTTCTTTGTCACCTCGGAATTCGCGACACTTGTCTTCGTATTACCCAAGTCCCAGAATTGGGTCGTTCGGTTATATGGGGTCGTCTAGTCAGCAGCGGCCAAACGCATTGCGGTATAGTGATTCTGCTGCTACTTTTTCTCCATATGCTTCAGCTCATTCCCTTCCAGAATGTTGATTATGATGGGTTATACTGTATATTTTTTAATATTGTGGTTTTTATTTTATTTTTTTATAACAATTAAAGATTTTTTTTTTAAATATTCTTTGCGTTAGGGTAAGAATTTTATAAGAAAATTAGTAAAAGATTAGACTGCGGGATTATCTTTGACGTATCACGTACAAGGGTCTATACAGTTCGCTCTTGTTTCACGCCAGAAAAGAAAAAATAATCAGCGACCAATGGCTCAAAACCCCTAGTTCATCTTGCTTGATCGCTGATGTCTGTTCGGTCTCCAAACATTACTTTTAACAAACATATTATAAACTAAAGACTAGAACAAAGATGAAAAATATTTAGAAGAAAAGAATATGAATAATAGCAAACGTTGTATGTACAAAATACCCTCTCAGTAGTGCAGGCCTGAAAAGAAATGGCTAACAATTGCTATTATATGACACAGTTGATCACTAATCTCTCATATCAAAATTCACAGATACCATCTGGTCGCACCCGTCTGGTAAACTGATATGCTACCCTAATTGTCCCAATCTTACCCGCTCATGGGCTTTCAAAGCATCACGAGTAAAAACCTCTAAAGCCTTGAATATTGGAGTCACACCACCTTGTAAACTACTTGAACCGCCGTTCTGAACTAACTTCATAGCTTCATTATAATCCGGACCCACTCGGTCTTCAGACTGAACCATTGACCCGTGCGTGTCATCTGACCCATGGTTTTGACTCTTTCTCACAAAATCCTCTTTTTTGACCATAAGTCGTTGCATCTCGTCTTGTCTCTCCACCAATTGCCTCAAACTTAAAGCAAAACTATGCATCGCTTTTAATACCTTTTCTTGCGAAACACCTTTAATTTCCCGGTGCCAGTCGTTGCATACTATGAAAATTGGTGGAGCTCCTAAACGACCCGGGGAATAAGGAATCTCACCGTAAATGGTTACTTCCAGTTCTTCATCAATGCATTGCTGTAACCACCCGTTTAAGGAACTAACATACGATTTCTGTGCGTTAATCCAGCTATTAAAATGTCGAGCCCACGTTAAAAGCCCAGTTTCAAGCTCGAGAGTGGTTCTCAAGCTTGAATCTCTTTCAAGACTCGTGTTTGCCCTTGACGTCCGACGCCTGCTCTCCACTATAGCTTCAAACTGCCTGTGGTGGCATTTTATCATCGATTGCCACATTCTTATTAATCTGTAAACACAATAAAGCAAACATTCATTTATGCATGAACTCATGTTGCAACTACAAGTATAAAAAATGAACATAATAAAAGGTTTTCGTACCCATTGATCAACTCACGGAGCTGAGGCTGCAGTTCATTGTCCCTCACTTTTTGTATCTCACAAGATATGGCATCAATAGCTTTGATGGATACATTAAGTTTAGTCTCCAGTCTTCTTCTAGAAGCTTCTGCAGCATCAATCTTACTAGATTCTGCTCCTTTAGCATCCATTTCATACAGTTTCTTTACCATTTTCTCATAAATCATCCTCACTTTCTCTTCACCCTAAAACCAGACCAATCACCTGATGTATCAATTGTTAAGTACACATCTAAAACATTAACGAAGACGTATTAAGATGATGATGATCTTACCTTTACTTCCTTGTATAATTTCTTCTCCCATACGCATAGCTTCTCCAAAGTTGAAGAAAGGTTAATACGCCTAACATCCAGATTTGCATCCTCATTATACGACCCTGCTAGTTTTGTTACTCGAGAAGATGATCTTACAGATTGTATTGAGTGGTCTGAAGGCGCTAATGGATAGATAATCTTGGATAAAATCACTGCAAAGTGACATATATAAGTGGCCAACGATAAATTATAAAACTTATTATGGTGAAAAAAAAATTAATTTTTAATTTTTACCCTTGAGAACTGCAAACTTAGATTGATAAGGCAACTTCCCTGCTTCAAGCATCAAGGCGACTTCTTTCCCGTGAATAAATGCACTCTCAAATTCATCTTTAATCTCGTTTACCACCTCATGAAGATCCTGAGAACCATGAGGCGATATTGTGGTCAAACTACTCATAACTGAAGATTCTAACTCATGTATAGACCCTTCATCCATATCAAAACTTACCCCCTTTTTACCCTCATGGCCCTCCGAAACAATTGTTTCGGAGCTATGCTTATCTACTTCAGTGTAAACCGAATGTATCGAATTTGAAGTGGATTCAACATGTTCTGCATTTGCAGTCCCTTCACTTTTCCCTGATGGTACTTTCCCCAAACTACCCTCGGTACCACTCAAACTTTCCTTCCTTGAACTACCTTCAATATATTCTTTTCCTTTATCTAAATTTCTTTTTTTACTAAAAGTTTTCATCTTTTCAACGTCTTCATAGCGAGACTCGGTTTCTGTTTCTTCTTCCAAATCAGGAATCCCCTCTCTTTCCCTCACTTCAACTGTATCCGGACTACTACCCGTTGTTTCATACCCGTACCCATATCCATACCCAGGGTACTCATTATCATACGCGTTAAAAAAGTTAAAATAATCAGATTCCATTGGTGGAGGAGGCGGCGGTGGACTTTTAGGTTTCTCCGGTTCTTGTGGACCTGACGATGACCCACCATAAGAAAACCCGTAGCCATATGCACTCACATACGGATCATAATGCGGTGGACCTGTTTCTTGATAACCCTTTGCTTCCTCCGGTTGAATCACAGTTTGGCTAACTGGAGCCGATTTTTTCATATAAAAAGCATACCGATTTGAATTTGAACTTGAATTCCCATTATATCCAGGATCAAAATTCGACTGATATGGAACCCAAGGAGGCGGATATTGTGACGCAGATGGGTTCATCACATACGGGTCACCCTCACCCCAACCCCAACTAGTCTGGTTTGGTCCCCAAGGTGGCTGATACGGGAATGCAGACGGGTTGATCATATACGGGTCACCCCAGGGAGGCAGATAAGGCGGCTGTCCCCATGGCGGCCCTCGGTTCATTACATAAGGTTCATTCAAATCATAGTCATTCGGTCGATTATTATCATTTCGAAAACCACTATTATCTTTATCATTATCATTATCATGTATATGAATATGACCATCTAAAGACACACTCAACTCGGATTCCGAATCATCCTGATTCCCAGCACCGCCAATCGAATGAATATCCGATGATCCCGAGCCCGACCCACTAATCTTAACATTAACATCAGGGGGCAATGTGAGTACAGGGGAAGGTATTACAAGCTGTTCATCAACAAACCTAGACAGTACATACCCAAAATCTTTCATAGAATGAAAATAAGCGAGATGTGAAGCACACAAATCGTACCGGTAACCCACAGCCGAGCTAATCAATCTCTTTCTTTCTTTACAACGTATCACCAATGGCAGATCATCCACTTTAGAAACTCTACAGCCCATTGAAGTAAGTTGTTATTATTATTACTATTATTAACGGTTAATCCCCACAAAACCCTAATCCTAATTCTCGTATCAACATCTGTACTGATAATAATAATAATACTAAACGGCAAAAGAATATGGTATTGAAATGTGTGAGGGTGCCATGTGTTTCCGACAGAGAATTGTAGAATATGATGACGTGGGTGTGTGTTTGAATTTGAAAAAATGGGTGTGTTTTGGAATGAAGGGTATGGACAGGATCTAAGGCTGAGGGGTGTGGAGCGCTAGGAAGGGCGCAAGAGGCCAGACGATCGCGCCCCGGGGCGCGAGCACCACACCACCGAGGCGCGATAGGGGCGCGAGAGGGGCGCGAGAGCGGAAAACGATGCAGGCGCCAGGGGGCTCGCGGGAGCTGTTGCGCGTGAGGGTGCTTGGGGAATGGTGAAAGAGCCGTTGGCTTAAATGTGAATAAAAAAAAAAAAAAATTTTTCCTCTATATATATCACAATATATATCACATATATCCACACCCAAAACCATTCTCACATGCCACACCCAAAACCAATATCACATACCACACCCAAAACCCGAAATCACCCCATATTCCAAACCTTTTTTTAAAAACATGGCTGGAAATTGGTACCCAAACCTAGAATCAGATTACAGTTACGACGATTTATGGTCGGCACCGGACCAACCGATGTTTTATTCGGGGTCGCAACAACCATCCGGCTTTCAACCATCCAACATACAACCGTCTCCTAACTTTGTAGTTCCGGAGACACAAGAACCAGAACCAGAACCAGAAGGTGAAGCTGCGGAACAAAGAAGACGCGTCCACCGTAGAAACAATATTGTCAGAGAAAAGGTGGAGTCTGGCATTGCTGAGGTAACATGTCAAACAAATTGAATTATTATTATTATTATTATTATTATTATTATTATTATCATTCAAGGTGTAATAACTAATAATAATGGGAACGCATGCCTTCTTCGACTTCTGGGTTGGTTACAGTTATACGACTATTAAATGTATCAACTATGAACACTTCGATATGGGACTATAGGACATGAAGAAGTTGTTCTATTAGTTAATAACCAAACTCCAAATATTTGACAATTCACGATTTGATACACACGTGACATGTCGTCCTCATTCTAATTTCATTAAAACGACCACGGTCGTTTGAGGATGAGTCAAATAGCCGGGTTAAGATGTTAAATTATAATGACTCCCTGTTTGAAGTGTAGAATGTCAAGTCGTTGAATTCATTTGGCATTTGAGGATTCGTTAAACGGTTGTTTGCGTTTGAAGGTGTAAATCCTGAGTTTAGGGATCGACTCTCCATTCTCCAGGGATTCAGGATAGAATGTTAAATTGTAGTTTCTTCTTACGAATGACCGTCTTCCCTCTTTCCTCAAATGATCGACTACCATTTCACATAGGTGTATGAACTCATGATATGCTCTATTGTTGGTTATAGCTATGTGTTGTTACGATAGTTGATTTTAGAAGATAATGGCATTTAGTTGTTTATTTTTATATTTTATACTTTGTTTTAAGCTCATGAGTTTTTATTTTTTTTTTATATTAATGAAAGCATTAATAGGAATAGAGTGATGTTTTTATTTCTGCCTTTTGTTACCTTTGTAAATAATGACGTATGTAAGCAACTATTGGTATCGTGTTTTAATTTGAAATCTTTTACGTTACTAGTTACTAACCTAAAACGATATTAGGGTATTTGGTGAGATCTTCTGTTTAGGATTCATACTGAGAAGATATAAACATACATATGTGCATACATATGATACACCCATACAAAAAACACACTTTCTTTATGTATCATAATTCATAAATGCGTGTTCTCTTTTATGTTAAACCAAAGATGATATAACCAAATAACTCTAGGTTTTATTCTCGCCTTCTATTATCACACATACTCTAGACACCTTAACGATAACGACTTATCTTATTCTTTGAATGCTAATAATTTAGTTGAGTTTCTTGTTTCGGACTATTTATTTTACAATGATTGTGGATTCTGACTTGTCAAGTTTATGTCCTTAACGTGTTATTGTCTTTTTGAATGCTTTAATTGTGTAATCATTGATAATTAAAATTTTCTGTTATAAGCGTTTGCTTAGTGCTGGTGTTTCTACGCATGATAAAACTAGCATAAATCATATATGTTTTTTTTACGAATAATGGTATATAGAGTCCATCCATTTTTGCATTGCAAATAGTTTTCAATGTGTGTATATAATGATTTGTTTATCAAAATGACCGGTTAACTACATATTAAACAAAAATTATCAGTGTTATATATGCACATCACTATCTCATACTAAACATCAACATAAAGAAATATATGTGCTATTATAGAATACTAAGATTGAAAGGGTCATCGAAAACTAAATAATTAATCGATAAAATGATTTGCGGCTTTGAATTTTATTAATTAATAATGACATAGATCTTATTTTATTATGTTTGGAGATGGGCTAGATAGATAATAAAAATAAAATAAAATAAAAAAAGATAATAAGATAAGCATGAAATAGACGCGTATTCAATTGGTCAAACGAGTTTTTTAGAATGTTATTTATTGCTTATCGATTAAGTTTTACTATTTAGGATCAACAATTCAACAGTACATAAAAACATGTATATTTAACTAAAGCAGTGATAAAGACAAAATAATTTTTTAACAACTATAATGTTTAAATTAAAATATACAAATAATTTAATAGTGCTCGTTTATAGTAAACAAAAAAAAAATACTTGGGCACTTACGGAATAAGTATTCTGGTTTAAGTGGATATGTGATCACCAAACACTCAATCCGGTTACCTAAAACCATATATATACCCGTTTATTCATATTATAAACTTGAAATTTTGAATTTTTAACTTTTTTTTTCTTACTTTGTCTAATAATGTTCAATTCTAGCAGTGGTGGGACCATAAGTTCTAGACTTGGACATGTAACAGAAATTTATAAGCTTAGACGAGTTTGTAATTATTTTTTTTAGTTAAAAATACTTTTTCAATCTTGATTAACTATTTGTTGCTAAACTTGGGTCAATAAATTCTATTTACTGTTTTTAAAATTTCAGCTTATTATGAGGTTGCAAAAGAATCAGTTTGCAATCAAAGTATACATTTCTTTCCTTGGTGTGCGAAAAAACTTATGGTGGTGGTAAAGCAGATATTGCAATTGCTAAAAGTCATAACAATTTCGGTAATCAGTATGTATAGATAAATAGTTTTTATAAAACCATGTATTATAAATACGATTTGAATTTGCAGTCCGATAATGAAAAAGCGCATGCAATATACCATTGAGATTTGAGCACGTTGATGAGATTGAAACATTATTTAAATGAAAAGTTTCAAAAGTTAATGTTTTAGTAAGTCACTAGTCGAGTGAGTTACTGTGCCAACTTGGATTGTTTGTTGTTTTAGTTTTAATGATCTACTAATATTTGCTTTCGTTTGCCGTTTAAAGAAAATATACATGTAATATGCCTCATACATGGCAATATGGCATCACCCGTGTCCCATTATATTATTATTTTATAAAATGACATTAACCCAAATGGTTTTTGTCAGAACTCATTTGACTCATACTTATTAAAGTGATCAAAGCGCATGCCTAGGCACAATTTTTAGACGAAGTGTTTTTCTGCTTTTTAATGATGAAGGCGCATATCCAGAAGATGTTCTGATTTTTTTGATTTGTTTTTTTATTTTCTGATTTCTTTTACAAAAGAAATAACCGATTAATATGAATCACCAAAAAAAGGTCAAATAATGTAATTTACTCCAACATTATCGATAACTTTTGATTCTGTATATTATTTGTTTGGTATATTCTAGTTAAGCTATATTTATTTATACATTATTACTTTAGTAGGTCTTAGTTTTTTTTTTTTTTTTTTTTTTTTGTACTGGTTAGAGGTTTTAATTGCTAAATGTATTAAATCGTTACTATATATGGGGAGTGATACTAGTTTTATTTACCTATTATATATATTTTTTATTGTTCTTATTATTTCGTCTTTTTTTTAGGCCCTCGCTTTTTTTTTTGCGCCTAGGCCCCAAGCGAGGCTTATGCATCTTGAATGAGCCTAACGGCTTTGATAACTATGATTTGAACAAAAAACATCCTGCCTTCTATCCAAACACATTTGCCTCAAAACATGTTTGACCTGTAACCCGACCCATTTTTTACTAGAATTAGACATTTATGATGTCATTGGAATATCATTATATATAATCAACAAAAGAACTCACTACTCAACTTAGGGTTAAAAATGATCATTATAATATGATGCTCAAAATATTTCAGACTAATATAAAAACAAGGAACGACCATCACCTCATATTATACTTCAACCATAAATATGCATACAGAGGATCAAAGTCTTTAACATCCCAAATTCTAAAAGCCACTTGGTTCACAAAACACAAAATCTCGAGCCAAAACGTCTTGCCAGTCAGGCTGGTTATATACCAAATAAATACCCTAACCGCCTCTTATAAAAAAGAACACTTGGGCTTCAACAAATTCAAACAGAAACATAGCAAACCCTTATTACAATAGAAGCATAAACCGGATTATGATACAAAACCTTTCTTCTTGTTTTAATTGGTTGCCTCGCGACTGTAGAATGCATCTAGGGTTTTGGCAGGAATACGGTGAAGAAGCTCACGTGGGAATATCCTCAGAAGTGTCCATGCTAAATCAAGTGACTGGAAGATGTTTCGCGTGTCATATGCACCTTGTGCCACAAATTTCCTCTCAAACTTGTCCAGAAACTCCAAATATAGCTGTCATATTTATACAATAAGATATCACTAACATATGTTTCTTGATTATATAATTAAATGCATAGTATGTGTGTACGCGGGTGTGTGTGTCAGTATGTGTGTGTGTGTGTGTGTGTGTGAGAGAGAGAGAGAGAGAGAGACCAAATCCTCAGAAGACAGAGCCTCTTCTCCAACCACTGCTTTCATGGCCTGAACATCTTTTCCAATGGCATAATTTGCATACAGCTGAAAATATAAAAGTATAGATATCATAAGTGCATAGACATGTTGGGGCAATTAGGTAATTTTACCTGGTTGGACACATCAGAATGATCTCTGCGAGTCATCCCCTCGCCAATAGCACTCTACAATAATAAACATTCATGATTAACAACTCAATGCCATAACATGAAGCCATGTAAACTTCAAGCAGAGATTTAGGTTTACCTTCATCAATCGCGATAGTGACGGAAGCACATTGATCGGAGGGTAAATCTGTAAATTTCCATAACACAAACAGGTAAATCCACTATTAAACTAGCTAAAATTGTGGATTATGATATCTCACCTGTCTGTTATGGAGCTGTCTGTCAATGTATATCTGTCCCTCCGTAATGTAACCTGTGAGATCCGGAGTAGGATGTGTAATATCTGTAATGATCATAAAGTTTAGAGAAACTAATAAAACTAAAAAGAAAACAAGGGTAAAAGCAATTAGAGCGATGTTGACCATCATTAGGCATAGTCAGAATTGGGATCTGTGTGATGGACCCTTTTCGGCCCTCAATTCGCCCTGCCCGCTCATATATTGTTGCCAGATCTGTATACATGTACCCAGGATATCCACGCCTCCCTGGCACTTCCTCTCTAGCAGCAGATACCTGAAATTTGTTTCATATGGGTACACGTCAAAATGGACTTTTAACAGGTCGAACACTAATGGGTCAAAGTTTTATATTTTACCTCTCTTAGAGCATCAGCATAGGAACTCATATCAGTTAAGATTACAAGAACATGTTTCCCGCATTCATATGCCAAATATTCAGCTGTGGTCAAAGCAATACGAGGAGTAATGATACGCTCAATTGTAGGATCATTGGCCTATAAAACAAGTAGTAATATCTTTAAAAGGTAATCCAACATTCCAGCAAATAACTATAAAACAATAATTAACAAACACGAGGGACTTACAAGGTTGAGAAAAAGAGTCACTCTCTCCATCGACCCATTTTCCTCAAAATCACGTTTGAAAAACTGAGCAGTTTCCATGTTCACTCCCATAGCTGCAAACACAATGGCGAAATTGTCCTCTTCACTCCCACCCTGCAAAACAAGTAATTAAGGATGTCTAAATTATAATTATAATATCATGTAATAAACACTGTATAATATTGTTCAATAACTACCTCAAGTAAGTTATCTGTTTTCTCCAACCGTTTAACCAAACCCGCTTGGCGACAGATCTGTGCAGCTATTTCATTATGGGGAAGACCAGCAGCAGAAAACAGAGGAATCTTTTGTCCTCTAGCGATAGAGTTCATGACATCAATTGTTGAGATACCAGTTTGTATCATTTCTTCAGGATATGTTCTTTCACTAGGGTTAATAGAACTTCCTGAAACAATAACAGACCAGTGATATATGCATACACACATACAGTATACCATGTAAAGTTCACATTTTTAAATGTTAAAAAGCTACCAGAAATATCCAGGTAAGCCTCTGGCAAAATAGGAGGACCGTTATCAATTGGCTTCCCAGAACCGTTAAATATGCGTCCAAGCATATCCATAGAAACAGGAGTTTTCAAAACCTGAAACAACATAATAAGCATCCAAATGAACTATGAAGCGTAAAGAACATATAAAAAGACACCATAACGAAGCTCACGTACCTCCCCCGTGAACTGAACAGTGGTGAACTTATTGTCAATTCCTGACGTTCCTTCGAAAACCTGATCAAAAGTTACATGTATAAGCCATGTAGATACAAAATGTATGCGTATTATATTGTATATAACATCATTACCTGAACAACCGCTTTCTCTCCATCAACCTCCAAGACTTGACCACGTCTCGTCGTTCCGTCACCTAACCGAATGTTAACAATTTCTTGATACTTTGGTCCCTGTCATGACAGAAAGAAGATTACTTGATGAGGTGTCATGTTTAACGATTCTAACAACCGTAATAAGAGAAACTAACCTTGACTTTATCAAGGATGACCAGAGGTCCAGCCACTCCAGAAACAGTTCTATACTCTGTGCAGACATCAAATAAATAGAAAATCAAATGATTAATAATTTCAGACATAATATAATAAAAATAATAATTAATAATAATAATAATGTAAAAGGGTGGGTTACCCATTCCAATCTCAAGTGATCCTTCGTCCATGCTGTTATTGTTCTGTTCAACTCCCATATTCAATTATGAAATCAACCAACCTAAAACAATGATTCATGAAATTAGGGCTCACAACTTGAAAAAATGAAACAATTAACGATGTGCAGAAAGAGTGGGATCTATGTACATATATGTTACTTTCAACATCATATATATATATATATATATAAAATAAACAAAATAGAAGGATTAATTTGAAGTTTTACGATGATAGATTGATGTAAATCGTCAAAGGCCTACCTCAGCACGGATCAATTGGATTTGATGGTCACGAAATGAAAGACGAATAAGAAAAGAAAGATAGGAAATTGGAGCAGCAGACTCACCTCCTCCCGATTGATTGATTGATTGTTGGATCAAAGAGTGATGGATTCTAATGAATTGAATTGAATTGAATTGAATTGAATTGGAATTGAATAGATAATAGTCCAGTTGTTTGGATGTGTTCAAGAAACACGTGATTGATAAATCTATTATTATTTTTTTTTGTTTGATTTTGATTTTGATTTTGATTTTGGTTTTGGATCCAAAGAAAAAAAAAATACTTATTTTTGTTGTTGTTGACACGTAGTAGTCATTGTAGGGCCGTGTAAACAAACCGAACCAAATCATGCATAGTCTTTTTTTATATTCGTTTTTTAAGTTTTTATCGGATAAATAAGCGGGTTACAAACACCTAACCAAACAAATGAGCTCAAAAATTGACTTATTTGATTTGGCTAACCTAGAACGATTAGCGTCAACAGTTGGGACCAGCTACCAAGTCTCCGATGATGTTTTTTTGACATTCATATTTGAATATGTTAATTTTACATATAAATTCATCACATAATACTCATGTGTATTTTTCTTTTACAATTAAAAATTTTTTTGCAAGCAAATAACCATTAACGAATATAAACGGACGGAAATGAACACATTATTGAACACTCATGAACACAATTAAACGAATATGAACTGTGTCCGTGTTTGCTCATTTAGTTAATCAAACAAAATTTGTTGTTCTTATTCGTTCATCACAATGCTACCACAAGCTTTGCTAATATGAGAAATATAATAACCTAACTTTGGCCATTAAGAAACTTATTATACAACTTAAGCACCCCTGAAGCGGTGAAACCTATTTCCTACAAGCAACTTGATGTAGCTACTTACGCTTTTCACCCATTAACTCACGGGTTGGAACTTTTTTTTATCAAACCAAACAACAATTGAATTGACTCTCAAAACAATTAAAACAAGATCTAGGCATGTTAAAAGCTACACTCGAGTTGAATTTAAATAAAAACTAGTATTCGGAATTCGTTGCGTTACGGCGGGGCATAAAGCCATGAAAAAAGAGTCCAATTCGAGCTCGCGATAGTCAGCATCCTATGACTCTTAACAAATCAAGCAAGTTACTAATACAATTTACAAAAAGGATTTGCATATATATCTTAGCAGTAGTGGTTTTATAATATACAAAAGCTTTTGCTTTGAGCATTTGCATTGTCAAAAAGAAGTAATTGTAGTTGTTATTTTAACATGAGGTTGTTAAAAGGCGGTTACTTCATGTCCTCATTTTCCTTTATCGATTTGCTACCCAAGCCCACAGTGAATCTGACCCGTTTCAAATCAAACCCAATTTTTACCCGTTATCCAACCCGACTATCTATATTCATAAAGTTATTGTTTTCTTATCTCAAATCAAACCCAATTCTAACCCGTTACCCAACCCAACCTTCTACCTTCATGAAAAATACTATTTTTTGCCCGTTATCCAGCCCTTAGTGAATATATCTGATCTCAGACTGGTCGGTAAACTCAATTTATAATGATTCAAGAGTGATGTTGTATACACAGACACACTTGCGTCTATGTGACTTTCATAAATCAAATCATAATAACCACACCTAAATATTTCAATAGATAAAAATAGCAATTGTGTCATGTGTATACAATTTTATTACCTCAAAACTTCTATCATGAAAGTATGCGAATTGCTAGTGGTGGAGATGAACTAACAGTGGCAACATATTTTCAGTAGTCAACCTAAACAAATTATCGTTCACCTTATCCCTAAAGACACCTACAATGATTTAAAAAAATGCATTAAGCCACAAACCAAGTTACATAGCTGATTGCAAAAAAAACATAAACTGATGAAAAATAAAAGTCAATTAAACAAACCTCTAGCTAGCTTAAGTTGAGATAAATATCAAATCCATCATTGACATTTATGCAAAATCAAACCATTTTTAAGGGCTCATTCACCAAAATCAAACCACGAAAGTTTGAGAGGAGTGTAATGGGTTTGGAAATGGATGGAAGCGTGGTACATAGGTATGGAAGTGTTGCGGGTTTAGAGGTCAATCTGAACAATGTACAAAATAAACTTCATATAGCACAACTAAAGTTTGCATAAAACTATTCTAAAGCATAGCGTACAACTACATGAAACACAAATCCTCCTGAAATTGTAATTATATAAACTAGACTAGATTGCAACTCATTTAATAACAAACTCAATTACCTTTAAACTTGTCTAAGTTTATCTCAACCCACTTGACTAAATAGAATTAAATCCTCTGTGTCTAACTTAAGCCACTCATTTATTATATGTTATAAGTACTGTACAAGGCTAGGAATATGTGTATTACACTAGTTGATTAAATAAAATATTAAACAAATATTTTTTAATTGCCACATTCCATTAAAATAAGCCGAAAACCCTACTATCTAAAAACTAGTAAGGGCCGACAACAAGAAGAAGTTATATAGTCAACATCTTTCATTTAGCCCAACCTAAATCCATACTTCTAGGCCTGTTTTTAATCCATAGAAAGCTTAACACTTAAATGTCTTCAAAATTTTTTTTAATCTTCACTGGAATATTTGAGAAAACAAAGTTGTGTCGAGCCCTCAAAATGCACCAGCACGCCACCATAATAAAAGCTTGCACCATCTTTCTTTTATGTTAGCTCCGGGAACGTATTTGTGGATTTCAAACACATCCTTAACTGAAAAAACAAAGATATGAGGAATATCACACCACTTGCTAATACCATGCCAACCCACCGAAGCGACATAACAAGAAGTAAACACATCACACATGCTCTTTCTCTTAATAAAGTTATCTATCGTTTGAAGTGGTTAAGGAGGGAACGTCACACCGTCACATTCACTTTTAAAACATCCAATAGTCTCATTCCAAAATGTTACTTTGAGGTAACGGATAAAACGATCTTTAACCGATGCTCCCGAAAACAAGCCCAAACTATCTCCGCCCCAAATAAATATTTAAAAAATAGAAAAGATAATAAATTTACTGAGTAAAATAAATAAAAGTGTAAAAAGTAAACCAAAGGCTGCTCACCCTTGAGTTCAGTTCAGACATGTACGGAGGAAGCAAACCAAGTCAACGTCTTCGTCTTCTTCTCTCTTTATAAAAGTAACTCATAATTATTCAGTAATCACTCAACTCAAGTCGACATGCATTCAAGAATCAACTTCATCATATTTATAGTCATACCCATCTCTTACTTATTAACAGAATTCCAAACATGTTATTCAGACTCAATTCATCCAAACGCCGCCGTGAACTCAACTTCCGGCCACCGATCCTCCTCCTCCATCGTCTTCCAAGTCACCGGAAATGTTTATCCCACCGGGTATTTTTACTTTTATCTAATATTCAATATATCTGGGCTTATTATTATTATTATTATTATTATTATTATTTAACTCTAGGACCTTTATTGCAACATGTTATTTTGAGACAAAAATTTTGGTACAACTTGTAGAAGTAGGTGTAGAGTGTTGTGAATTATGAAAATTATTATTATTATTATTGTTTGTGATTAAAGGGAAGAGTTCTAATTAATTCTGTATGCAGGTATTATTATGTGACAGTTAATATAGGGAATCCACCAAAACCATATTGGTTGGACCTTGATACCGGTAGTGATCTCACTTGGCTTCAGTGTGATGTACCTTGCACCAAATGCTTCCCGGTAAATTCAAACTCGAAAATTCCAATCGTGTCATTTTATTTTAGTTACTACTAAATTGCTTCAATCGTTTTGTATTCTAAAAATTTATTTAAACTTGAAGTGGTAAAAAGCAAAGGAAACACAAAGTCAGACACATAATAAAACTTTTAAACCATGACTAAGGACAATGTTTTGTTTATTGGTATAAAAAGTATTATTATTATTATTATTATTATTATTATTATTATTATTATTATTCGTAGTAACTGGATTATGTGTATATTTTAGGGACATGCTATCAATGCACTACCCCCAAAAGTGTACACCAGCTTGCGTGTCACGTCATACAGGTTGTATGACCTTTTTCGCTCAATCATACGAGTTATGATGCCATACAGCCCGTCTGATTAGGCCAAAAAGGTTATATGGCTTTGTCAGTGGTCAGTCAACAAATCATATGAGTCGCTGATTTGGCCCTCATATAACCCGTATAAGCTTTTTTTTTTCTTTCGAAAACGCCTTGTTTGACCACTTTTCACCTTACCATACTGTCAGTGTAAGTTGTGACCATATGGGTTGTATAACACGTCACTGGTGTCTTGATAGCACATCAGTGATCTTTGTATAGCATGGACCTGTATTTAACATTGATAACAAGAATCAAACGATTGTTTTTCTTTATCTTTGTAGGCTCCTCACAAGCCTTATAAGCCCAACAAAAACCTTGTTACATGCACGGATCCACTGTGTGCATCTGTTAATGGGCCAGAAACACTCAACTGCGAGTCTCCAAACGATCAATGTGACTATGAAGTTCAGTATGCCGATCATGGGTCGTCTCTTGGTCTTTTGGTCAAAGACTGGTTTCCCTTGCAATACACCAACAGAACTGTAGTCAAACCTCGTCTTGCATTCGGGTCAACCTCGTTTTCTTTTATTTTTTCAATCTGTTATTCAATGCATGACTCATAGCGTCTTAGTCGTTTCATATGTTCAGATGTGGTTACAATCAAGAAGTAGAAGGCCCAATGGACCCACCTTACACAGATGGAGTTCTTGGTCTCGGGTCAGGTAAAGCAAGCATCTTGCACCAATTAAACGAACTTGGTGTCACTAAAAATGTCGTGGCTCATTGTCTTGGTGCGCAAGGAGACGGTCATTTGTTTTTCGGTGACGAGTTTGTCCCTTCTTCAGGAGTCATTTGGTCACCAATGTCAACAACCAAAATAGAGTAAAAAAGAAAGAAATTTTTTTACTTTTCAACTTTTTTGAAGATTATAAATTGTCATGACTTATGAACTTTTTACAGAAATCACTACTACTTAGGAACTGCTGAGCTATATGTTGGTGGAAAAACAAGTGGAAAAAAAGGTCTCCCTATAGCGTTTGATAGTGGAAGTACTTACACTTACTTTAGTGAGGAAGCTTATAAAGCTCTACTATCTATGGTAAATATGATATTATACAAGTTTTCAGAATGGGTATATATGAAATTGGTCGTTCATGGTTGCAGCTTTTGAAAGACATTAGAGGAAAGCGGATTGAGAATGCAAATGAAGATAAAAGTCTCCCGGTATGTTGGAAAGGATCAAAACCGTTTAAGTCCATTCAAGATGTCAAAAACTTGTTCAAGCCAATAATGCTGAGCTTTGCAAAATCAAAGAAAGTTCGGTTTCAGATGGACCCCGAATCATATCTCATCATTAGTGTAAGACGTAACTAGAAATCTAAAACAACGCTCCTTTTTTTTTACAATGTTGTTTAACATTTGCATATGTTGATGCAGAAATACGGTAATGCTTGCCTTGGGATTTTGAATGGTTCAGAAGTCGGCCTTGAAAGTGTTAATCTAATTGGAGGTACATATTATTTCATTCATCAGTGTATATTATAAAGTTGCTTATTTTACTTGGTATTACAGACATCATTTCATGATAAAATCATCATCTACGATAATGAGAATCAATGAATAGGATGGGCTCCAGCAAACTGCAACAAACTCCCAAAGTCGTAAGTCTTTTTTTTTAATAATTCTTTAACCAATAAAAAAGATAGGTTTTTATAGTTTTATTACAAGAACTTTATTGTTTATATGCAGCATAAATTATAATGGAGCTCAAAGTCACAGAGAACGTTGCAAGTATGATGAATCCAACCTGAAGATCTTACAAGCCTATGCATAGTAACTTAAGAAAAGATTGATAAATAAAAAGGTTCCAGACTCGGATGTAGAAAATGCAAGAAATAATTATTATAGAGTGCCAATAAGTACATAATATTCAGTTGTTACAAGGTGTAACTTTTAGTAGTGACAATTTTTAAAATCAATAGATCTATTACAAATAGCCTTCTGTAGTTGGCGAAACATATAGCAACCTCATCTGTATGATGCCTGTGTAATTAACAACCAACATAAGCAATTTGTTAGTAAAAAATATATGTACACACACATGCGCGCATATACGTACAGAAAGTATCATGTCAATCTCTACCTTTGCATGACAGATCTTAGTTATTGCCTCAACATTAAGGTTTTGGAGCTCCTCTAGTGAATTAATGTCCAAATTAGCAATATCATCACCCTAGGAATACAAATACGATATTAAATAACTATATATAACAAATACTCCCATGATGAAAATGTGCATTTATGAAAGAAAACAAGTACCTTCAATCTTGAAACATAACGTTCCAGTTCCTCTCGCCTTTCTTTTTCTTTCTCATACAATAGTCTTAACTCATTGACCGACTGTGTCTCATCATCTTCCACAAAAACTTCATTGCATCGTACAATTGTTGTTTTATCAGTAAAAATATCCTCTGAACCAGCAGAAGAGTTCTTTAGCTTTGCAACAAGGGCCCACATGTTTGCCAGCTCTGCTTCCAAATCCCCCTCATGTCTCTTTGCAGCATCGAGTCTTTTTCTCAACTCACTTTCCAACTTATCTCTTTCAGAAAGTGCACCAACCAAAGAAGCTTCTCGTTGGTGTCGGGCATTGAGCTCTTTCTGCAACTCTTCTACGATCACACCGTCTTCTTGTTTGCATAAGTTAGACTTGGAGGCTTCTTTTGCAACCGCCAGCTCAGCGTTGAGTTTGGCGTTCTGGTAAGAAAGTTTTGTTACTTCTGCAGCTAAGTTTCTAAGCTCAACTGCTGCAGCTGCAGCCAGCTCTTTTGCATATGAACCTTCATCAGCCAATTTTTGACTGCATATCATAAGCCCATCTTTTTCTTCAGCTATTTGAGCATTCTCTATCTTCAATGTCTCTATCTCCACCACCTGAGTCAATTCAGTTTGCAACATAAACAGTAAAAACTGAAAGAATCATGAAAAAGGTGAAAAGGGTTTTAACTATACCTGCATTAGAAGCTTAGAGTTTAGAAATGTATCATCACTACTGCTATTGGAGTCTTCTTGTGAGAACACTTTATTTAAACTCATAACACTAGTTGGTGTGCTTTCATTAGTGTATTTTTCTTCATATATATATTTTTTTTGTCGAGGGCTCGAGTTGTTGTCTACTGTTAGAGACTCCAGTTGTTGCCTTAATAAAAGAATGGTTTGTTGCATTTCAGCGTTCTCAGATACCTTCACTTGTAGCTGGTCTTGTAGAATCCTGTTATCTGCTGTTTTTATCTTTTAACGGAAACTATAATAAGTGAGTTATTATTCAATAACACCATAGTGTTGTATATAGGATAGAACCTACCTCAAGTTCAAATGTTTTCTCATTTAGTTGAGTAATAAGCTTGGAGGGAACCTAAATTGCATGTACAGTAAGGCGATAAATAAATATGGTAACAGAATGGAACTAATCGCTATTTAAATCATGCTACCTGAGATGTCTCAAAGCCTTTTAAGTTATGCGGATTCATTTCAACTGAACTGATCATTCGTTGCTCCAGTAGGCGTATCTGAGATTTCTTCCCTTTAATCTCATATTTTAATTTCTGCATTTGTTCCTAAGGAAAAATACAAAGTCAACCTACGATTTGACTGGAAAACTTTAATCTTAAGCTGAAACACATGGATTTAAAATAGGTTACCTGAAGTTGCAAGTCGTCGGGTCTATTAGCTGCTTGTTCTGAAAGTCTCTTCAGGGAGCTAGTGCAAAGTGCCACGTCACCGGATAACATTTTCACTTGCTCGCTGATAAGGTCCATTTGGTCAATTATAGTAGTTCCTGTCTGTAAGACACTCATTGGTAAAATCCAATTTTAATAACCATAAGAGTAGACATAAATTTTAACATTCAGCAGAAAAGTTTCTCTCACCGGAGGTAAACGCTTACTGCCAGAAGCTGCACTAAACAAGTCACCTGCTTGTGTTCTTTGCAGAAGCAAATCACCACCTGCCAAGTCATCACCTTTTCTTCCAACTGAACTTCTCACTCCATCTCTCATATCACTAAACACAGCTTTACATTTTGATGATCTGGAAGATGTGGGTGAGCCACTTGTCGAGCTTTCATGATCAGTATGTGATGATGATAAGCCAGATAAATGGTCAGGCTTCTGCAAATATAACTCAAAAGATCAAAAGACAACATTATTATGCTACGTTTATCACTAAAAATATACCTTTAGTTTGAACCACCCAAGCATTCCTTTTCTTCTGTTCTTCCTGAAATCTTTTACCAGCTCATCAAGATTCGCCATATCAGACTTCTCAGAATCAATGCTTCCAGCATCATCATCAATAAAAATCCCTCGTTTTTTCTCAGGCAAGTATGCTAGCTGTTGAAAAAATGAAAACCATAATGAATAAGAAATTTTCAAAATTTACACAACTTAATATACTCTATAAATAAGTTAATTTACATACTTCATCTTCACCAAAAGAATGTCTTCTCCGATGATCTGGATTTTCAGGTACATTTGATGCCATTGTGTTCTTTGTTGATACCAAAATTAATTTAGTCAATCTTTGAATCCTTCCCATCAAAGCTGCTTTAGCCTGTTCTTCCTCCTCTAATCTAGACTGTAGTTTGACCTGTTCACCTTCCAACTGCCACATAATATAGATAGGGCAACTGTGTAAGATTATAAGTGCCTACTTTCACGGCTTACAACTAGTTTAAAAAAAAAACTTGTAACAAACCTGAAGTTTCATGTTAACCAGATCCTGCTGGTTCGGTGCCATCATACGTGAATTCTCCATCATACCACGCTTTAACTGTTGAAGCTCTTGTTTTAAGCTGGAGATTTCCTTTTGGTACTTCTTGATAAGTGATTTTTCATCAATAATCTAGGAATCAAATATCAAATTAGGTCAGACAAACTGCTAGAACCAGATGATTCTCTTCAAATATCATGTTGGTTATCACCTTATTCTGAGAAGCCTTTATTTCCACATGCTTACTACGATGTGCAAACTTCAAGGTATTATGTGTTTCCTCTGTATTGCTTGATGCAGGAGTCACGGTGCATATAAGCTACATAAAAGTTTAAAAAATGTCATTGAATATGGATTTAACAGAGAGGTTACCAAAAGCAATAAAAAATATCTTTGAACTTACAGAAACTCGTCCATGGCCACTAAGGGAAGATTGCAACAATCGTGTAAGCTTTGAATCCCGATAAGGAATGTGTGCAGATTTACCATCTGTTAATTTAGATATCACCTGAAATTAGGAAAGCCAACACCAATGATTTGTCAGAAAACATACAACAGCAATAAATAAAAAACTTTCCCGTATTATAAAAAGTCAAGAAAACAATGAGTGGTCTTACTGTGCCAAGAGTAAGCAAGCTTTTATTTATGTATGAGCCCTCTTTTCTCCTCACTCCAGTTGTCTCTGTTTTAGAACTTTCAGATCCTGCCAGGTCAATTAAGTGCTGCAACAAAAAGAGTGATAGATATGAACATAATTTGATACAAATATAAAGTCCACAAAAAAAAATCGAGATAAATCATTTTAAATACCAGCTGTGACAAAGTTACTTCCTCTTCCAAATTCTCCCCACATGGACTGCTTTCAATCATCTGGTAAACAAATACACAAACAGCTCATTAGATTACTATCCAGAATGCCATGTTGCCACGATGCATGATCTGAATAATGTTTAATGCAGATTGTTGATAAGAATCATGTAAGTTCGCCAGTAAACTGTATACAACTAGAAAGATTTTATGAACATTTATAATTACCAGGGTAAATATCGTATGACTACGACTGCTGAGTAAGTTAAAGTTATTTGATCCAACATGCCTATGTGCTGCAGGCATGAAAAAATAAAAATTCAAAATCATTTTAAATAAAGAAAGACAATGAGAAATTACCATACCTTCCCCAGACGCTATTAGTGAAAGAGTATGAGCAGGTGACAGAACAACTTCCTCCTTGATTCCCTCAACATAAGTTCCCTGTCAAGTGCAGAACACATATGAGACCAACAAAAAATCTATACGCCTCAACATTAGACGAGTGACTAAAATAAGCATGTGATATAAACCTGGTTATCTTCTCGAATTCGTAAGTTCTGCCCTGTTGGATTAAGCAAGTCATTTATGACCTAGAGACAAGAAACAAATCAGATTCATACATTGCTATGACATGACAAATTGCAAATAGTCAATGCTTATGTCATTAAATATTAGGTACAAAAAAATGTGCAGACCTCATTGTAGATCTCCAGATAGGATACACGAAGCAGAAACTCCCGTCCAGGTGTCTGATGCAATACAATATTTTTAGAGTGTATAAGTTAAACAAACATGCCCCAACTTTACAATCAGAGTATAAATATCTACTGAAAACAGAAACGATTAAGTGGAGCATTAGCATATACCTCTTGTATAATTCCAAACACATCCTTCACAGCCAAAGGTATAATACCAGGCGACTTTTGCTCACCCTATACAAGGAATAGATTTTCATTAGTGACTACAGTTATATCTAATGTCAACCAAACACGACAAGCAGCAAAAAAGGTTGAACAAATAATGTATTTTGTAAGTTAAAAATGGTATAACCACATTAAATTTTTATTTATTTATTTATTTTGGTAGTATCATGTCACTCATATAAAAAAAGGCAAAGCAAAAGACATATCATATGGAGGCATACATGCATTGTATGAGTCTTGCCACTGCTAGTCACACCATACGCAAACACTGTGCCTGCATAAGAATTAATAATCAGACAAACTGTAAACAAGTACACCAATCACCTAACTCTGCATGCAAGTATTCTAATTAGAAGTTTGCTACTTGTCACATGGTCAATAGATGGCATGTGAATAAAACACCAACAGATATGTACTTAACCCTTGAAGTGAGAGAGTATAAAAAAAAAAGATCTAGTTACCATGTATAAACTCAATCTTAAATGTCAATGATGAATCAGTATTCTACAGACAGTAAATGTGATACGGTTCGATACTAAGAACACGAAAATGTTATAATGTAGCGTTAACCTAATAACATATGTTTCATCTGAACTAATTTCAAAGAAGCACATAAACATTTACCATTAACTCCTTCCATGGCGCCATTAACAACATGGTGAGCTGCAACATCATAAACCTGCCTAGTAGTCGTTGCCGATCCAAACACTCTGTCTGCAAAATAACAATGCAAAACTCTCAATAATCACACTAATCACCTCAAAAGGATATTCATAGTACAAACCAAAATTAGGTATGGAAACTGACTAACTAAGTAACTAACCAAATCCATAGACAATAGCCGGATTAAACTCGTTCTGAATGGAATAATCTCCATCCGCAAACCACGAAACCTCATCTCCTTTGTTAATTTCCCTAGCACTGCCACCAACACTTCAAATTAGATAAAAACATATGCATCTAATCATCTAAACTGATAACAGGAATCACGTACTTGAGAGGACGAAGTCTGACGGTAACCGTCACATTCTCCTTAACTTTGGTTGAAACCGGACGGTGCGAGGGTTTAGGGGACGGAATCGGAGAAATGTGGGGTTTGGTACGGCGAGTTGTGTCCGGTGGCTCCGATGACTTTCTGGATCGGAACGGCGAGATGGAGGATCTGGATGACCTGGAAGTGAAGGACATTGGTGGAGACTGGAGATTGACGAGTGACGGAGATGACGGTGGTATTGTTATTATTATTATCCCTCCAAAACACTTTGAAATTTTCAGAGCTGGAAGTGGAACTAAAAACAGTGATACCAATTTTTGCCCAAATATTAAACGCCTTACGTTACTTTTTTTTTTTGTATAAACTTGAATAAAAAGGATGATATCCACTGTTCATAACGTTTTTCATTTACAAACTTTATTAATAGTATAAATTATTTAAAATATTGAAAAAAAATTATAAGGAAAATGGGGTGAGTGTTATAATATTACCACTAAAATTATAACAACAATGATCAATGTATTCTTTAAATAATATGAAGATGACAAAAAAACAAGAAAATAGGAGAGATACGTATATATACAACTATTATTACTGTTTAGGGGACATACACAATAAATTTGTGTTGAAAATGTTCATCCATTCACATGGATGTTTCTTTACTTACACGTTTATAACACTCCCCCTTTCATTAAACATTTTCAAACTTCGGGATCTTGAATTTTGCCTCATTAAAAACCTTGTCAAAGAAAACCCAGTGGGAAAAAATTTTAGCTAAAAGAGTGCAGTATATAGCTCCCCCTCAAGTTGTAGGTTGTTACATTGTTCGTACATGTCGCATGCCAATATCATGAATATGTTTCCTGAAAGTCGTTGTATGGAGTGCCTTTGTGAAAATATCAGTTGAATTGTCGCTAGATTGGACATATCTTATTTCAACTTGTTTATCTTTGATAAGGTCTTGAGTATATGAGAAGAATCTTGGAGGTATATGTTTTGTTCTGTCAGTTTTGATATACCCTTCCTTCATTTGTGAGACGTAGCCTGAATTGTCTTCGTAAATTGGTGTTGGACTTGCTTCTCTCTCTAGTCCACAAGAGGTTACTATGAGCTGTCATAGATCTTAACCAAACACACTCTCTAGAGGCTTCATGTAGTGCAATGACTTCAGCATGATTTGAGGATGTTGCAACAAGTGTTTGTTTCTGAGAGCGTCATGAAATTGCAGTTCCTCCATTCTTAAACACGTATCCAGTTTGAGATTTTGCCTTATGGGGATCTGATAAATAACCTGCATCTGCATAACCAACTGAGTCATTAGAATAAAATAAACCTAAATCGATAGTTCCTTTTAGATACCGAAAGATATGTTTAATGTCATTCCAGTGTCTTTTAGTAGAGGATGAACTGAATCTCGCCAACAAATTAACTACAAAAGAAATGTCAGGTCTCGTACAGTTAGTAAGATACATAAGCGCTCCAATTGCACTGAGGTATGGTACTTCTGGACCAAGAACCTCTTCATTTTCTTCACAAGGACGGAATGGATCATTGTTGACATTGAGTTGGGGTACTTAAAGGATTTGCCTCGTCCATATTGAAACGTTTTAAGAGCTTTTCAGTATAATTCGACTGGTGGACAAGCATTCTATTATTCATATGCTCAATCTGCAAACCAAGACAATATTTGGTTTTTCCAAAGTCTTTCATTTCAAATTCTTTATTTAAATGAATGATCGTTTCATGGATTTCGTTATGCGTCCCAGTTATATTTAGATCATCAACATATACAACTATGATCACAAATCCTGATGTTGTCTTCTTAATAAACACACATGGACAAATAATATTATTTTTATAGCCTTTGCTTATAAGATAATCACTCAGACGATTGTACACATTCTTCCAGATTGTTTCAACCCATATAAAGATCTTTGCAATTTGATTGAACACATTTCTTTGGGCTTTGAGCTTAATGCTTTAGGCATTTCAAATCCTTCTAGAATTTTCATATAGATGCCACTATCAAGTGATCCATATAAGTAAGTTGTACCAACGTCCATAAGACGCATTTCTAATTTTTTAGAAATTGTCAAGCTGATTAAATATCTAAACCTAATAGCATCCATAACAGGGGAATACGTTTCTTCATAGACAATTCTTGGCCTTTGATAAGAAACTTGAGCTACAAGTCTAGCTTTATATCTTGTAACTTCATTTTTTTCATTACGTTTTCTCATAAAACCCCATTTATATCCTACAGGCTTTATTGACTTTGGTGTTATGACAATAGGTCCAAAAACCTTTCGATTGTTTAGTGAATTTAATTCAGCTTGCATGGCATCTTTCCATATGTTCCAATCTTGTCGACTTTGACAATCATCTACAGATTTTGGTTCAGGATCATCATTTTCTTCCATGATATCACTTGCCACGGAATAAGAAAATATATTATCAATATTTTTCGTTTCATCTCGATCCCAAATTACATGTGTTTAACCATAGTTGATTGACAACTCTTTGTTGGAGTCATTTATTTCTTCCTGAGGGAAGGTTATATCACTTACCTCTTCCTGAGGGAAGGTTTTGCCATTTTCTCTTTCTTTATGGTTAGTATTCTTATCCTCTCCAGAATCTTTTCTTTTTCGAGGATTTTTATCCTTGGAACCGACTGGCCTCCCTCGTTTTAAACGTTTTTGGGATTCATGAGGTGCATTATCATGGTTTTGCTTACTTGGAATATCAACTCGAGCCAGAGCATTAGCAGCTGGTATATGAGATTTAGTGACCCTTTTTGTATCAGTAAATGCATCAGGTAACTGATTTGCAATTTGTTGTAGATGTATTATCTTTTGAACCTATGTCTCACTTTGTTTTGACCTTGGGTCTAGTTGTAACAATGATGGCACACACCATGATATATCACTTTCTTGCTTTTTCATTTCTCTCCCTAATGCCAGGAATATTGCCTCGTTAAAATGGCAATCAGCAAAACGTGTTGTAAATACATCACCTGTTAAAGGTTCGAGATATCTTATGATGGAAGATGTTTTATATCCAACATATATTCCCAACATTCTTTGAGGACCCATTTTTGTGCGTTGTGGTGGTGCAATAGGAACATACACAGCACACCCAAAAATTCTAAGGTGGGAAATGTTTGGCTCATTGCCGGAAACAAGTTGTATGTGAGAGTATTTATGATTTGCACTTGCTCTCACACGAATTAATGATCCAGCATGCAGAATTGCGTGGCCCCAAATAGAAACAGGGAGTTTTGTCCTCATTATTAATGGTCTAGCTATCAGTTGTAGGCGTTTGATCAACGACTCAGCTAAACCATTTTGCGTGTGCACGTGAGCAACGGGGTGTTCAACAACAATCCCCACAGACATGCAATAATCATCGAAAGAATGCGATGTGAATTCTCTCGCATTATCAAGCCTTACTCTTTTAATGGTATAATCGGGAAAAAATGTGCACGTTATTTGATAATTTGAGCAAGAAATTTTGCAAAAGCGACATTACGAGTCGATAATAAAGAGACATAAGACCATCTGCTGGATGCATCTATTAAGACCATGAAGTATTTAAATGGTCCACATTGTGGATAAATTGGTCCATATATGTAACTGAAGAAACACTAAGTCGAGCTGGATAGTCCGACCGGGTATTTCCCATATGTGAGTATACTGAAGTGATGAGAACAGATCCAAGCTGATGCCTGCAAAATAGAACACCGTTGAGTCTCGTTACGGGAAGGACAGAGTGGGGGTCTTCCCGTAACCACCCTCCGGCGTGAGAATAAGTATCATACTTTTGACCGGGATAAAGTAAGACACAGTATGTGATTGCTTAAGGCTTGAGAGTGTGAATAAATACCTTGAAGGTTCTACGGCCGATCAGCCGCTGTCCGAGAAGATTGCTCTGTATGGTGATTCTTTCACCACCGGCAATTTTCGATTGCCTATCACCAGGTTTTTCGGTGATTTCTTGGTTGCTACTGGGATTCATATTTCCCAGTTGCATCCATTCGGAGTGATGAGGCTCCGACACTTCGAGTTCTGCTATAGGGCTCTGGTGATAGAGCCCACGGTAGATCGCTTTCTGGCGATCTACAAGATTCAGGCCCGCGGCAGCTGGTTTAGCTTTTCCGTCCAGGGGAAGGCGATAGGGACTGAGCCTCCGAGGAGTGCTCACGAATGGAAGAACAAATTTTTGTGGGTCAATGCGGACGTTGTTCCGCTAGCCATGACCCGCCGCTCGCTGACCTCTAAATTCTCCCTTCCCGCTGCCGACACTGAGGGTCAGGAGTGGTTCCAGGAGTTGACGCGGACTCCTACTCTGATGGGACTGATCCCCGAGTCCGCGTTAGTCCAAATGGGGATGAGCCGCCTTTGGCCATACCCTGCAGAGCAGCCATACTTCTCCCGGGACGACGGGCGTAAGTTTTCCTTCCATCGCACCCGTTTTTTTATGCTTTCCTTATGTTTGCTTCCTTCTCTTACAAGGGAGTGTTCGTTATTTGAGGTTCTTATCCCCACCATCGTGGGAAATATGTTCAGGATGCCTTTGGAGATGTATCAAGAGCCTATTCTTGATCACTTCAAGGGTAATTTACTGTTTCCCACTCGCGGCTACACAGAGCCTGTGGTCACTGACTCCGCGGTGGCTCAAGGTGTGTTTATTCTTAACCCTAAACCTCTTAGTGTTATGCACCCGGACGGGACGATAGTCCTTTCTTCTAGTGATGAATCCTCTAGTGAGGATTCAACTAGTGAAGGTTGCCCGCCCGGTACTCCGAAGAGTATTTATGTTGGCGTGTTGCGTATTGCAGATCTTGCCCGCCGCAGGAAGAGGGCGGATATGGCCTGTGTATCAGGCCTGAACAAGGATTCTGATGCCGATGATCCCGCCGGTAGGGAGGCTGATATGGATGAGGATCCCGTGGATAGGGAGATTACCAAGACTGCCGATGATCCCGCTGGTGGGGAGGCATCTAGGGGTGCTGATGATCCCGCTGGTGGGGAGGCACCCAGGAACGCCGATGATCCCGCCGGTGGGGAGGCTTCCATTATCGAAGGTGAGGAACCACCTCTGAAGAAGATCAAGCTGACCCGGCTTCAGGACCAGGTCAAGAGCCGGACTGTTGTACGCCAACCCACAGGTAATTGTACTTTGTATTTATGGGTTCGTGTTGTAGATATCTTTTAACTTTCGTTTCTCGATCTACAGTTGCGTCCGCCTTCTCCGCCTCCGGAGGTTTTGCAGAAGGTTAGTGAGGATGTGCCTACTGAGGACGTTCCTATGCCGCCACCTGAGGTAGTGGCGGAAACGGAGGTTGTGCCTCCAAAAGATACATCTATAACCCCTCCAGTTTCCACGGGTGAAGGGCGGAGTCCTCTAATCAAGGGGACCCCCTCTTTCGCCCCTCATGGAACCTTGGTCCAGACGCGTTTTTAACTAATCCGCGTGTGTGCCAAGAGTTCTTTGAGCACTGTCTCCCGCCCTCTGAGTGTAACAGGATACACTCCCAAACTCAGGCTAGCCTGGCTCAATCACTTAGCTATCACTTGGCTAACGTGTTGTCGACTAGCCGTGAGGTATTCAAGGGTTGGGTGGTCGGCGAAAGTGACGTGTGTGAATGTATATATAAATTTGGATAAAAGTTCCACACAAATCGGGTTTTAAAAATAGGTTTTCATCTACAACTAAACCACACACGAAAGGCAAGTGTACCTATCGTTTGTAATAAAGTGTCGGCAAGAACCGAGTGTCAATCCATGGATTCGGTAATTTTCTAGTACTAAATCTTTGTAAACGACTAACCGAACAAAGAAATCTTAATTTGAGTTTTTAACTAACTAAACTAGCATACAATGAAAACAAAGCAAGTAAAAATACAAGAAACAATCAATCTAACAAGACTACCTAGACAAGCATCCACTCTACTAATGTGAAAAAATAACAATGATATGGTAAACATCATGAATCTAAACATAAATACTAGAT
The DNA here is from genome assembly GCF_021521415.1 of Bidens hawaiensis. Taxonomy (NCBI): domain Eukaryota; kingdom Viridiplantae; phylum Streptophyta; class Magnoliopsida; order Asterales; family Asteraceae; genus Bidens; species Bidens hawaiensis. The sequence goes on along the minus strand of NW_027491293.1, from coordinate 1,275,166 downwards.
TACAATCAAGCAACCTAATACTAACAAATAATCATCATGATGGGCTTCCAATCAAGAATTAAACATAGACTAACTTGTTTGTCAAAACAACAAAGTCTCATAATCAAAGGAAAGCTAGCATGAACAACATTCTAACCACCTAGGATTACACTAAATTAGTTAAACTCGTGAATTAAACATCAACTTATGAAACTTTAACTAGCAAGTCATCACCAAGTCAAGAATCATAACACTCATCAATTTTCCAATATCAAGTGTAGGGTTTCATGCTCATCAATAATATTATAACCAAACTAATCTTTACTAGTCATTCCTAACTTAGCAATGTAAACAAAGAAAACATGAACATTCAAAGTTTTACAAACAAACATCTAGAACATAGTTTTCCAACATGAATGCCTAAACATTTGTAAGACTAACAAGGTATGCAATTCTAAGAAGCATGAACACCATCAATATCAACTCATAACTTCAACATTTCCTTGAAAGAAAACCAAATTACCATAACCATACATAGATAAAAATCACAATAGTAAAAGCTTCAACAATGTCTAGATGGTAAAGGTCTTAGCCCATAAGGCATAATACAACTACAATCAATTTAAAAATAAGCTTACAAAACATGCTCTTAAACATAAAAATGCAAACCAAAATCAAGAAATGATTGAAGGATGGAATGATGAATCTTATGTTGGTGGAAGCCTCCAAGAATCCCCTAAAATTGCTGCACTTGATTGAGAGAAAATCCCCAAGACTCCACACCATAAATGAAGAGAATTGAAGGCTTATAAGCTGTCTGGTCACTTGGCACGGTCGTGCCAAAAAGTGCACAGTCGTGCCCAGATATAGTAAGTCAATGTTTTGCTTTCTCCTGACCAATTTTGCAGTTTTCTCTGATTTGGCACGGTCATGCCAAAAAGTGGCACGGTCGTGCGGCTCGGCACTGGCAAGCATGGTTGTGCAGGTCTGGCACTGGCAAGCATGGTCGTGCAGGTCTGGCAGAATGCTTATTTTGTCCCTGAAACGCCCTCTTTTCATGTTTTCTTTGTCGGGCGGGCGCCCGGACCTGCAAATTCACAAATAACTCAAATAAGTACCTAAAACAATGAATTTGCATGGAGTTCGGGATGAAGGTAATTTGATGCAATAAGATGTACACTTTGTGTTACATCACAAGGCGACCTTGAGCACGCCGTTCAGCATATGGACGAAGCTGAAGCGGCGAGGGATGCTGCCCTGGCGGAGGCCAGGAAGACTGAAGCTGCTCTCCTGGCTGCCCAGGAGAGGAACAAGCGTCTGAAGGAGTGGGTGGCCGCTCAGGTCAAGTTTTTCGCCGCCCGGGATGAGGATGTCCGGAGGCTTGCGGCGGAGGTGAAGGGAAAGGATGATCTCCTTTCCTCCGTTTCTAAGGATAATGAAGATCTGGAGGTGGCCTTGATGTGCTAAAAGTAGTTATTAATTTATTAACTAAATAAACGCTAATATAGACACTAAGTAATAATTCTAGACTCTTAACTTAACTAACATTACTAACCAGCAAGTGAACCGATCGCCTCTAGTATAGCTAAGTAAGTCCGGATATCGAACCCACAGGACTCTTTAAATTACGTAAACTAGCTAAATTAGACTCAGCTACAGACACGACTATTTATTTATTAGTATTGGAGGGTTTTACTAAAAACTAATATTAAATTAATCACTAAGACTTAAAGATGACTTAAACCTAGACTTAACTCAAATGATGACAAACAACCACCTAGGCTAGAATCCCTAATGCATCAATGATCAAATAGTAGGAAAAATGCTAAGTTATGGATCCGGGATCTTAAAATAGTCACTTAAAGAAAACCCGAACAGGACCCCTGACCCTTCTCAAGAATACACCTATGGATCTCTATTAAGTTCCTAAAAACACCAGTTTAATTAACTCGCTTACGGTCGTTAATTATTTCATGACAAGTACCTTTATAAGAAATCCTACCTTACAGCGCGGAAATCAAAGGTAGTTTAAAGCATTCACTCGACTAGATAAACAAAGCTGAAAAATCAAACCTAGACGGACTCCTTACGAAGAACTAAATCTAGCAATCTTAAACAACCAAGACTTATCATATAATCTATCGCCTTACAGCTATTTAGATTAGCAGCACACTTAGGTCTATTTGATTTATTAATATTGTTCCTATGGCTTTATTGCAATTCAACCATAAACTAGTTAAAAACACACAGTAGATGACCTAACAGAATCCTATCATATGACAGACAATCACCAAGGAAACTGTGAAATAATAAAACTCACCAAATAATCTTAAGCACACATATGCATCGAAAGAATAACAATAAACCTCTTACTTAATCATAAACCATAAACAAAAGCAAAATCCAAACTAAAATCCAACGTCAACAAAAGTTCATCATAAACCTAGGTGGCTTAGGGGTTTAGCCAACAACCACACTCAAGAACAAACCAAAATAAATAAGTTCAAGTAATGAGTTAATGACGAAAACAATAAATTCAAACCAAATATTAATGAAGTTTGGAGGAGTAGGTGTTGAACCAAGACGCTCCCTGCTCAAACCAAAGTACTAGCTCTCTCTTTTTCCTCCTTGCCTTCTATTCGTTTTTCCGTTGACGGCTCCTCTAGTTCGTAGGGTTCCCCTTCACCAATCTGCCGTTCTTTTTTTTTCTTTTCCTAGATGGCGTGCCTAAAAAAAACCTTTTTTGTCGAACCCTTTGCCTCGTGACCTCCCCTTAGAAAGAATGAAAAACTCCCTTTTATAATCTTGTCGATCATCCTCGTTTGACCTATATCTCGAAGTTTATCACAATTGAGCCCAGTTTGTTTGTTTGCTAGCAGGCCGTTAAACTTCATTGCAGCCCAAATAATTAGTCCATTAAAACTGATTTGTAGAATTGTAGGCATGTGCAAGTAGTGTATTTACCAAAATAATTAATATCCCTGCAATGGTGAAAAGTCAACAATTAATTTTCATGCTATAATAATTGAAAGCATTTATTCTTCTACCATAATTATTTATTAAACGAAAGTTAATTAATATTATTTAGTTTTAAAGAATTTTTCGTGATGTAGCTTTTACAAATTTTCAAGGCTCTTACTTTTTTTTTTGTTTACTTCTTTCAATTATTGAATTTAATATAATTTAGATTATCATTTATAATTTATAATTACAGTTTAAAATTTGATCCTTTAACAATTAGCTTAACTCTATATTTTTAGCTCGTTGTATCATTAAACCTTTAAATTACATATATGAACCCATTAAGAATAATATTCAATAAAATCAAGTTCAAAAATGCTTAAAAGGGTAGATAAAATTTATATAATAACATGTATATTTTAGACCACATCAGGCCTTCACCAATGCCTCGGATGAACGGCATTGGCTCCTCAAGTTTGGCATCCCAAAGGTAAATATTTCGATTTCTTTTTATATTGGGATTGTTATTCTGATTTTCTTTGGATCAGATTTTCAGGCTTATCAATGATGGTCCTGAGCTTGGTGATTGCCTTGCTAACCCGCTGGTCAGCTCTTCGCGGGTAGGTCGCTAGGTTGGTTTTGTGGAGGGTTACTCCATGGCTTGCGAGGGATGTCCGTCCTCCGAGTTTGAGCTTCACGGCCAGGATTGTCAGAAGGAATATGAAGCACGGATAGATTCTTTTGATAACCTTTCCTTTGACATCCTGAAGGATATTGAGGAGAACCGTCGCGAGCCTACCGCGGTTGGGGAGCTACGTCTTTATGTGAATTTTGACAGATGTGACAGGTCTGTCACGCGCAAAAAAAGCTCTGACAACTGGTTCTCGCCGTACTTAGGGATTTTAAATTTCGACCTTTTGTTTTCCCGCCTGACGTGGCACGATTTGACTGGTGAACAGTTGTTTCGTACTGTTCCACGCATTTAATGTTGCTTCTATATAATCCGTCGGTTCCATCTTTATCTCCTTACTTTGTATTTGAACAACGAAGATAATTTTTGAGGTATTCTCTCTTCAAACCTGAAAGTCTTATTCGTTTTCTTCTCCGGCAACCATAGCTCGTTGTAGTAAATTCTTAGCCGAATATATGGCATCAGTGAGGTCTGATTACCAGACCATCGACTCTGTAACCATTGATTGGGACATCAAGGGCTTTCAAGATGTCGTCAATGCTTATGACATAGCTCCAGAATGGGAGCCGGAATTTCCGGCACCTAGTTCCACGGCTAGCCATTCTCCGGATGGCCGTATTTGCCGAGTATTTCAGTTATGGGAATCTCCGATTTCTGATTACCCGGTTTCTAGGTAAGCTGATAACTGGGAATATGATTCATATTTCCCAGCTTCATGCTTTGGCGGTGATGCCCATGTGTCACTTTGAGTTTTGCTGCCGGGCGCATGGCATTGTGCCTACTATCGATAAGTTCGGCGTGTTCTACCGCCTGCATGGTAGAGGAGGCCGTTACGTTTGCCTTCCGACTGATCAGAAGGCTATTGCTGTGGACACTCCCTGCTTACCTTGCTATTTGTTGAACGTCCGGAGAGGCATTGGTGGTATCAACAACTAACCCAAACCCCCACTCCTATGCGTCCCATCCCTGAATCTGCTCTTGTGAGAGCTGGGATGAGTCGTCTGTGGCCTTATCCGGACGATGTGCCATATTTTCGGAAGCCGGATGGATGTAAGTATCCTTGTTGTACTTTCTGAGTTTATTCTGGTTTCTAATTTTGGTTTATTATGCAGCTGAAGGTCTTCTCCTCTCTGTTCTTGTGGCGGGTGTGCCTGGGGTTACGCACATTGCTGCCTGTGACAAGAAAGAACTCTCCATCCTTGACAAGACCAAGGATCATTTTTTGTTTCCTGAACAAACCCGTGCGGAGCCTGTGGTCTCAGAGGGTATGTTCGCGACAGGTAAGTTAGCTTCGATATGACCAAGGATAATTTCCCGTGTATTCTCGTCAGTTATTGAATATGTTTCATGATACAGCCTTTGGTCGCAAGAGGAAGGAAACGTCATCCAGCCACGCTCCGCTGGAGGTGGCTGGTGAAAAACAAGGAATGGAACTTCCTCTCCCCCTCCTCCGAAAGCGAAGAGGGTTCGCCTTAATGACCGCTTTGCGGTCCGTGCTAAAGGTATCTCATATATTTATGGACCTGCGTTTATTGTTTGGTTGCTTATTTGGCAGTTTATTTTTGTGCAGCCCCTGTCATTCTCTTGGACTCTCCCCCCTCTAAGGGTGACCCTGGCCAGCGGTCTACTGCGGGTAAGGGGCAGAATAAGGAGGATTCGACCTCTGTTGGTGTCCAGAGGTTGGAGCCGCCGCCTTCGCCCCCTGCTCCTGAAGCTAAAGAACCTGTCGAGCGGGTGGTGGTACCTCCTCCGCCTCCTCATGAATCCGAGAGGGGGGAGGGGGTCTGTGTTACGTAGGGTGGTATCACTCGGCACGTCCCTGAATGGAATCTGACTCATTCCTCGCGGTTTTCTGACGGGGAAGTGTGTTTTGATTTCCTTCATGAGGGCGTGCCTCCTGCAGAGCACGAGTACCAGCGGAACCGGTCCTGGGTATCTGTCAGCAATTCATATATATATCATTTGGCCAACCTGGTTTCCACAACCGAGGAGATATACCGGGACTGGAACTTCATGGGGCGGAACTGGGGTTCTCAGGAGAACCTGTTGGAGGAGCTCCGGGCAGAAAGGGAAAACTATCGTCTCGCGGCTTCCACCGATATGTGGAAGTTGAGAGATTCTGAACGGGCTCTTGAACAAGAGAGGGCGCGGCAAGCTGCTACTGCCAAGGATTGGGAAGAGGCGTGTCAGCGACAAAATGCTACACTCGAGGCCGCACGTGCTCTGACTCGTGAACGTGACGCTGAGCTTGCTAAGGCAGAAGAAGCCAAGAGTGATATCGAAGCTCGCCTTGCATCTCAGGAGGAAGTTATCAGTAGTCTTCGCACTGCCGCTGCTGAGAAGGATCAATTAATTGAAGATTTGATCAAGGAAAACACCAAGTATGTTGGTGAGCAGGGCGCGTTGAAGTTAAGTGCTGAGGAGGCTTCCTCCGACCGTGCCTGGTTAATGCGGGAAGGTTTTCCCAAGGTAATGGTCCTTCCATCTTTATTATTGCTTATGGTTTCGTTTTGCTGATTCTTGAATTGTTTTCGTAGGTTATCTCCTGTATTCATAGAGGAGATGAATTAGGGAACTGCCTTGCTGACCTTCTGTGCGCATCAAGTGATTCGGGGCGCAAGGCAGGTTTCCAGGAGGGGGTAGCTTTTGCCCGGGAAGGTCGCCCTGCTGAAGATTTTGACCTTTATGGCGTGAATGTGGATGGGGAATATGATGCACGAATGAATGCTTTTGACCAACTGCATTTCCCCATCCAGGATGCTATCCAAAGCTTTGCTGAGGCGGCGGATGGTGTTCGCCAGTTCCGCGACTATCTTCATGAAGAATAATATCATTGTATATATATATATTTTTCTCTTGTTCTTGTAATCCCTTTTTTGAATGTTTATATGAAATGGATTTTACATTTTGTCTTGTATTACAATATAAATGTGTGTGAGGTAAATCCGTCATGTATCCAAAATATAGGATTAGGATACGTATTGGCACGTAGGCCTATCAGTACAGGAATTAACATTCTAAAAATTTTAAAAACCGATAACTGTGCATAACTGTGTTTGCATTAATTATTAGTTCGAGAGAAACAAAATTTGGTACGCAAACCGAAATAAACAAGGCACGCAGGCCAATGAAGAGCACGCAGGCCTAAAAGAGAATTACGCAGCTTAGATATAGCACCTTCGCAATTATGCAACGTTCCAAGTCCTGGGAATAAGGATGCCGTCTAATTTTTTCAATCTATATTAACCCTTTCCCAACACCTCATCAATTTGGTAAGGACCTTCCCATGTGGGGGCTAACTTTCCCGTTAATTCGTCGTTTGATGCCTCATTGTTCCGGAAGACGTAGTCCCCTTAGTGGAATGCACAAATTTTGACCCGCGCATCATAGTATTTCTGGAGCTGGTTCTTGTATTTACTTTCGTGTATAGCTGCCAGCTCACATCTTTCCTCCAGGAGGTCTAAGTTCATCCTGAGTTCTTTTTCGTTGTCCTCCATTAAGTGGATTCTTGCGGATGGGAGGCCAATTTCGGCAGGAATCATTGCTTCCGTGCTATATGTCAGGCTGAATGGTGTTTCCGAGTTGCTGGTTTTTTTACTGGTGCGATGCGCCCACAGTACATGAGGCAACTCGTCAACCCATCTTGTTCTTTTGGTTCCCAGTCTAGCTTTGATGCCTTCTTTGATGCTGCGATTGGCTCGCTCCACCTGTCCATTAGCTTGGGGGTGGGCAACCGATGTGAACACCTGCTTGATTTGTAACTCGGATAACCATTCCTGGAGGTGCTTGTCGGCGAACTAAGCACCGTTGTTGTGACATTTGTCAATTTCGGGTTATTTTATACTTGTATTCTTAATGTAAACCCGACCCGTTTTGTTTCCCGAACCTTTCGATATTATCAAAATGATGAATTGTATGTTAAATATTTGTTGGATAAAAAAAACACCCTTTTCGGTTCTTAAAATTCCCCGAAAACGCTCAAAACGAACTCCAGGGACTAAAACTACCAAAATGGAGACTTGAAGGACCCATTTGTAGTTTGTGCTTCTTGGGTCTATAACCAACCCATTTTCATGAAACACCCTTTATGAAAGACCCAATCAACTTACTCTATATATACACACCCATCTTCTTCATTTATGCTTGCTCATTTCTTCATTTCTCTCTCAAATTCTTGAATTCTAAGGTTGTTCTTTATAAGTTAATCTTTCATTTTAACTAACTTCTCAACTCTTAAAGCTTGATGTTACAACATATATATAATATACACTCCTTGTTTACCTTCGGTCTTTCATTTCTCCGGTCTCGGCCGGTTGAAATGTCGGGCTAGTAAGGCAAGGTTACATGGAGGACTTTGTAGTCCTTGTTTATATATTTAACAAATCTAACCATATAACTTGTTATACTTGATTAACTTCTACATATTTTAGTTTATTATTCATATTTGTCAAGTTCCATGGTATTGGGTATGTGGTGACTAGCCTCGGTTTCATCCCGAGTTGAGAACCGAACCAAAAACCGAACTTTTGTTTAAAAGCATTATTGTTAACTTTTTGAATGTAAAACTTGAGTATTATTATTTATAAGTTATTTTACAAGTTCCATGGTAATTGGGTATGTGGTAACCATCCTCGGTCTTATTCCGAGTCAAGGACCGAACCAAAAACCGAACTTTTGGAAGCTCCATGAGGCATTTTTTCACTCCTAGGAACGCCGCCTCTGCTTCCGGTGTCCATTTGAAATGCGCCTTTTTCAAGCAATTTCGCAACGTTGACACGAATGGGTAAGATTTAGCCGCATGATTTGCCAGAAATCTGTTTAAAGCCACTACTCTTCCATTCAATGTTTGGACCTCTTTTAGTGAAGACGGAGAGGGCATCCGGGCGATGGCTTGCACCTTCTCTGGGTTTGCTTTGAATCCCTCCCCGGTGACAATCACACCTAGGAACTTTCCTTCTTCCATGCCGTAGGAGCATTTTGAAGGGTTAAGTTTCTTGTTTATCTTCCTGAGTGTGGAGAAAACGTTTTCAATGTCTCGAAGCATTTGATTTTCCTCCACACTCTTGATGACCAGATCATCCATGTATACCTCCAGGTTCTTCTCGATCTGACCTCGGAAAGTGTTGTCCATCAAATGCTGATACGTGGCTCCCGCGTTTTTTAGACCGAATGACATCATCTTGTAGCAGAATGTGCCTTGATCAGTTCGGAAAGCGGTTTTATCTTCATCGCGGGCCGCCATACGTATCGGAAAGCATCGAGGAAACACTTGAATTTGAAGGGTGCCACTGCGCCTACCTTGAGGTCGATTTCTGGAAGCGGGTAACAATCCTTGGGGCAGGCCTTGTTCATGTCCTTAAAATCGATGCACATCTGCCATGAGCCGTTGCTTTTAGGGACCATCACCAGATTCGCGACCCAGGTTTGGTACTGAATCTCGCGAATGGTCCCTGCGTTTAACAGGTCTTGTACTTGTTCGTTCATGGCTTTAATTTGTTCTGGACCCATCTTCCCTTTTTCTGAAGGATCGGTGTATATGCCGGATTAAACCGCAGCCGATATTCTGAAATATCTCGTGGGACGCCCGTCATATCCGAAGGCTTCCAGGCAAAGATATCTGCGTTTTTTATCAGCAACTGCTTCAGAAAGACGCGCACCATTTCTGAAATAGTGGCCCCGATTGTGACGGTTTGTTCCGGATACTCCGGATTGACGACACATTTTTCGGGTTCTGTCCGCAGTGTCTTTTTAGGTATCTTCGCAGGCTTTGATCCCTCTGTTGCGTAGCAATGTTTGTTGACTCGGATGATTGCTACTCCAATCCTCGTGGGAACACCCACTGCACTGTGTGCTGTGGAAGGATTGGCGTTGAAGTCACCAATTGCTTCCCGCCCCAAGATTATATCATGTTTGGATCTCGCGGGTAGGACAAGGAACTCAACATTCTCGGTCCTTGAGTGGATTCCGTCATTCAGCGTGACAGGGAATGTTATGACCCCCTTGGGGTGCATAACCTCGTACCCAAATCCAGAAACTGGGGCGTGCACAGGTTTCAACTTTGCCTTGTCTTCTTCTTCTAGCTGTTCAAAACACTTTTCGTACATTATGTCAGACGTACTTCCAGTATCGAAGAAGACATACTAAGACCGATAGTGACCGAACAAAGCCGTGACGGTTAGAGGTTGCTTCATGCATGGCCCTCCTTTCACTCTTGGAAAAACAACGGGTTTATTTTTCCACTCGTCTTCATCTGTTTCTCTCCGCTTGAACTTCCGGGGGGTCCTCCTTGGATCATGTGTACATTTAAATCCTTAATCTGCTTTCACGGGGGACCCTTGTCTGCGGGAGCTGCGTTCTTCCGCGGACCTTGTCGTACGTTTTTTAGCAGATGATCAAGTTTTCCGGACTTGATAGCGGATTCGATCTCATTCTTCAAGCTATGCACTCATTTGTGTCGTGTCCAATGTCCTCGTGGAACATGCAATGCTTGTTCGGATTCAGGTTTACCTGCTTAACCAGTGGTTGAGGTTTCCTGAATTCGATGTTCTCCGTCGTTAAGATTTCGGACCGGGTTTTCTTCAAGGGTGTCCAATGTTGTCGGTCGGACTTGCCCGCTGCTCTATCCTTTTGTTTCTGCCCGATCAGCGATTTGGCATCAAACTGTTTGGAAGAGCTTTCCGGGGGTTGTATCCTTGACCATATTGAACCCTTCTCTTCCCTTTTCGACTGAGTGTTCCGCGGCTCGGTTCTTGTTTGCTGTTTTGGTGCCTCTCGCCCTAGCAACTTTTCTGTGGCTGCGAAGACCTTAGCCGCGGACTTGATTGCATCCCAAGTCCGGCCTGTTAAGCATCTGACCATCTCGGGGCTCCTCGCGTTCACTCGGAACACTCCCCGCAGCATGTCTTCACTGATTCCACCAATATTCAAGCTCTCATTTGTTGAACCTGGTGATGAAATTTTCCAGTGATTCGTTATCTCGTCGGATAACATTCAGGATTTCAGACGCATATCTGGTATGTTTACGTTGCTGACTGAAATGCTGCGAGAACTTTGCTACCAGGTCGTCCTAGCTGCTAATTTGACCATCCGGTAACTTCTCAAACCATTCTCTGGCTGCTCCTGTTAGTGTCAATGCGAACATATGACACCAATAGGGCAGGGTCCATCCGCTTACTCCCCCGACCGCCATGAAGTTTAACAGGTGATCCCTTGGATCAGTCATCCCATTGTATTTTCTAAAATTGCTCGGGATCTTGATGTTAGTTGGGAAAGGAGCGGTTGCTATCCACAGAATGAACTTTGATTTTTCCGCGAATGCAGCGGGGCGGTATGGTTTGGTGAAGTCTTCTTCCGCATTACTGAAGTACTCAGCATGCTTGACTAACGGCTTGGGACGGCTGGAGGTTTCCCTACCATAGTCCCAACTACCATCACTTGCGTAACCTTCCTCTTGAAACGTTTCTTTCTGTCGAGTATCTCGTGGAGTTCTTTGGGACAGAGTACGCTGGGTGTGATAACTTCTTTCGCGGCTCTTTGCCAGTGAACGACCAGCTGATCTAGAGTTGTCTTCCAACTCTAGATCTTGAGTATGTCGTACTGGTGGCGGAGGCGGAGATGGCGAGTCGTACGTCAGCGTCCTGGCTTGGACCTGGTCTCGCCTCACTCTTCGCTTATACTCCTCTTTCAGCCGATGTTTCTCCTTTTGGTACCACTCTTCTGGGGTGAGAATGCTTTTACCAGATCTGGCTTGATAAGTTCTCGTTTCGTCCATATCGTATCTGGGAAACTCTCCGGCTCCGTCTTCCAGAGCCGCGGTTTGAGTGGTCCGTTGGATTTTGGTGACTTTATGCCTTGAGAACTCTCAGGGTTCTGGTGTTCCTGCGTGGTGCAAAGTCTTCAAACGTTGGAACTTCTCCGGTCCTGTTTTCGAAGACCAGAGTTCTGGTGTTTCGGCGAGGTTCCTCCGACACTTGTCCTTCATGGACTGATTCGTCCAGAATTTCAGTACGACGGGCCCTAGCCAGAGCAGCAAAAGGCTGTTGGTTCTGACTCATTTTCAGATCAGTGAAGCGAAAAAACCATAAAAACCGTGTATCTAGCTAACACCGGATGGCGCCAATGAAGAAACACTAAGTCGAGCTGGATAGTCTGACCGGGTATTTCCCTAGATGTGAGTATACTGAAGTGATGAGAACATATCCAAGCTGATGCCTGCAAAACAGAACACCGTTGAGTCTCGTTACGGGAAGGATAGAGTGGCTCCCGTAACCACCATCCGGCGTGAGAATAAGTATCATACTTTTGACCGGGATAAAGTAAGACACAGTATGTGATTGCTTAAGGCTTGAGAGTGTGAATGAATACCTTGAAGAGATGATCTTCGTATTTATAGCCGAAGGTGGAGGGAAGGTGATTGGTGGGGTTGTCATTATCGAGTTATTCCCTCCCTGCCTGAATGGACACGTGTCGGGCGCTTATTGGATGCGAAAGCCTGGACCCGTTTATGGTGTGGCCATTATCTGTGCACATCGTGGGATGGCCATTACGTGTCCAGGTGTCTTCTTTCCATTAGCCGATGTCGCTATCAGGAGGTTTTGAGGGAATCTTCTAGAAGTAGTTTGTTACAACTGCTCTTCCATATCACGTGGGGATCATGCGTATGATGAGTCTCTTGCATTATTCGTGGATTCCTTCCGTGGATGTTCGCGTGACCGTCCGCGGGTTATGACGGAGTTCCACGAAGTGTCTTGGATTGCGGATGGCTTCATCAATCCACTTGTTCCTTGTGCGGATGTCTTTTGGCGATCCGCGGGTTGATTGATGGATCCGTGGGATGCGGATGTCTTTTGACGATCTGCGGGTTGGATGAGGGACCTGTGGGTAGCTTTGCTACCCTCCCTCTATAGTCACCTTGAATTCTTTCAAGAAAAATTGGTGACAATTTATCAACTTTTAATGGCGAAGGCCTTGTAATTAATTTTCCAATAGAACAAGATATACATTGAGGCATTTTATCTATTTTGTGGATCTTTTGATCTTTCAATGGATGCCCATGTGTATTTTCAATGATCCTTTTCATCATTGTGGATCCTAGATGGCATAATCTGTCATGCCATAAGTTTACGATACCAGAATCACAACAGTTTTCTTTAACTGCCATATGTGCTTGAGGCACATTTATATATATATATATATATATATATATATAATGCAAACCAGAATGAAGCATTGGTAGTCTTTCCAATATATGACTTCTCTTTACAATATGTAAATATTTTTCATTATCAACAGTCCTCGACTGGGTATCATATCCATTATGATATATATTCTTGAAACTCAATAAATTTCTGGTTGATTTTGGAGAAAATAGAGCATTTTCTACTAAAAGCTTTGTACCATTCGATAATTCCAAATTAGCTTTTCCCACTCCTATTATGTCTGAGGGACCTGATATTGTGTTAATATTTCCCTTTGTTGGTTGTAATTCGTAAAATTATTTTTGATATTTTAAGATAGTGTATGTAGCATTACTATCCGTTATGCATAAATCAGCATCATTTGATTGATCTTTTGCTCCAATGAAATTCATTTTAATCTTCAAATATAAAGAAAAACAGTAAGTGCATATATTATACATTCCTAAATTTATTACAAGAGAATTTATTTTTGTATGAAAGGAAAAGTAATTAAACATAGTTAAGACATAAACATGAAATGAAATACATAATTATCATTGTGATTTTACAATATCACTTTCAGGGTTCAAATTCATTGATAAAATCTGAGATATTCAATTCAATATCGGTACCATCAATTTTTTCGACATGATTCACTTCCTTTTCCTTTCCTCTCAGAGATGTTTGATATAATTCACATAGATGTGAAGGTGTTCGACAAGTCTTTGCCCAATGATTAGTACTTCCACATCTGAAACATGAGCCTCCATCATTCTGGGACGTACCAGCATCATTTTAAACTTGTTTTGCTGGTTAGCGTGGTAATTATTAGCTTTTTGGCTACAACCACGACCGCGACCGTGTCCACGTCCACGATTATTATTCCATTTAAATGAGTGGTTGTGACTACTAAAATGGGTTTTATTGAAATAGTTTCGGCCACGCCCACGGCCTTGTTCCCATTTACGTCTAGAATTCTTATGATCATTATTATAAGCAATATTTGCTTCTGGTATGGCTAATGATCCTGTGGGACGAGCTTGATGGTTTTTCATTAATAGCTCATTATTTTTCTCTGCTATGATGAGGTTTGTATTCAGATAAGAGTATGTTTGAAAATTTTGCAAACTGTAATTGTTGTTGCAAAATTATATTTGATACATGAAAAGTAGAGTAAGTTTTTTCTAACTTATCTGTCCCGGACATAATTTGTCCACAATATTCAAGCCTTGAACATATATTTAATAGAGCAGATATGTAATCATTCACTTTTTTAAAATATTGGAACATTAGATTGTTCCATTCGGCTCTAGTAGTAGGGAGTAATGAATCCCTTTGATGATTAAATCTGCTTTTTAATTCTTTTCATAAAACACTTGAATTATCATAATTAAAATACTCCAACTGAAGTATTTCATTGATGTGTTTATGAATAAAGACATCAGCTTTTGCTCTATTGTGGGCATCCAATGCGTTGTTTTCATTAATTGCTTCTAACGCACCCATTGATTTGAGGTGTCTTTTGACATTTGTTGTCCATGCATATAGTTATCTCCAGAACTTTTGAGAGCCAAAAATTCACGCTTTGCAATATTCGTTATTTTATTACTAAACACAAATTAGATAAATATTAGGATTACATACTTAATAAAATTGAAACAAAATACAAAGGTAGAGCAATAAGTAGATAAAGGAAAAGAAAAAATCAAACTCCTTAGGTGGGAGATTACAAATTAAGAACAATAAGATTATCATCATTATGGTGGCTAACATTAAAACTGGGTGAAGCATCTTTCAAAAATATTATCTTGGGTATTCCTGAGAAGAATAGGTTTGTATTTGTGAAAAAAAAATTGAGATTGATAATTGGTTTTTTATAGTGAAAAATTTTTAACCGTTTTACAGCAGCTATATGACCGTTTCGTCAACGGTTATATATATATATATATATATATATATATAAAACTTATCTTGTAAGTAATAAAATAAATGAGATACAAATGATAATCTATTAAATAAGATGTAAAATTAGTATGCATAATAATAATAATGATGAACTTGTTTATGATACATAAATAATCATTAGTACACGAATAAAAGTTATAGAGATAGTAAGTAAATGTTAAAGAGTTATTAGTTTTTTAATTAGTAAAAGTTTATAGTAAGATGTCTTTTATGTTTGTTTTGTTTTATCATTATAGTTATCTTTTTAATCATTATTATTATATGTTTACCTTGTTTATGATTGCCGTCTTCTTACTTGGTTGATCTTCTTGATTAAGCCACAAGCGATTCGTGCTAATAACGTGTTATAATATTACCACTAAAATTATAACAACAATTATATCAATGTATTCTTTAAATAATTTGAAGATGACAAAAAACAAGAAAATAGGAGAGATATATATTTAGTAACTTTCGATTGTGTGTATCTTTATTTGTTACACAAGGTACATATATATACAACTATTATTACTGTTTTGGGGACATACACAATAAATTTGTGTTGAAAATGTTCATCCATTCACATGGATGTTTCTTTACTTACACGTTTATAACAGTGAGTTCAATGCCACGTTCAGCTCCAGCTCAGCTTGAGTTTTAAATAAGATTTTGAGTTTCGATTAAATTTATTATCCGAGCTAAAAATTGAGCTTGAACTAGATTCGATTTAAGAAAATAAAACAAACAACATGGAGCAGTTAGTGGCATAAAGAAATCAAAGAAACGAAGAACAAATAGAGAATTAAAACAAAGAGTAGCAAAGTCGAAGACGTGAAGAAATCAAAGAACTTGCATCATCTCTATCTTTATCAATGACATCCCATGTTAGAGATTACATCAATCGTAACTTGAACTGCTTACACATTTTTCAACAACAAATGTAGGAAGTAGAAGATGCTAATTGGCAATGTTTGCACGGTTGAACCACGTCACGTCATCTTAGGGGCGCATCAGTAGTAACTTGTCATAGCAGTGGCAAGCTCACGTCAATATCCTGATTTGTAGCAACCTAGTAGAAGTCATGTAAGTTGCAACCCTCAATGGTAATTAACTTCTTATCAATAAGAATATTACTAGAGATAACTGATCGCTTAATTAATCCCCCGCCCTTCCCCCTCTCTCTTTAGTAACAAGATTGATGAATCATTATTTTCAGACCTAAACTATTTCCCCATAATTGTTAGACCTAAGTTGCTATTGGTGGGATATACTGAGTACGATGATGATGATGATGATGTTAGACCTAAGTTGCCTAACAACTATTATCGAAATATCTAGCAATGCTCACTAACTGGGTTTTTAACCAAATAAGGAAAGGAACAGAAAGTTGGATGCCTTTTTTGTTCTTTTCAAGAAGTTGATAATTAAAAGTGGTAAATTAATAAGTAATATTTATATTGATATTTCTTGTTTATTTCTTTAAACTCAAATCTGATTACTTGAGTCGTTGAAAAAATCAAATAAGTATAAGGATGTATTCAAACACCACTTGGTATTATCGTTGCTAAAAAGAGCAAAGTCCAATCACCAAAAGTTTGTTGTCATATCACATAGGTCCAGCTATCACTGCTTATTTTGTTGTCTGCCTTCAAATGCATCATTTCATCCGTCTAAGCTAGCTTGCCTGTGTTTGTTTGTTGTTTATTTGAAGTTGATCAACAAAATTCTTTCAAGACCCCATGGAGGGTGGTATGTTACACCGCAGAGAAGAGAAGAGAGCTGGAGTGTTGGGGTCATAAATTCTTTTTATTTTTATTTTTTTGGCATTTTTAAATAAAAGGGCTATTTTGTTTGTTTCATATAAATTAAACAGAAATTTTACTGGTTAATGTCAAAGACCAAACGTGTTACAGGTAAACAAACGGTGATAACCAAACTTGTTTTAATTGTAATTACAATTTTTGCGACTAAAACTGCAATCTAATCTTACCAAAGCAACCATCCATGAGTGTGTGTTTAACAAAAGTGAAACTTATAGACCTGACAAAATGGGCAGGTGGGGTCAACTGGTTCGGCTCAAGACGGGGCATTTAATAGTTATTTTGGTTTAGGTTAGAGTGGGTTGTGACAAAACGGTCAAAACCGAAACGGACCATTTTGAAAAATCACTCAAAAGCAAAAGCTTTTTATCATAGTTTATTTTTATTTTTTAAATAAGTCTATTTCTATGCAATAGACAATAAAATATATACATGAAAAAAAAAGACTACACAACAAAGGCACTCCAACAACATCTGGACAGTCTAGAGCTTCATATTACTGATTAACAGCCTACATATCAAACATTAAATGTAATACAACCCTTTAATATAAATCTTTTAACAAATGAAGAGAAATGTTTGCGGGTCAGATCAATCCGATTCCGACCAATTTCAACCTGTATTATAATGACTCATTTCTACTAGAACCCTTTTGACACATGTAAGTACTCAAAAAGAATTATTAAAAAGGATTTGTAAGAACCAACCAAAAGTTACCAAAATCATATCCTGATATGCAATTGCAATCTATGGCATACCTTAAACAAGCAACAACCAAAGAAGAGTCTTTTAACTTAGAACCACTTGTTTTGTTGTCTTTGATCCTTGATCGATTGTCTATCCTAACAAGCCATTTGAGGTCTCCTTAAGGGACAATTTCTATATTTTACCTTTTAAGCTCACTCAAAGCCAGCTTTTAGTCCAAAACACACCATCCCCACTCGACATATTCAAAATCCAACAGTATTTCAGTTCTGACCAGCCTTTAAAGATATCCGCCCAACAACTGTGGTGGAATTGCCTTCTTTGCTTAAAGTTTTACTGTTTGGATCTCCAAACGGAATTGTAAACCAAGCTGTCTGGATGCCAAACCAGCCGACTTGTTTCGGTTTGGACGGTTTACGAACACGTTGCGGTAAACCACTGCAAAGGTCACCAATAATCACCACAAGAGCATTTTCCATCCTTAAAATGATGAAACCGTGAATTATCTCTCACAATGATTTCCCTTTCCTCTATTGCAGATATAAACTTCGTGGCCTCATGACAATCCCCACAAACCCTTAAGTTCTTGAAAACCGTAACTGGAACCCCTTTTGCCATTTTAATCAATCCATAAGCAATTGCCAGTTTCTCACTATGCCATAATAACATCTTTTCCTTAAGATCATCACCCTATGCAATGCAAACTCAAGAGCCGGAACATAGCCAGCCACCTTCATTTTCTTCTCCAGTTGGTTAAGTTTTTCATGAATTAAAACCAGTTCAGGGTGGACTCTATCGCCTGATCTAAACTCGTGTACAGTATTCTTCACTTCAATCCAACTATACCCAGGAAATTTAATAACTTTATTGTCTTTCATTGATCTTCTAACTTTAGATACACAGTCCCATTTCTTCATTGCTGCATAGACATTAGCAAGTTGAACATAACCACCTGCACTTGACGGGTCACATTCAAGCAAACTTCTAGCTGCATATTCAGCCACCTCTAAATTCTTGTGAACCCTACAAGCACCTAGAAGGGTCCCGAATATAGCCGGGTGTGGCTTAAAAGGCATGGTTTTTATTAAACTTAAAGCCTCAACAAACTTACCGGCTCGACCAAGCAGATCAACCATACAAGTGAAGTGATCAAGTTTTGGTTTGATTTTGTAGTCTCTCTGCATTGAGTCAAAGTATTCAATCCCACGAGCGACCAATCCTGCGTGGTTGCAAGCTGTTAAAACTCCTATAAAAGTGATCCAGTCAGGTTTAAGTCCCGATTTTTTAATGGAATCAAACAACATAAGAGCTTTATTGCCTTCACCATGTTGAGCATATCCTGAAATCATAGCATTCCATGTGACGATATCTTTATGTAAAGTTTCGTGAAACAACTTCCACGCTGTCTCCAACTCACCACACTTGCAGTACATACTGATTAAAGATGTATTCACCATGGTGTGTAAAGAAAGTGGAGATTTGTTTGTGAACTGGTGCACTTGCTTACCTAGTTTTAGCGAAGACAAATTACTACAACCGAGTAACACACTGCTTATAGTTGACGAATTTGGCTTAACCCCGGTTTCAACCATTGTTTTAAACACCTTTAAACCATCGTCTGCCCGTTCATTTTCCATATAACCCGACACCATCGTGTTCCATGTCACAAGATTTCTCTCAGGCATTTCATCAAACAGTTTCTCAGCCGAATCAACCTTTCTAGACTTCATGTAGCCCGTCACCATAGCAGTCCACGCAACCACACATTTAGAAGGCGCAATCCTAAACAGCTTTTCCGCAACGATCAAATCACCCGTAGCAGCATACCCCGAAATCATAACGTTCCACGACACATTATTTCTCTGGGGCATTTCATCAAACAGTTGATAGGCTTGATCCATCATCCCATTCTGACACAAACCCGATAACATCGTGTTCCAAGACGCGGTATCTCTAACCACCATTTGATCAAAAAAAGCCCGAGCAGCCTTAAAGCCACAGTTACGCATGTAACAACTCAACATTGTGTTATAAGAGACAATATCTGGTTAAGGTATTTTATCAAACAGTTGGCGGGCATCTTCAAATCTTCCTGCTGTTTTCGAATACCCGGTTAGCATTGAGTTCCATGTTACCGTAGTCCTAATTGACATGTTGTTAAACACATTGTAGGCTGAATCAAGATCGCCTTGACGGATGTATTCCGTGATCATCCTGTTGGATGACTTTACCACATCCAATTCGTTTCCGTAAGAATGATAAGACAGTTGCAGCAGAAGATTGAGAACGGAAAACCCATGATGGGTTGTCCTAAATCGACGGCATTGGATCATGTTAAGTTTCTAAACATGACTTATGTGACAGCAACAGCCATCCATGGTTTATTGTGTTTCAGTAAAAAGTTGTTCAGTTTCGGTTGTAGTTGATACAATTCAACACATATTTTACATCAATTGAAAACTATGAAAACGAACATTAGTAACAATCGCGATAGTACAGATTTGCCAATTGTTAGAAAGGTGTCAGTTTGGTTCGTTATAAGTATGCTGCAATGATATATTCGGAATTTCATAAAACATTACATTATATTAAAGAATTACGGAAAGGGTAAACGGAGTCAGTTAAGAGAAAAGTAGAACTAAAAGTGAGGCAGTTTTGATAACATTCATAACATTTACGTTTGCGCTTCAGTTACTTGTACATTAATACTTATAACTTGGTCTCTGAAAAAAAAAGTTATATCGAGATGTAGATAAAAATAGACCCATCGCAGCATACTCGGAATTTATACATCGTATATTAAAAATTATGAGAGAAAAACAAAGCATCATAGAGTAAATCATGCTCACAGTTAGTTTTAAAAATTCATGGTCCGTCATGAGAGTAATTTGCTCTTTTTACTCAAACATAACAAAAGTTAGTCTAAGTCCTTATATATGTTACAAAATCAAACCCAAAATTCTATATTTACAACTTTTGAAACTTTATAGTCAATCGAGGTACCTAATCTATCTATGATAATTCTTAACTTTCCTACTATTTTAATCCCTTTAGTAGGCCTAGTATTTCCAACAATTGCAATGGCTTCTTTATTCTTCATGTTCAAAATACAAGATTGTTAACTAGAGCCGATGACACAAAATATCATCTATTCTTTTTTACGTTTGTATCATAACACTCTACCTAGTGATAAATAAAGTATCTGTGCCCCTTTTGATATCTCAGAAATTTTATAAATGGTTAAAGGTGTGACTTAATTAACCAAACTGTAAAAGTTCATTTGTGTAATTAATTCTTATTTCATTAGAGCTAATATCTTGTTTTAAACTATTTAAATAGTGCATAAATATTTCTAAAACTTACCTTCAAATTTATATACTTAAGACTAGTGTTATTTGAATAGTTCGTGGACTGTAATTGTGTGTCTGCTAGTGTACATTAGCTCTGACTCGAACTCTTTGGGTTGTGGGTAGCTTGCTCGTATTGGTATACATGTTTTGAGTCAAGTTCGACCTGTTGATAGCTTACTCGTACACAACAACGACCAGATTTGGCACGTGGACCGATTTGGCTCGAGGAGTACAACTCGTACGTTGGACCGAACTCACTTGTGAACGATCCTAATGAACTTTTTTAACGAATTTGAACAAATATTATTATAACTAGGAATGGAATCCCATAATTTATGTGCGTAATAGACGATTATCTAACCGCATAATCCGTCCTCCTTTTCTTATAAAGATCTTATTAGCGCATCGTAGAAATAGTTGTACGATTTTCACAGTTCATTCTTACGTTTAAACTTAGTTATGTATTTACACATAACCAAAGGGTTGTAATACTCACGCTACACCAACATATGTAGTTGGCTAGCTTTCTCATTGCATTTTATTTGTATTCGAGTTTTTATCAATTTACAATCTAAATAAACATATATCGAAGTATAATAAATGAATATGAGTATGTTAAATAGCATGTAAATTATATCACTTCTTGTGTGTTTATTTCTTCCTATTTTGTGTGCAGACGAAGTAAACTACTTGTTGTTATTCACATCGCGCATCCACTAAAAGTGTTTTAGGTGTGCCTGGACATGGATCTCCGCCAAAATATTTTGTCGTATGAGAAATCGAGCATTGCCTTTTCCCTAAACAAGCCTGAAATATTAAAAGTTATGAGCTGAGTTATTTACTTTGTAAATGAATGCAATTTAACACAGAAGAAGCTAGATCACCTTTTCAACGATTTGTTGAGAATTAGAGGAATGACATTTCCCAATGGAATAGCCTTTGCAGTCACCCGAAGGGTTACCGTGGCTTGCAAATACGATCTTGGAGATGATTCGGCTTTCAGGACATCGCAAGTGCAATCTAGGTCTTGGTCTCCATCGATAGTGTTCAAGTACTTTCCATGAGTTTACCCTAGGAGGATGTACATCTGATACGTGCCCACAAACTTTGTCGATCGAAATAGTATCTAGAGAAATGCCTAACGGGTTTGCATTTTCTTCCTCGAACAAAACTAGTAGATTGCCCGTTGGTTTAAGGAAAGACCGGGCTACATTGTACCTGTCAAACATAGACCAAAACTTTTGTATGTCACAAAGATCAATCAAACATGTGATGTAAGAAAATATTGGATGCATGTTTCAAACCATGTTTGTGAAGGAGATCCTTCAGGAGTCTTAAAGGAGACCCAATATCTTCCGATACTTTGGCCGTTGATCCAAGCTTCTCCTTTCCCCATCGAACCAAGGTTCAATGCAATCGGTTCGGTGCCCTCAGGCTCGTCAAATGTTGTCTGTTAAGTACAAAACAATGATCACCACTGGTAAAAGAACACATAAATATGCTGGAAGTTTATGTTAATAATGATCATAATTATATCCAAGATCAACTTGAGGTCAGAAAGGTTCCAAAGCTCACCTTATACCAAGTTAGAGTGCTAGGGTTTTGGTATTGACTCCACGAGACATTACTCGACCCTTCGTCTGTGTAAATCGATAGCTTCTGCCCAAGCAATCCGATCTTTATTGATTAATGAAAGTGTAGAAGTTGAGAAAATGATTCCGTTAAACTTATTATTTTTATTATTTTTTTGTAGTAAATGTATGTATATTTTGCTGGCTGGAATGGCTTACTTGATATCCCCAATGTGAGTTTGTGAAGTTGAGATCTTGAATCAACACCTCACGTAACCCTGCGCTTCGACGCTCCATAAACGCTCCTGAATCCTTCAAAACTCGATCATTCGACCAAATATTTAGTAACCTCCCTTTATGTTTTTGGTACTAAATTTGGCTATTAAAGTTTAGGACACCTACCGGTAATCCAACCATTATACTTAGCAAGGAAATGTTGTTGATTCCAGTTGGGAGAGAAATGGTGTTTTCGAACGTGAAGTTTGTAACTTTACGAGATCTGTGTACAGAACCTAACACAAATTACAAGGCAAGATTATTAATCACAATAGGTTATAAGTACATATGAATATATGATCACATGATACAAATATTAATTCAAGATCCATACCCACAAGAGCTCCATTAACATAAGCATGTAAAGCATGTCCAAAAGAGGTCACTTTGAGCATATATTGAGCTTCTGAGGAGTTTGTCTGCATCCTATATATATGTTCATAAACATTACATTTATATATGTTTGCTGTTTAATTACTAGGAAAAATCATATGGAATAAATGATTTCATCGTTACACATGATTATATTCAGTCAACACTGTTTTAATAAATAGGATTGTAAATTGCTTATTACAGTGTTTTCTCATTTTACCGGTTAATCACATAATAGTTAACCTTACCCCATTGTGAACCAAAGATAATCCGAAGTGTCTTTCGTGGTATTCATTTGTTCTAGCAATGTATCCGACCTCAATGAAGTCTGGTCGAATTGAGGTACAGCTTCACTAAAGGCCTGCCATTGTTGAGGCGAGTCGAATCTTATGATCGGCTGCATTGATCGCGTACTAATTTGTGTGTTAACCTATTACATTTAGAAAAACATTAATCTCATCACATAGATTCCCAAACAAATATGCTAGCTAGAATCCAGAAAACATACCATGGCAGAATTGAAGGCCACATTTTTGCAATCAGGTAAGATGCTAACTGACTTCGATGGCAAAGTGTACTAAGTATTATTAAACACCATAACACCTTCTTTGCTATTGTTATTAACAAGAAATGCAGCACATTCGCCTGCGTTTCCATTGTAGACATACGCCTATACGATTAAATGCATAACCGCGATTGTTATAACTTATATAGGCACAACAAACATAAAATGTGACATGAAACACATGTACATACATCTTGATTATCACCCATATGTTCAATTGCTAAGTTTCCATACAGTAATGTCTGTGAACATAGCTTCAATGCTGCATGCATATCCTTGAGATGACCGTATTTCGGTTGTCTGGTTATACCATATTCATCAACAGGAGCTTGATCATAATAACCTGTAATAATAAACGAGGCCGTTGACCGGCCAAAGTTTGTTCCTCCATGGTACTGTCATAAAACAAAAGGTATAGTTCAAGCATGTTTACTTAAATAATCTATATACACATGTATAATGGCGGATCTTGTGTTTTTGTCAAGCACATTAATAGTTGTCTATGCGAATTCCCATAATATATTTGTAACATTACCATATAGTAATTTACAAAGCTTCCATTCATCTTTATGATGAACATTGCTGTATGAAAGGCCAAATCCTGGGCTGATCTCAAGTATGGAACTTCTCCATATCCTTGCACGCTTCAAGAACACGAATAAGTTAATTAGTAACGCTCTGGTTTTGACTTTTGACTTTGACTTTTGTTTAATAAGAAGGCAATTAGCATTTACAAAGAAGTCCAATTTTCAGTCCACATGGAAGGCTTATTTGGTGAGTTTGGCCCTTTCCATGTTTCAGCACATCTCATCCCATTGCAAGTGTTGATCTGCAATTATATGTTTGACCTTTAAAGTTAGAGGGTAATTAAAGGAGTTTTTACTGCTTAAAAGTATGATTAAGAGACCAAACCACAGGATCTGGGGCGTCGTCTTGCTTGCACATCATCCATGGTTCACCTGTGTTTTGACCAACTGCCATTTGCGCGGTCCAGTTCACATATCGTGATCCGTCATCATGAAACGCTCCTTCGATGTTTTGGTACTCATTCTCAATCTATAACATTTATCATGGCATACAAGATAATATTTTCACGTGTTAATGTTTTAGTTCAACTCATTTTAAGCATTAAACTTGTAAACCTGTGAAAGAATAATTGGGCCTCCTTGTGAAGCAAACAGGTTCTCTGCCTTCATCATGTCCACAATTTTGGTTGTAAAGTTTTGCATGTAAAGCTACAAAATGCAAAACTTTTATTATAACTCGGATTACTCATTTAAGCTTGCTTTGACTTTGACTTTGACTTTGACTTTGATTTGGAGGGTCAAAAGTGTGATCACCTTGAATGGTTCATTGTTGGTTCGGAAGACAATGCCTGGAACATCATGCAACCAAAATGGCAAACCTCTGAAAGACAGGTTCATAGTGACTAATTTTCGATCCGAAGCTATATATGTTTTCTAGTTACAAATGTTATTTACATAACCATATTTCCATTCGGCCTCGATGAATGGTCCAATTCGAAGACTTGCATAAAGACCTTGTTGTTGCACTTGCTTAATAAAACCTACTATGTCATTTCTACCAGTAAAATCATACTACAAGTTGATCCAAAAAACACATTGTTAATTATATATAGGGGCAACTTCATATAATAGTAACCAAGTTTCAAAAGTGTTCCAATTAGGTCACTCAACTTTAAAAGGTGTTCTAATTAAGTCACTCAACTTTCATATTTTATTAAATTAAAGGTTTTAACATAGTTTTTTAGCCTTTTTCTTTTTTGTTTCACATAGAAAATCTTTTTATCTTTTTTTTGAAGTTGACGTCGAGTGGCGACATGGATTATATTTTTTATTTTTAAATTTTAATATAATTAACGTTTTTTTAATTTGTTAAACTTAACTACATATGTTGCAAATTCCGACCCCCACATCTTATCCTTCATTTCTTTCTTAACGCACAACAAAACTGGTGAGACTCGATTTGAAGATTTAGTGACCCGATTTGGGGAAAATATGCACGAGTGACCTAATTAGAACACTTTTGAAAGTTGGTTACAATTATGTGAGATTTTCCCTTATATATACATCTATGTTATATGTATATGATTAGTTAACACATGTTACTATCACATGGGTGTAAGTTAGAGAGAGACCTGGCCAGGTTGTGGCTCATGGAGGTTCCAAAACACATAGGTCTGTATGACATCTAGACCACCTTGCTTGGCTTTATCTATCAAAGATGGCCACATCTGCCCATAATTTCACATGTATAGTCAACCATTAAGATCTCTAAAATGTCCCTATACCTTTTTTTGGGTACTATAAAAAGTTAAAAACATATAGGGTATGAAAATGTGAATTTCTAACACGACAAGAAAATATGACTAGAACTTAATCTAAATAGATTCGGAAATTAGTCTCGGGTCGAACCAGTATACACGTTTAGCTAAACATATATACAGTGTTCATCAGTTTTGAACTCGGTAGGTTCACATAATTTTCTCTATACATGTGTCACACCTTAAGTATCTCAACCATTAACTAATATTAGAGCGTTCTCACCCTATCTATCTTAAAACCAAAAATTACACTAAAACTCAATTTATTTTCTCTCTTCATTTCAATTAAATAATACTTTTTATATATTTTATCATTATCTTTTCTCTTTCTTTCACTCACAACCACTTTCAAAATATATTAAAAAATTATAAGGGATGAACAGTAACTTTTCAAATATACAGAAAAATCACTACTTTTTCTAAAATATAAAAACTCTTCACTCACAACATCCTGAATCACTCTCTAAATTATAAAAACACTACTCACATAATATAAGGGATTGGATGAGAATTCAATTATATTAATTAATTACTCAGATTACTTCATAGCTTCTAATGTCAGAATCACTTTGTATGTTATATATTTATTATTATAATGTACACTACAAACAGAAAAAACAAAAGGAAGGCATGGAAAAGATCGTCTGAATGCACAAGGCACAGTTGGCAATCTTGTGATTTGTTGGCGCCACAACATATACCGACAGAAAACGTTGTTGGTCAGCTCCTCGGCAAATATTTTCCCGCTATTTATTCTATAAATGTTTAAAAATTTTAATTATAGCCCATTCAATTATTCGTGTGACACTCAAATTTAAATACAATAAATTGTTTTTTTTTTTAATTTCTGTGTGAATAAAAAATATATTGGGCTAAAATAGCAGTCTTTAAAACAAAAGGAATCATTAATAGCGGTTATTCACGAGTCAAACATGTATAGAGTCTTCCTTTTATATATTAAGAAAACATTTATCATATCTAAACGGAATAAATCTTTTATTATGCTTTTCCCAAGAGGAATATCGTGTTTTCTTTATTAGATTTTTACCTATATATGCCAATTTCATAAATTGTAAAGTATTTCATGAATCATGATAATAATTTTAGTAGGTTATATGAACATTTCATAAACCGACCTCAGCTGACCGGAAAACACTAAAAAAAACATACCGGACCGCCAATCCGGTTTTAGAAACCAAAAGTATAGAAAGAGCCAAAGAGGTAAGCGTAGACCGGACCATATGAAGATAATAGGAACAATTCCGGTTCAGACATAATTTTAGCACACATAGAATTTTAGAAATGGGTTTTATAATTAAAACTCTTGATCATATTTGATTGTTTATAATAATAATAATAATAATAATAATACAATAAAACCTCCAACCATGTGAGAGGTAGAGGAGAGATGATTTAACAAAGGGTTACGGTTTCATACACCACCAAACCCATGTAAATTATTGTTTACACTAAGGTAAACGGCCGTTTACAACATAACGTGTATGAATCCTAATTGGTGTGCCAAAACATTTTCCTTTTAACAATAAAACAAAAGAGAAGAAAAATATGTGTACTTACATCAGGAGTGCTTCTAGGATAATGAATTGAACCCGAAAACAAAATCTTGCGTTGCCCATCGATGATAAGCGACCTCCCGTCATAACTCACATTTGCTCCCTCCACCGCGCAGCCACTGACCACCGCTAGTAGAATAACGCACCACCGGAACCACATCGTCTCTTAATTCTCTGTCTAAAACAAAGTGAGAGAGAGGAACTTGAGATGCAATATACATTGGGACTAAAATGTTGTGAAATGAAATGGAAAGAGATGGCGGAGTTGTTAAAGATGACAAACAACATATTTGTTGCATTGCACGGCAAACATGGTTTTTATAGGTTGGTGGGTTATGCTCATTATTTAAGTGTGGAACAAACATACATACATACATATTATTTTTTTATTCATATGAGCATATACTGATTTTAGTACAAGGTTGTAAAATACAAAAATGAGTTTGTACAAGTATACTTACAAATTTTTTGGTTTAAAGAGTTGATCAATTATTAGTAGATCAAGAAAACAATAGTTTGATGTTAAACAATTAATATCTGTTTTATATCATAAAATTAAATTAAAAGATATTTTGCATTTTTTTTTCATTTTAACTAAGAAAGACGATGTAGGATCACGTGAGGCCGAGAACATTACCTACACGTGAAGTGTATCAGCGAGAAAGCAAAGCATGTCACATGAATTGTGGAAGGCATAATCATCCTCAATTCCTCATTTAAGGATTAAAGAAACGTAAATCATAATTCTCTTTAATCGTTTGTTCTTTTTTCCTTCAAAATGACCAAAATACTCTTTATTATTAAAATCAATTTCTTTTTCCTATATTTATTGGCCCCGCTTGAAAAGCCACCCCCATACTTCATCAACTAAACATAAAAACATTTTCAGTGTCACTAAACCATAATGTTGTGGTGACTAGAAGTACATACAATTGTGATGGAAAGCAGATACAATAGTGATGAAAAGCAAATGCTCGAAGTGAAGATGATAGATTTGAATCCAAGGATCAAAAGCACCCCTTCAAATCAAATGGATTAGCAGGTTCTTCGAGAATTGTTTTGGTCATCAAAACCGACCCTTTGATTTATATGGTTGTTCGGCTAGGTTCATGGGACCAAAACCAAAGATAGTCACAAACAAAATCAAATCTCCAAACCAAAACTGTTAATATATATGCAAATATAGAATGAATAGCAAAGATCTTTTTATGTAGCAAATATATGATGTATATTGTTGCCCGTTTATCTGCCACTTTATTGTAATTGTTTTGAATTTTATAAGAAATAGCGGGTATTTTACTATATCACTTACTATAATAATGGACCATGATTATAGTAATCTCAAGTGTTATCAATGAGTTATTGAGAAATTACTACACTTTACTACTTCAGGGTGTAATATTATTTTTTTACCAATTAATACCAAATAAACAAAGAAATCAACTAAAATAGAAGCCTAAATTTAATTAAATGAACTAATTAGGTATAAATGTAGTGATATTTCTATATATTTTAAAAGTTATTGTTACATTTTATTAATTTTTTAATATTGTTTAAAAATAGTTGTGAATGAAATAAAAAGAATATATATAAAACAATATTATTTAATTTAAAACGTAACAATTTTAATGTAATTAAATGTTTGAAAATAGGGAAAAGGTGTGAATATATAAAACAATATCATAGGGTGTATTTTGATTTTTGAGTTGACATGACAACTACCAGCTGACTTTAGTTACCTATTTCATATATAAGGGAAGGTTTACGATCAAAATGACTTAATATATCTAACTTATTAAAAATGTGAACGTAGGAAACAATACCAACAACCATATCAATCTACATAAATAATGCTTTATAATAATAATAAATAAAAAAAAGCCATAATAATAACAACAAAAGAATCAAATGTAGCAACAAAATATAACAAATACTTATAACATTATAAGAGAAAAAAACTAATAATAACAATAAAATTTAAATCAACAAATACTTATAACGTTTCATAATCGAAAATTAGCAAATAACAAAAAAACAAACCTAATGATAACAGCAATTTGGTTCTCACTGTTTTCATGTTAAAAATGATTTGTATTTGATCCTGAAACTCATATACTATTTATTTATTTTAACAGTAAAAATTTTCCACTTAAACACTTGCAAACATTTGAGTCCACCATCTTGTTTTCAAAAGATCAAATATCATACCACTAGGCCACTAAATCATGGGTATGTTTTTGCCGTTAGCATCGGATTAAGATTTTTTTTTAAATCGATATCATTTTGTTTCTTATTTGGATGTCTATCACTTGAGATACAAAGCTATCGGGGTAAGGTTGGCCGTTTCGTGTCACTTAACTAATATAAATAAAAAAAAAAATACATTCTCCTTCAAGTTTTATATTAATACAAACCATTTTTTTTTTGGTTTTTGTATTTTATTTAAGTTTCTTTTAAATGTTCCTAATTGTTCTAAAGAACGTTTTTTTCCCTTTTAGAGAGTGTTGTTTATAAATAATTTTCAAAAAAAATTTATATTTTTATAGTATTTTTTTATATTATTTTTTAATAAATAAATAAATAAAACTCAAAACATTCGGTTTCATCACCAGCTATTCGTCTTCTTTCCTCTAGTGACATTAATTACATATTCCTCTAGTGGTATTAATCACATAAACTCGAATCAAACAAATAGAAGTCAAATTAATTTGTTTTTTGGGTGGTGTAGAGGGAGTGTGACAAAAAAAATATATAACTTTTCTAATTGTTTTTATAAGAACCTTATATGTTTATTCTTTTAAATATGTTTTATATAAAATGAAAATACTAGTTAGAGATTTGTCATTAAATAATTAAACGGTTTTCATATTTTTTAAAGTTTTTTCTTATTAAAAGTTACAATTTTAAATAGAGGGGTTTTAGATTTTTTTAAAATAAACCATAATTAAAAAATAATTTTATAAAATAAGAAATATGACAAGTTTCGACGTGATTTTTACGGGTGGAGTATGGTAAGAAGGTATGGTGCACGTAACTATCTTTAGCATTGCCCTTTAATTGTTAACTAGGTTAATAATCATTATACGGGCTGAATAAAGAATATAGCATCAATTAAAAAACGTTTATATAGATGGTATAATTTAGGAATTTATAACAATTTCTCATATATGAAATTAAATATTACATTATATATAAATTTGAAAAAAGATTAAATACAAAAATTGTTCATAAAACCTTCAAATATCTCATTGTACATAACATATGTGGTTTTCCCATATTAATTATCCAATGGTACGAAAGGATAACTTTAAAGTTTTAAAATGAAAAAATAAATCAAGAGTCAAGCCAAGTTTAACTAAATTTTCATATAAGGCAAATTCTGGGTATTTAAATGTTTACACGCTCAAAAATAGACTTTTAATAGTTTAGGCATATGTTAGTTGTTTTATGCAAATCAAAAGAATATTTTTAATAATAATATTTTGAAATAAAGTATTTAAAAAATTAGTTTAAAAGATCTAATAAATAAATAAACCTTAAACATTTTTTTATTTCTGAAAACATGAAATGAGAGTTAATGATAATTTAATTTAGGAATTTTAAAAATAATAATAAATATAGAAAATTAATTTAATATATTTAAATAGGGTTTAATTTTAGAAATAGCTTATGTGTCGTGCTATGCAGACACTTTAAAAAGAGGCCACGTGTTCACATTGTTTAAACTGATGATTTAAATTACTAATGATTTAAATTTATTTGAAATACCAAGTTATAAAACTTAAATGCACTTAGTTTAAACTGAACTTAAATGATTTTTTTTTGGTTTTAAAATAAAACATAAACTTAAAAAGAAAGAAAGACATTTGACAAGATGGTTATTAATTGAAATAAATAGACTTAATCATAGAGTTAATTGTATTAATTTGAATAAATAGATTTAATTTTAGAATTAATTGAATTAGATTGAAATGTTGATTTTATTTCTGGTGGATTTAATCTTCATTGCCAAATCAGTTTGTCTACTACCATTTCCCTCACCCTATGTAATGTGACCTCACCATCTCAAATGATATCCCAAAATCCTTTAGAAAGCTCTTACGATAACACGTACCAACCAAGTAACCATCTCGAATCACGTAATGAAATTATTATCATAAAATTCCTCAACTTGTGAATCCTATACCACGAATATATGAGCTACAAGTTCATGCAAATAAACCATATTCACACATACACAATGATATGAGGAATCCACAATAAACGTAACGGTTGATTTAACAAACATAGAATGTTAAAACCCCCGTCCGCAGTTCCTAGTCACACTCAAACTGGCACACACACACACACACACATATATTCATGAATAAATTATCTTAACACATACGGGTTTTATGTTAAAAGATAAAGCACTTAATTATGGTACGGGATCAAACACTCAATCATGTTAAACAACCACACGCAATTAACGAAGAGGCTTCACAAACAAGTTAAGGACATCAACATATTCATCACCAAACACACACACACACATACATATTCATGAA
The DNA here is from genome assembly GCF_021521415.1 of Bidens hawaiensis. Classification (NCBI taxonomy): domain Eukaryota; kingdom Viridiplantae; phylum Streptophyta; class Magnoliopsida; order Asterales; family Asteraceae; genus Bidens; species Bidens hawaiensis. Next base: position 1,243,291 of record NW_027491293.1, on the reverse strand, counting down.
TAAATTATCTTAACACATATGGGTTTTATGTTAAAAGATGCCCACGGGATCAAACACTTAATCATGTTAAACAATCACACATAATTAACGAAGAGGCTTCACAAACAACTTAAGGCCATCAACATATTCATCACCAAAAACACACGCACATACATATTTATGAATAAATTATCTTAACGCATACGGGTTTTATGTTGAAAGATGCCCACGGGATCAAACACTTAATCATGTTAAACAACCACACGTAATTAACGAAGAGGCTTCACAAACAAGTTAAGGCCATCAACATATTCATCACCAAAAATAGTATATACACCTTTTAATGATTCATCTAATCTAATAAGTAAATTACGAACTTTAGCTCATTGTAGCTAAAACAAAAACAAAAAAACACTTAAAAGCGACATGAAACATAGCTTAAACAAGAATGTATCAAAGCCGAAACGAAGATGATATGAGTTGTAGATCAGTAGATACTTCTGGAGTTGATAGTCTTCACCTTTATGGCTTTATGAAGTAATCTGAGCAGACTTTTGAACTTTAAGAAAAATTCAGGATTTTTGCTCCCAAAAAATGGCCTCATTTGCAAACAAGCCGACAGTTTAAAATGAATTGTGTTAAGTAATTGGTTGTTTGACATTAAAGTAAACCATCTAAGGGGGTGCTTGGGTGAGCTTCTAAAACTTGCTTATTTGCTTTTTGAAAAGCAAAAGGTGTTTAAAAGTGTTTTTGGTTTTAAAAAAGTAAATAAACAAGTTTTAGAAGCTCACCCAAACACCCCTTAAGACTAAATGTTTGTTTAAGATGTACGTAAACGGTCGTTTAACTCCCTATATATCTGGCTTTATAAGATATGATCGGGATAAGGTTTAAACAACCAAACAAAGCCTAAACGGCCATTTAATCTCCAAAATCCAAATTTTCACTTTTCTTGCCAACTTTCCACGAATGTTTTTCAGTTATTTCCAATTTCCATCCATTAGCCAACAAAAGCTGCAAATTCAACGATGAACCAAATAAGCGTCGATTCAAACTATTTCACAGCTAAAAGCTAACAAAATCAAGGACAATATGCATATTAATGATCCAACAGATTTCAACAACACGTGCAAGATCATGATATTCGACTTTAGACATCGAGCAACTGTTTCTTGAGACCCCAACTGATGTGATGAGTTTGGGGCAAAAAAAAAAACACATTAACCGTTGACCGAACGTGTTTAATACACATTTAAGAAATATTTTGATTTGAGATGATCTGCTTGCTTATGGATGCCATGGGATGGGTTATGCTTTATCTATAAAAGCTCAAATGGATAAAACAGAGAAAATAAAAAGTTATAAGGAAACAGGCCAAACAGGTAGCTCCTCATTCATTTTATCCAAAGAGTAGCTTATTATGGTAACTATGTAATTTTGTAATTTTATTTGACATGCTAACTATATGCTTAAACTACTTAAAGAGTCCATTTTGCTACCTCTAGTTCTAATAGATAAGTTTGAAACTAACCTTAATGATTATATATTTATGCAGATGGGCCTGTCATTCCCTGTTATAATCCAATCATGGTCCATAGCAGCCTGTCATTCCACCAAATTGCAGCATATATGACTTGTGAAATGATTTCAAGCAGAATGTTTTTTCACAATTGTATCTTGGTTGTAAATAATTAGCACAAACAGTTCCGGCCCGAGCATACCCTGACCCATAATGCTATGCCAAATACTCCATTGCCATTTGCTAGCTGTGTATTTGAACAATGACCCAAAAAAGACCACTGTATGATACACCCCAAGTCCCCAACAATAAAAAGTTAAAAACAATGTAACTTTTGTGCATTAAACATCATATATCATTTCATACAAAAAAATGTTTGAATAATATAGTTTATATAGTCAGATTTGACACCTTAGTTGTTTATGTAAAAGTAAATCTTGAATAAGAAATGTTTGAGGGCAGGTCCACTCAGCATAGAAAACCTACTGATAACCATCAAGTCATAAACTGAATAATAAGTGTTTTTGGTTAGATTTTGGATTTGGTTAATGAGTTGATGGTTATTTAAAGCCTTAACCCAAGTCTAAAATCCGAAACCATAACAAACTCATGTTACCTTTGATAGATAAAGAGAAGCTTTCATTACATCAGAATTCCATGTTACTCCATAGCACAGTCATCTCCCACAGAAAAACAGGCCTCTGCAGACATAGCCGGTTTCAGTTTCATTACTTGCTTATACCTAACCTTAATCCCGTCTTCAATTCTTCCACAAATCTCATTATCTAACAAATCCATTCGCCCTGCAGATTTCACCACTTCATGAACCAATTTGTATGTATATTCCCTAGGTATTGACCCTCTATCCACCAGTTCAACAAGAATAGTCCACGCCTCTAACGCGTTTCCCGCTTCACAAAACGCGTGAATAATAGGAGTATACGAACTTGTAGTCGGTAACCCATGATTCAATTCTTGCATCCTATGCAACATGTCTATCGCCTTATCAATCTCATTAGTTGCACAATAATACCTTATGAAAGAATTGTAGGTCACGCGATTTGGAACACAACCACGTTTAACCATATCATCAAACAGTTCCAAAGCCCGCTCGATCCTATAAGTCTTACAACAACCATCAATCAAACAGTTATAAGTCACAACATCGGGCTTAAAACCCTTGAACAGCATTAACCGAAATAAGTGGCTAGCTTCCCACATTCTTCTTCTAATAGCCTTCTTACACCCGGTTTGCAGGCTATGTTTACAATACGAACTGATCAAAATCGTATACGTGAAGGTGTCGGGCGGGCACCTAAACCCGGGCAGCTCCATCTGCTCAAACAAAAACTTAGCCATTTTATAATTACCGACTTTACATAACGCATAGATTACCGTATTATACGAGCAAACATCTGGTCTACAGTGAAACTGCTTCATTCGATGAAACGCAGACAGCGCCTCGTTTGCAAGCCCTTGTTCTCCCAGGACTTTTATCAAACAGGTCATGGTCGCGGTCGTAACGAGCCCGCCGCTACTTCTTCTTGACATATCTTTCAAGAAACCATAAAGATCTTTCAACCTATTTGCTTTAATTAAAACAATACCCATCTCTCTACAAGTCATTTCATTATGACTGAACCCTAATTCGGACTCAATCCAGTAATAAAAGTCGAGGGCTTTATGCACCCCTAATTTTACCTTTTGTGGGTCCCTGTAAGCAGCTGGACCGAGAACAAGCATGCCTTCGCGGATTTTGATTGATTCTTCGTGAAGGTTTCGCTGTTTGAGAGGGGTTCGGTGTCGAAAACCGGTATGACGGCCGATGGATCGTGTGGATTGGAAGAAGTATCTGGGTATGGATCTTAGTACCTCGGTGACGAGGTCTGTTGCCCATGGTTGGTTTGAAAAATGATTGGTTAAGGATGATGATTTTGCGAGATGTGAGTCGAATGGGCGGTTTTGGATGATGGCAGCCAGGATTTGGTTGACAAAGGGAGCATGACGACCATATGCATAGTTTGAAGCCATTATGTTGTTAGGATCTTCATGAACTTATTGCTAGTTTCTTTAAATTCAAATAGTTCAGTTCGGCTCGGTTCATGAACTGTGTTGAAATAGAGTTAAAAATCAAATTACGATTGCTAACAGTAACGGTTGTGAAAGAAATAAAGTGGAAGGATCAATTTTGTCAATAACAAATCCTAATTAGCTCGCCGTTGGAACTTGAAATGCAGAATGGCTGCAATTAGGAGTGTAAATAAGCCCATACGACTCATGAGTGACTTGAAATTAGCGTGTTAAAAGCTCTAAATCTCTAAGGGAGGACACGCTACTCTACTCACCACCTTGCAAGTTCATAATGGTCCGCACACCACCCTGGTGTGGCAGGTGTGCACCGAGTTGGAAATATCCAGGTAGTAGAACTTGAAGAATGAATGTGAGTAGTGGGTTGGGTGGGAATGTGAGACGACACAATTTATTAGTTAGTGGGTTAAAATATAAGTTTGAGCCAGGCTAGCTCGAATACATTCAAACTTTTAACGAGTCAATATCAAGTACCTCTCAATCCGTTTACATCCGTTGTGCTTGAAGAGGTAGGTCTCAGCAGAGCCCAGTTGGACCCGCAAGACTCACCTTGAACAAGGACGTCTGCGCGGTTGGACCCGCAAGACTCACCTTAAACACAGACGTCTGCGCGGTTGGACCCGCAAGACTCACCTTAAACACAGACGTCTGCGCAGTTGAACTCGCAAGACTCGAGGGACGTCTGCGCAAAGACCAACTGGATCCGCAGGACCAACCACGCTCAGAGACGCGACGTCCTTACGCGCAGTACGCAAGCTGTTCCCGTAGGAAAAGCCTCCCAATGGTGACGTACTCCGCCTGTTCCCGCAGCTACGGGTACTAGCCATCAGGGAAGGCTACCCGCACAGCAAGGCTACACGCACAAGGCACTAACTTAAATAATTCAGTAGTCACCTGAAGAAGGAATGAGCAAGCCGGGAATACTCCCGCACAAAGCCGGGAATACTCCCGCCCAAATGAGCCAGTCCGTACATTACTGGAGGATCTTTTGTACTATACCTGTCAAGGTATGGACAAAAGATCTGACCAAAGCTGCGAAAGCGCACCTTCGCGTGGACACCAGCTGACATGACTGGTGTACCCCGAAGTAAGGCAGAGCATAAGCTCAAGTGTGACCCGGCTTTTACGCCGGTCATACAAAAGCGCAGAGTAATGGGGGCGGAACAAGCTAACGCGTGTAGAACCCAAGTCAAGGAACTCCTTGACGCAGGCATCGTACGCGTTAGCAGATATCAAACATGGGTTGCAAATCCCGTCATGGTACCGAAGTCTAACAAACAATGGCGCATGTGCATAGATTTCAAAGACTTAAATAAAGCATGCCCCAAAGATTGTTACCCGTTACCCGAAATTGATCTTAAGGTAGATTCGTTAGCACCGTTTCGCCTTAAATGATTCCTTGATGCGTATAAAGGGTACCATCAAATCCACATGGCCGTTGACGATCAGGACAAAGCCGCATTTCGGACGCCCGATGGCATATTTTGTTATCAAATGATGCCATTCGGACTCAAGAATGCCGGGTCCACATACCAACGCCTGATGGACAAAGAGTTTCACGCCCAAATTGGGAGGAACTTGGAAGTCTACATGGATGACCTGGTTATCAAAAGCCTTGACCCAGAAACGATGTTGAAAGACATCGAAGAAACTTTCAATACACTCAGAAAGATAAACATGAAGCTCAACCCGAGCAAGTGTACCTTTGGGATGGAAGAAGGGAAGTTCTTAGGAGTCATCGTTACTAAATATGGCTTCAGAGCGAACCCTGAGAAGGTCGAAGCCATTATTAAAATGGAATCACCTACTACCATCAAGCAAGCTCAGACACTGAATGGACGCCTAGTCGCGCTTAACCGCTTTTTGGCAAACCATGCGGATAGGTCGTTCCCATTCGTGTCAACGCTGAGAAACTGTTTAAAGAAAACGCACTTCCGCTGGACACCAGAAGCGGAAGCAGCTTTTCAGGAAATTCGGTCACGCTTGATCGAACTCCCAACGCTCACAGCACCAGAAGCGGGAGAGGAATTAATCTTACACCTCTCCGCCACAGATAGAGCAACCGGGGCCGTCCTGCTAGTCGAGCGAAAAGGCATCCAGATGCCAATCTACTATGTTAGCCGTCTCCTAACAGACGTCGAAACCCGGTACTCTACCCTGGAAAAATTAATCTTAGCACTTGTACAGGCTTCACGCAGGCTAAGACGATACTTCCAGGGTCACCCAATCACTATTCTCACCAACTTCAACCTCACAAACGTTCTAGGCAAACCCGAATTATCGGGACGCCTAGCCAAATGGGCAATAGAATTGGGAGAATACGCGATAAGGTACAAGCCAAGGCCAGCCATAAAAGGCCAGGTCTTGGCCGACTTTATTGCAGAAGTCCCCGCCTCGCGGGAGAAAGAGTGCCAGGAAGAGGCTCAACCCTCTCCAGCACAGGACATCGATGATGTCTGGCGGCTCTACACTGATGGAACATCCAACAACGAGGGCTCAGGCGCAGGGTTGAAACTAACCAACCCAGCAGGCCAAGAATACACTTACACTATTCGACTGGATTTTCCAAGTACGAATAACAAAGCTGAGTATGAAGCATTCTTGGCCGGGCTGAGAATTGCGCGGAAAATGGGAGTGAAGAACTTGGAAGCCCACGTGGATTCCATGTTAGTAGCCAACCAAATAAACGGGACGTACACGGCCGTAAACGACACAATGGCCCTGTACCTCGCGCAAGCAAAAACCCTTATGCGCGATTTTAACAACTGTAAAGTCATACACGTCAAGCGTAGCGAAAACAAATCTGCGGATGCGTTAAGCAAGCTTGCGTCATTGGCCTTCACCCACTTGGGAAAAGACATCCGCATTGAACTCCTTGGAGCACCATCAGTCCCACACAAGGAAGTCTGTGTCATCCAAACCGGCACAAGAACGTGGATGACACCAATAATAAATTACCTTGCGGCGGGTATACTACCAGAGTCAAAAACGCAGGCAAGAAAACTACGCTGTAAAGCACTGAACTATCAACTCATCGATGACATCCTTTACAGACGTAACTTTCTTGGCCCACTCTTACGGTGCGTGGATGACCAGGATGTTGGCTACCTCCTAAGGGAGTACACGAGGGCATCTGTGGGATACACGCAGGTCCACGTGCTGTTGTAGCTAAGCTAAACAACGCGGGATACTTTTGGCCGGGGATGCATACGGATGCGCTGGCATACATCAGAAAGTGCAGGTCTTGCCAACTCCACGCACCTAACACGCATCGCCCGAAGAATGAGCTTGTTCCAGTCACCTCCTCATGGCCATTTCAGAAATGGGCCATCGATGTGACAGGCTCGTTCCCCACAGCATCAGGGAACGTTCAGTATCTAGTAGTAGCCATCGACTACTTCACCAAATGGATAGAAGCAAAACCCTTAGCCCAAACAACCGCAAAACATATCAAAAAATTTATTTGGGAATTTATAATTTGTCGTTTCGGACTCCCACAGAATTTGGTGAGCAATAACGGCACCAACTTTGCTGACAAGAAGCTACAACAGTGGCTGAAAGAACTTCAAATCACCCACACCTTTACCTCAGTGGCGCACCCACAGGGTAATGGTGAGGTGGAAAGAGCAAATAAGAGTATCGTCGACGGCATAAAGAAAAGACTCTTGGAACACAGATCCGGCTGGGTGGACGAAGTTCCACACGTCCTTTGGGCAAACAGAACAATGAAAAAGGCAAGCACGGGAGAAACCCCGTTCAGCCTCACTTATGGCACTGAAGCCATGGTCCCGGTCGAAATTGGTCTACCCTCACCAAGGGTCATGATTCAACCAGAAGACAATAATGCATAAAGACGGTTAGAACTCATGCTAACCGAAGAACGCAGAGACTTAGCCGCAGCGCGTGAAGAGAATTACAAGCGACAAATGCAAAAATACTACAACACGCGGGTAAAACTCTGCAACTTCAATGTAGGAGACTACATATTGCGTAACAACGAGGCTTCGAACCAAGAACGCCCAGGAAAGCTGGCCCCGGTCTGGGAAGGTCCATACATTATTAAAGAAGTTCTGGGAAAGGGCGCATACCGGCTCGAAAGGCTCGATGGCACTCCCGTCCCGAGAACATGGAACGGAGCTCAATTACGCAAATGTTACATGTAGATCAATTCCAAACTTATAAAGAAACGGCCTAGAGCCACTTCTAATGGAAATGATTCTTCTTTATCACATTGTGTTGATAGTCTTACATTTACACTTATGAACTTTCCGGACGGATATGCCGATATTCACCGCATAAATATGGCAAGAAGTCGTTGCGTGTGGACGGCGGCAAAACCCGCATAAACACAAAAAACGGCAAAAATTTCTAAGGAAAAGATGAGGAAAACCTTCACGCAGGTCAGTTATAGGTAAAGGTTGGTCATCCCACTAAATGAAAGTGACGGTTCTACCCGCACAATCATGATAGAGGAAACTATTAACCTATTGACAACCGCGCGTCGACAGGTTAACTTATCAAAAACACTTAGAAAATTGCTAAGTTAAACTAAAATATGCACGAGCAAGTCATATAACGTTTATAACGCAAATCAAAAAGATTCAAAAGTAAGCGAGACCATACCCCTTACCTTGGCAACCAAGTAACTATAAGACAGGTGCGGGTACAGTGTTAAGGCAAAACCCTTCACATACTTAGCACCTGCAGGGAATTGAAGCCAAGAATACCTCGGCAACCAAGTAACTATAAGACGGGTGCGGGTATAGTGTCAAGGCAAAACCCTTCACATACTTAGCACCCGCAGGGAATTGAAGCCAGGATTACCTTGGAAGTAAAGTAACTATAAGACGAGTGCGGGTACGGTGTTAAGGCAAAACCCTTCACATACTTAGCACTCCGCAGGGAATTGAAACCAAGAAGGATCTTCTGGGCCATGATTGCCGAAAGGGATATAACATCACCGCATAGCGGGAACGTTAAGAACTAGATTGTGGGAAGCTCCAAGATGGAATTGGTTGTTTAACATAATTGATCACTATGTTTAAAACTACCAAAACCCCGTGGAGAATCTACACAAGTGAAACTCAACGCTCCCGACTTGCGAGAAGGTTACGCACCTACCCGCATCATACCCAAAGATCAAGCAGAACAGTGGGAAATTCTGCACGTGACATTAGGACTTCCGCGGGAAGAATCCCCATGGAAAACCTTAAAACCAAACCCTTTTCAAAACCCCTTGCATAAGTCCAAAAGTTCACCTCACTTATTAACAATTCATGAGAAGAATATTGGACTGGGGGGACTTGAAGAGGTAGGTCCCAGCAGAGCCCAGTTGGACCCGCAAGACTCACCTTGAACAAGGACGTCTGCGCGGTTGGACCCGCAAGACTTACCTTAAACACAGACGTCTGCGCAGTTGAACTCGCAAGACTCGAGGGACGTCTGCGCAAAGACCAACTGGATCCGCAGGACCAACCACGCTCAGAGACGCGACGTCCTTACGCGCAGTACGCAAGCTGTTCCCGCAGGAAAAGCCTCCCAATGGTGACGTACTCCGCCTGTTCCCGCAGCTACGGGTACTAGCCATCAGGGAAGGCTACCCGCACAGCAAGGCTACACGCACAAGGCACTAACTCAAATAATTCAGTAGTCACCTGAAGAAGGAATGAGCAAGCCGGGAATACTCCCGCACAAAGCCGGGAATACTCCCGCCCAAATGAGCCAGTCCGTACATTACTGGAGGATCTTTTGTACTGTACCTGTCAAGGTATGGACAAAAGATCTGACCAAAGCTGCGACAGCTCACTGTGATAAAGGAATAGTACACAGCCGACCTGGAAACTATCAGCCGCTGCCTACTCACCAACCCCTGTCACTATCAGCCGCTGCATACTCACCAACCACTGTCGTAGCACATGCATAGCCTGCAGTTGGTGGGAAAGGAATAGTACACAGCCGGCCTGGTCACTATCAGCCGCTGCCTACCCACCAACCACCAGCATGGCACGTACGTAGCACACAGTTGGTAGAACAGGAATACTATTCAGCCGGCTGTACCTGCTTGGAAACTTACCTTCGGCTATAAATACTCCAACACCTTGGGACGGTATTATCATCTTATCTCATACCATCATATCTGCTCTAGTCATTTTCTCTTAATATACACTTATATTCAAGAGCAATCTAGTCTGATTCTCACGCCGGAGGGTGGTCACAAGGAGGTACTCCCCCTTCTCAGTGACGAGCTCACGGTGTCTGTTTTGCAGGTCATCTGAAGAACCATCTTTGCCGGACTTAACCCTCGTGGGAAACATCTACTTAACCCCCAGATTATCCGTAATCTGCCCGGGGTCACTTAGTGTTTCTTCAGTGATATATGCCTGTATGCATTCATATGGGAGATGTTGAAGTGCCCGTGTGAATCCAACACACGCCTATTAATGATTTAAGTTTTGGTTTTATCATGTGAACCAGTCTCTTTTTATCAATTATCACCAATATAATATCATATAACGTGTGATAAAAATAGAGGGCACATCTATTATTGATTTATTGAATTGTTTAGTTTGGTAATATAAGCAAAAAAAAAAAAGCAAGTCAAAAGCCGATGACACGAGCCGGTTTTGGGTAACCATTTACATCTAAAAATAAGTTGATCACATTAGAATGTAAGTTTTAAAACACATCTAACAAATAATCACATAACAAGTAGAATATATTTTCATTTTATAAGGCCTTCAATATGTGACATTTTTGGAGGTTTTGTGCATTGTGAGCACGCTTTTTGGTCAGTTCAAACCAGCTCATTAGAATATGGTACTTTAGAAGATTTCATGCATCGCATGATTAGGCTAAAGCCTTACGCGGTCATACACCAAAATTATCCGAGGACGGGCTCATAGTAAAATGATGAAGAAACATTACATCTCATTGGAAAATACTTCAGGCATGTTTGTAAATGCTTTGATCATAGAGCTGCAAGCATCCAGCAGTTGCAAGTATTCATCTGCCCCATCAACAAGACACTGCATAATACAAGAACAATCAACTTTGCATATTCGTATTGTTTAACAAGTGCAAACAAGTTACATGTATCTTAACTTTTAAGGGCAAATCCCATATTCGAGTCGATTAAAATTTCAATCTAAATATCCTATTTATCCATTTGTAATTATGACATTCGACTTCCATATACATATTCTCAATGTTCTTTTGTTAATGTATATTTTCAAATTTTGATTATTAGCCAAAAAGACTACTAAAATCTGCAGTCAAACGCTGCCGTCTTGTTAACAGGAGTACGCTACTTTACACCAACCCATTTCTTTTACTTGAAGAGTGTTACTATTTCTCCGAAGTTTATATTAATTTTTAATATATAGTCGGCCCCTTTATGTTGAAAGTCTGACCCTACCACTTGTTCCGAAATGGTCTGAATCATTGGTAAATGTCAACTTTCATGTCCCATTAGAGATGAATGTATGAATGTGTTCTAAGTGGGACGCCCATAATAATAAGTCTTAGCCCCAAACACTAATCATGATCTAAACGTTAAAATTATTATTATGATTTTTGAAAAAAAAAAATTACAGTAAAAATGTGTCAGGAGGTATTAAAAACCACATGTAATACTTAAATTAGTAGTTAGATATGATGAGCACCTTATCCGATTCACCAAGCTTCTTGCATATTCTTGCCTTTTGTTCATCAGATGCATCTTCAGATTCAACAACCATGTCAGACAACTGCAATCTCATCAAATAACCATTTAAGACACAATTTGACATAATAATACTATAAATTAAGAAAACAACATTTACCTGGGAAAGCATCTGGCTGACTGGATACCCCTCTGCAATAACATTATTGACCTGTTTGTTTGCATCATCAAATGATCCACTTTTACAAGCTGCAAGAAGAGCCTCAACAACTTCACGTGGAATGACCTGATAAAATCTAAATCTCAGTATTTGATAAATAATTAGAGAAAGGATTTATATCTAAAAGACATTTGAAAGATGCTTCATTATGAAAGGAACTTAGAACGTAAACCAGCATTAAACAAGTCACACGTCACACTATTCTCTGATTTGGCAGGCCAACTTAGAAAATCACAGAATGTGTCATGTGTACGCCTGTAAACGAACAGGACGTTCAGTGAGGCTTGAAGTTCGTTTATGTCCATTCGTTCATTTATGTTCGTGGACATTCATTTACCTTCGTTAGTTTATGTTTGTTTTAAGTATGTTCGCATGTGTATACATTAGTTGTCAAGCCTGTTACAATTTAGTCTTTGTCATAGTTATCAATAGTGCCAGGCGCACAGGTCTTGCATAGGGCCTAGGTGCAAAGCGCAAAAAAAAAAGCGAGAGCCTGAGAAAAATAAAGCGCACTAAAATAAAAATAAAATAAAATTTTGTTATGTATTAAAAGATAATACTATTATTCATATATAGAAAGCAAAAGCTATTATGTAATAAGCATAAAAATAAAAATTAAACAATACGATTAAATTTTTAAAATATAGAGATTAGATAGCTAAAAAGATTTATAAAAACTTCAAATATTATTTTAGTAGTTCAATAACAAAAGGTTTTAACATTATAAATTCATTCGAATTTAAAAATCATTTATAACAAAGATATATTTAAGTTATCCATTGATTTGGAAAGTCAAACCTTTAATTACTGTAGCAGCAGAGCAGCAGAGCAGCAGAGTAGCAGAGTTGCAACAGTGAACAGCTACAATAATGGTGTGATTTAAAATATAAAAAAACTAAACCTGCAGCTTTTGTGTGCTTTAAACCACCCACATACAAAAAAAGAGAACACAAAAAAGGCACTCATCCTCTTCCCTTCAGGTAATTATCTTCCATTTCAGGCCTGAATTTCCAGGATTTAGCCGGAATCTGGCCAGAAGCGGCCCTCAACTGCCACCAGGCGCTTTACCTGCGCTACGCCTTGAATTTGCGCCTAGTGTGCTTTTAATAACTATGCTTTTAGTCTAGTTTTATTGAATTTAAAATATCACCCAATACAATTTAGTCTAGTTTTATTACCGTTTTAGGTTCAACATATTAGTATTCGCATTTACTTTTAATTGGTATTTGCTCAGTTATGTTTGTTTATATACGTTCATCTATGCTCAGTTATATTCACTTGTGTATGTTAGTGAACCATTTGTTTATTCTATTAACGAACAAACATAAGCGAACAAGAACAACTTTATTTTCTTAACAAACGAACACAAACAAGAAAACCCTGTTCATTTAATTGTTTAAAAATAATTCTTGTTACCCCAGAAACGCTAATCAAGTCCCTGGAAGAAATTGAAGATCCAAACAGGCGAGCAGCTCCCTGTGAGACATCAAAACAGAAGACAGATGTCACAAATAATTGGACAAATTAGATGTAAAAAAATGAGAATTTTTATTACCTGCAAGAACGTTATAGCGCGACGAAGATCTCCTTGAGATATTGAACTTAAGGTTGAGAGAGCCTATAAGCAATCACAATCAAACCAATTAGATTTGTATAAACTCAGCAGGCCAACTTTATTAACAAAATGTAGAAAATGCAGAGTTGACCAGGTCAGCACCTCTGAGTCTAAGTTAAGGCCTTCCTCAGCACAAATATGCAGTATACGAGTGCTCATGATGTCTTCTGAGAGTGGTTTGAACCTGAATTTGGCACATCTAGAAGCAAGAGGTTCTATGATCCTGCACCAGGGATGAAACAAAATTGAAAGATTGAAGATGCGTGAACAAGAAACCAAAAAGAATTGCATAAAAATAAGTGTTCATTAATTTCAAAACAAGTAAATTTAAAAAAGAATCTACAAAAGTAGAGAAATGTATTATCTTTCTAGATATGTATCACTAACACAGAAGCAAGTATTATTATAGAAAATTTTGAGCACTGACCTGCTAATGTAATTGCATATAAAAAAGAACCTTGTTACTTTTGAGTAGGTCTCCATAGTACGACGTAAAGCATTCTGAAATACGAAAACATATTAGAGTACTTGTTAATATCTGTCTATATAAGAACTAAAACACCAATCCCTTTTTGCATGAAATAAGATATGCATAGATGTTATTAGTCTAGTTATATAACTATCATATCTAGAAGGTATTCAAGTGTAGTATAGGTAAAAAGGTAGAGAACTTGCCTGCGCATCTTCAGTCATAGAATCCGCCTCATCAAGAATAATGATTTTAAAAGGAGGGCATGGATAACCACTACATCACAGAGAGAAAGAAATCCATTTCAAGCAAACATCATATCAAAATAAAACTCAAAAGGTACTTACAAAAAATGATAGTTAAAAAGGGTAAACTATATACCCTTGATGTGCAGAACCAACAGCAACTGCAGCAAAATTCTTTATTTTAGTTCTAACTACATTGATTCCACGATCATCACTAGCATTGAGCTCAAGAACCCTGGACTTGTAGAGTTCAGGCCTGAAAATAAAAAGAGACAGCGATGGCAGCAAATTGATTAGTGAACAAGTTAGCTTTGATGCAAAAGTAGTTCAATTCCTAGTGTTCAATTGCGATAGAACTTTGGAAAGATTATTATACTTAAAACACATAACCTAACATTTAAAGCAACCAAATGCACACAAATAAAAAAGAAACTGTTGTGTTTTAATTCAACCTGTTTACCATCAAAGTTAACTCAATCTGTACAGAAAGTACTAGAACATGACAACATGTACAGTGGCATTCATTGAATCATAGGATAAAGGAAAATAAAGAATTCACAAGACATTAGAATATATGAAGTCACTGTTACCCGTAAAGCTGATGAGCAATGGCGAGCGCAGTGGTAGTCTTGCCGGTTCCAGGCGGGCCATAAAAGAGCATGTGAGGACACTGCACCAACAACCAATTCAACTCACAAACAGAGTTCCATCAATTCAAAAAATAGAGCTTTCAAACATAATGCTTCCAATCACACAAAATTTGGGCAAAATTGTACATTAACACCATATGGATGTCATAAACCATATGTAACTTATTCCAAATGCAAATCCAAGCAATAAGCATATAACTATGAACTAGTAAATAAAAAAAAAAGAAACCCTAGAACTTGAATTCAATAATAGGAGCAGATTAAAGGACGTAGCGTTACATTAGTGGTCTCGAGCGTGTTGGTAAGGACTCTAACAACCTCGTCTTGATGAGCAACTTCCTTTACTCGCCTCGGTCGGCTGCAATTGTCATGATTTTATTTAAACTCGTCAAATTGTATATGCAAAAATAAAACATCTATTGAAACAGAATTACTATTTCTCGACCCAAGGTTGAGAGCTCTGCATCAATGGCGCCATCTTCTCTGTTATTTTCCCGCGCTTATCTTCTGTTTTGAGGAACGAAAGAAAGCGAGACCAATACCGAGCGTTTTGTAATTATATAGTAGGCTAAAAAGTCACGGTGTTTAGCAAATCGTGTTATTATTGACGTTTTTCCTTTTCATGTGTTTGAAAAATATTTATTGGCTTATTAGTTACAAAACGAGTTCTAGGCGAGAAAGGAAGTTGACGTTTTGACGTTTTTCCTTTTCATGTCTTAAAAAGTCAATAAATTAAAATGTATTTGTCAATCGCATAAATCTTTCTTATTTTAGCTTTTTGAAATTATTAAAAAATAATTTTTCAAAAGTTTCAAATCCTGACTTTTTTAAATGGCTTTTTGAGAAAGCCAATAATCCAATAAACATTTTCCAAACTCATTCTCAAACACTGACGTTAGATGATACGATGTACAAGTAACCTCACACATAAATGACGGAAGCCGCAATTTACTTATAAATTTACCAAAATGCTAATCATAGCCACGATGTAAGTTGTAAGCATAGGTAAATTCGATTTGGTATTGATAAATGTAAGTGATGATACATGACATTATCCCATGTATGATATACATATTCATAGGCCTGACCCATAGAGTGCGTAGAGAGGGCAACAGCCCAATGTCCAACATCTTTTAGGGACCATAAATATTTTTGTATCTTTTATATAATATATAAACAAACCAATATACGTTCATAAAATGAATTTGGCTCATCTGGTTGGATGCTTTTGTATCACATTGCCTATTCAAGTTTGATGCTTGCATCTAACATATTTTTTTGAATTTAGTTAGGAAGCACAAGCCTCACTAAAATTTGGGATCTTAATTATGAAGGCTTGTTACTTAATTTAATGTGTCTCCCTTTTTATCTAGTCATTGTCTTATGTTTTGTTAATGTCTTTTTTTTTTAATCATATTATTTTATTTAAAGACCAAAATGACTTTATTTTGTTACAATAACTTTATTTTATCATACTTATCGTTGTAATATTGACCTTTTATATACAAATTATTAAGTTTTTATTTTCAAGGCCCATTTTTTTATTTGCCTCGAGCCCTTGAATTCTTAATGATTTTCGGGGACGACCCTGCATATTCGTGTCACATTTCATATCAATTTAGGATTTTGCTGCATCACGCTCTGGTTGTTGTTGCTCAAATCATGGGTAGGTATCAAACTGTGTAAGCCAAGATCCAATAGAACCAAAATATCAGCAAACAAATCATGGGTAGGTATCAAATTGTGTAAGCCTAGATCCGATAGAACCAAAATATGAGCAGGCAAATGGCGAGAGGAAGTTCTTAACATGTCTATTTTGCAAAAAAAAGCGCTTTTTAAATAAGGAATCTTATGTCTCATCGTTACTCGAACCATGAAAACACACAATCGTGTCGTTCAACCACACAAGTCGATGCCTGTTAGACAACACACTTTTGTTGCGCTATGTTCGCCATGTTACAAAGTTCGGTAATAAGTTATCTAAGTTATGCAAACTACAACCATGGGTGCAGTAACAAAGAAAATAATCAGTACGTTCTTTCTGTCGTTGCCAAATAAGATGAAAAATAAAAGACTTTACATTTATTTAGGTATCTATAGCTTGAATGCGTTAATTGCAACATCTTGTGTGCTTTTTCCTACTATCGTGCGTCTGGCTGTCACAAAACAAGTTACGCTAAGACTCGACTCATGCGTTGACTCGCCTTAGGGCTAGGTACGCCAATAATCTATAACCAAAGAACATAGTAAGCAAAACAACTATGCACGAAGCAATAGATACTTGACCTTCAATATCGTCTTCAATAAACTTGCAGCTTGGATGCTTATAATGATACTGAAAACAACCCAACAAATACCATATGTCTCGCCCTTGTCCGTATTGTGCATGGATGAGTAACCTGTAACTGTAAAATGTTGAAGATATGTATTTCATCCAAGCAATGAAACTGGGCACTTTATGCACGTAATACCCTCCGGTTAGAACAAATGCAAGCATTGTCACTGTTACTACCGTAGATGCTTGCTTAGCATCCATTATAATCGCACCAACTGCGAACCCGAGTCCCTGGGAAACAAGAACGTATGCTAACAAGACCAACAAGGTTAGCAGGAAGGGACCAAGTTCAGGTTTTAGCCCACACATCCAGTAGGTTATCGAAAGAAACATGGTTGGTAAAATGAGTTCCATGGGTGCATCTCCGACTATTCGAGCCATGAAATATGAGGATAACGAGTACATCCCGGAAGCCTTTTCTTTCATGAAGACTGCTCGGTCTTGAGGGAACGCGAACACTGCATTGAACGATGGAAACACGCCCCAAAATATGGAAAAGAAGAATAGGAGACCGAGTCGGTCTTGGATATCCCTATAATCTGAATGCCACCACATGAAACCGGCTAGCAACGAGGCTGCGATTACTTGGAAGACACGGAGTGGATTGAAAGTCTCGTGTTTTCTTTCCTTGAGGCTTCTTTGGATGAGAACAGAGAACTGGTTGAACCATGTAGTGACACTGTTTGTGCATTTCGTCCTGTACTCCTTTGGTTCTCGACTCTTTACAGGCGAAAGCGCATGCCCTTTCGAAGCGGCATCCAAACACGCGTCTCTTACTTTCGATGCTAGCAAATCGTTGTAAGACGATATCAAAGCATGCTTTATGTTTGGCCTCTCTTTTTCAGTTACACTGTCTTGTAGCCACACCCCTGTCACAATTAAATCAAGTTATACGTGGTACAAAGTTTTCAATCATCTTAATACATAAAATTGGCTTACGCGACTGTTTATATAATTTTCCTTAAGTTTAAGTAAAATAACATGTTATGTCTTTTTTAAAAGAAGATTATTATATTTATAGTATCAGTTATCTAAAATATTTTAACGTCACATATTTGGATCAAAGTTATTATTCTACATCATAATATAACATAAAATAATAAAAATCGTGGAATAATCATAAAGTTTTATAAAATGGATAAAGGTAGTGAGAAAACTTTATTCCCCAGTCCCCACTACAAACTATAAAAAATAAAAATTATTAATCACTATTATAGTGACATGTCCTATTATTGCCGCTATAGTTCCTTTTGTGGAAAAGATGCCCTTTCCATATCATCATAATAGCAAGTTAAATTGGCCTTTCTGACAGAACCGTATAGAATTTGATTTTCGAAAACTTTTTCTCTAAATGTATTGATTTATAATAAAAAAACAAAAAGTCTTGTTAAATGTATCAAGTAATTTGTACAAAATTAACAAAAAAAAGAAATTAAAATACGATTAACTGATTTAAAAAAAAGTGTGAAATATGCTACTTACAAACCTGATGGGCAATGGAGTTGCTGGGTTGGTGGTTTACTGACAAAGGCAAAACTTTTAAAACACTAAGGGGGTGTTTGGTACAGAGAAAAAGAATGGGAAGAAATGGAAATAGAAATGGGAGAGAAATAGAATTGGAGAGAAATAGAAATGGGTGGAGAATTGACAATCATTTCCTTTGTTTTATACAATAGAGAAATGGGTGGAGAAACGGGAGCAGAGACGTGATTAGGGTTCCGCCTCGGCATCATCATGGTGGAGAAATGGTGGCTCAGAGACGCGTCGCAACACCGCGAACGGAGTAGAGCGTCATCATCATCGCCGCGCAACATCAACACCGCGATTTAGGGTTCCGCCTCGCAACACCGCCTCGCGATTTAGGGTTTCGTTTTGGCTCAGAGACGCGAACGGACGTGGCTGCGGCGTCGGCCGCCGTGCCGGACGTCGGCATCATCATCACCATCGCCGGTCGGAGCATCATCATCATCATACGCTAACGGAGTAGAGCAGAGACGCGATTTAGAAGCAGAGAGAATTCCATTTCTCTTCCAAATGGAGAGAATTGGATTTCTCTACTTTTTGCCTACACCCAATTCTCAGAGAAAACCAATTCTCCGCCAATTCTCCGCCTAATTCTCCCAAACAAGAGAAACCTAATTCTCCACCCTCAAATCTCTCTACCAAACACCCCCTAAAGAGTTGAAAGATCTTGGCTTCAGATCCCTCATATGATAGAAATTCATCGTTAAAAATAGAAAAAAACTTACAAACAACATAATGTAATGTAAAGCTATTAATATTAATTATAGGACGGATGAACCCAAACACGATATTTCAGGCTATGAATCTCAACCTTTTTATTTGAACGGTGAATTTTTGTCATTTAAAAGACTTAAGGTTAAGACCTCCCAACCCCCTTATGATTTAAAGATTTTATCTTTACTGATGGACCACCAACCTTGACGAATTTATGCTATTCAAAAGACTTAAAATCAATACCTCCCATCCTTATTGGGATTTAAAGGTTTTACCTTCACCAATGGTCCACCAACCTCGGCGGCTTTAGAAACCAACAAGTCGATATTAATATATGCAAGTGGACTATCTTCCAGGGCCAGATACACGTGTCATGTTTCAATACTGCCATGTGGCAAGGCTACAAGATAATACACCCACTAGCACCAAAAATAGAATTTGGAAACCATGTAAATTATTCTAATAAAAATGCATTGGAATATTAATATAAGAGTTATATAGTATTTGTTTAGAAAAGTAAATATATTATTAAGTGATCACCTTTTCCACTTATCTACTTTTAACGAGTTTAAAATAGGGTCAGCCATCAACCCGTATGATTATTCATATATCTACGTACCGCTCATGACGTGCCCCTAGCCTTTTCCATAGGAGGGTAGATAGAGAAAAATATGCAGTCCATGGGAGAGGAGAGAGATGAAGTGAATTGCGTGACAACAGCCGGGTAATGTTTATTTGACACGTCTCTATTGGATTATAAATAGTCTTACACACATCTAATTTCAAGGATCCAACAATTATGCAACTTATTTTTTTTCTTCTTATAATGACATAATGAGATTAGATAATTGGAAGAGTTTTATTATTATTGACTCCAATAGTTACAATATATAGCAAGAACAAAAGCTAAAATCAAGGGATGGTTACAATTACAATAAATGTAGATTGTGTGATAATAATTTGGACTTGATATTAGGCACAATGTAAGCATGGATATTAATTCAGAATATTTGAATTAATATTGTCTTGATCTTCAATATTTGTTATATGATGTGTGTCAATATGCCCCCGCAAGATGGGCGGTCTTGTAGTGAGCCCAATCTTGGTCATGAGATAATGAAACCGTGAACGTGGAGTCGGTTTGGTAAGTGCATCAGCAAGTTGATCGTCTCCGGCAATATGAGTGACATGGATTGATTTGTCATGGACTTTTTCAAGGACGAAGTTGAAGTCAAGGGCAAGATGCTTCATGCGGGAGTGAAATATGGGATTGGCGGAATATTGGGTGGCACTTAAGTTGTCACAAAAAATGGTGGGGATGGTGGTGGACAAGAAACCAAGTTCATGTAGTAAAGCTTTTAGCCATAACACTTCGGTGGTTGCGGATGCAACAGCTCGAAATTCGGCTTCCGTGGAGGAACGGGCAATGGTAGGTTGTCTTTTAGAGCTCCATGCAATTGGATTTGAACCTAAGTAAACAATGTAACCCGTTGTACTTCGATAGCTGTCCTTGTCACATGCCCAATCTGCATCTGTGAAAGCATGCAGTTGGTTTGGTGAATTATAGCGAAGCAAAATACCTTTGTTTATGGACCCATGAAGATATATAATGAGGCCGTTGAGGGCATTCCAATGAATTGTGGTAGGAGAATGCATAAATTTTGATAATTTGTTTACCGTGAATGCCACATCAGGTCGAGTAAGTGACAAATATTGTAGAGCCCCGACTAGCGCTCGATATTCAGTGGGTGATGTAAGGGGTGTACCACCATGGAGTGTGATGGGTTCAGAACATGTAATTGGTGTGGTCATTGGTTTGCAATCACTCATATTGGCTCGTTTAATGATGTCATAAATGTATTTTGTTTGGGATAATATCATCTTCCACACCAAGAAAGTAAGAAAGGGTGCCAGGATCTTTGAGTGAGAATTTGTTTGCAAAAGAAGAGATGAACGAATTAATGAGTGTAGGGTTGGCCCAGTGATGATAATATCATCAACATATACTGATATAGACAGACGAGGAATCAAAAGGTCGGATAAACAGAGACGGATCCGAGATGGTGGGTTGGAAACCATTTAATTGAAGATGGGATTTTAATTATTCGTACCAAGCACGCGAGGCTTGTCGAAGACCGTAGATGGCTTTATTTAGTTTGCATATGTGAGATGGAAATGCAGGATTAATAAAGCCGGGTGGTTGGACCATGTAGACATTTTCTGTTAATGTGCCTTGTAAAAAGGCATTATTAACGTCAAGTTGACGAATGGAGCAATTTTGGGAGACGGCTAAGGAAAGAATAAGGCGAAGAGTAGCGGGTTTGACGACCGGACTAAAAGTTTCGGCATAATCAATACCCGGGCGTTGGTGAAACCTTTAGTGACAAGGCGGGCCTTAAGACGGTCAATGGAACCATCGGGTTTGTATTTTGTACGAAAGACCCATTTAGAGTCGACAAGGTTAGAAGCTTGGTCAGGAGGAACAAGAGTCCAAGTTTTATTTTTTATTAAAGCTTCATACTCTTCGGTCATGGAATTGCGCCAAAGAGGATGCTTCAATGCTTGGGTTATGGTGTTCGGCTCAGTTGGCAGTATATAACTGGAATGAGGGGTTGTGATATTTTGGATTGGGTTTTCGAACCCGTTTTTGATCCACGGATTCGGTTGGAATGGTGGTATTTTGGATTGTGGTTGGTTGAGCTTGTGAGAAGTTGATGGATTGTTGTGAGATTGTTGGGAAGGCTGTTGGGTTGATGATGGTGTGGTAGTTATTGGGCTGGTGGAAACAGATAAGGGAGTTGGGCTGGAGTTTTCTGAGATTGGGATGGAGGGATTGGAAATTGGGCTGGAATCTTAAGGGAGGTTTGTTGGGCTCGGATTTTGAAAGGTATTAATTGGGCTAGAGACAGAAGATGGAGTAGAGGATGATGTTTGTTCATTTATTGGGTCAGATTGAGAGGAGGTTGAGGTATTATTTTGAATATTTTGGTTATGAGGGGAAATGATAGGAATGGTTATAGGTAACCAATCTAGTGGGTTAGGCGGTGAGACGGCAGTGGTTGTGAGTGTTTGGTATGGAAATTCATCTTCAACAAATGTGACATGTCTAGAAGTATGAATTTTGTTGGAGGTGGGATCAAGTGCATACTGCATAGTATGCACTTTGACTAGGAGAGTAACCGACAAAAATACACGGTTTAGATTTTGGGTGTAACTTATGAGGAGAATAAGGTTTTAACCAAGGATAACATAGGCAACCAAAACTTCTTAATTTTTCGTAGTTCGGTTGTTTGTTAAATAATTTGTGATATGATGAGGTATTTTTTAGAGTGGGAGTGGGCAAGCGATTGATAAAGCGGCCGTGACAAGTGCGAAAGGCCAATATATGGTGGGTAATTTTGCATGTGTGAGGAGCGATAAGCCGGTTTCAACAAGATGACGATGTCGACGTTCGGCATATTCATTGTGTTCGGGTGTATGAGGTGGTGAAGTGAGGTGAGAGATGCCATGAGATTGTAGGTGGGAAGAGAGTTTAATATATTCACCGCCATTGTCGGAGAATAATTGTTTGATGGTGGTTTGAAAAAAATTCTCAACTAGTTTTTGAAATCGAATAAAGGTTGATAATGAATCAGATTTATTTTTAAGTGGATATAGCCATGTATATTTTGTAAAGTGATCCACAAAAATTATATAATATTTGTAACCATCAATAGAGGTGATGGGTGATGTCCAAACATCCGAAAAAATTAGTTGTAAGGGAGAATTAGAAGTTAAAGTAGATTCATGAAATGGTAATTTGTGACTCTTGTTTATGTGACAAGAGTTACAAGGTTTATTTGAATGCAAAATGCACGTAACAAAAGAAGATAAAAGTTTGAGAATTTTAGTATTTGGGTGGCCCAATCTATAATGCCAAAACGTGGAGGTAGTTTTTTGTACCGTTAATGTAGACGAGTGTTTATTGGAAGTTGAACGAAGTTCATAAATTCCATGGCTAGCTTGGCCTTTAAGAAGAAGAACATTTGAATTTGGATCCTTGATAAGGAAAGCACATTGAAAAAAACTGGATTAGAATATAATTATCGTAGCATAAACGAGATATGGAGATAATATTTCTAGACATTGTAGGAACGCAGAGAACATCTTTAAGTATGAGAATGGTCGTTTGTGTGTGTATGACGAGTGAACCAATATGAGTCATTTTAAGAAATGAACCATCGCCGATTACAAGTTCCTCGGTACCATCATACGGAGCATAGTTGGACAATGCATTGAGATCATTTGTTACGTGGTATGAGGCACCACAATCCATTAGCCATTTGTGTTGCATGGGAGTGCTTTTCATATCCATCATGTTTGTTTGTGGAGTGGTTTTAATAGGCGGGTTTCGTTTGAAGGGAGGTACGACAACATTAGGCATTAGTTTCTTGAAAAACAAGCAATTGGTGAGAGTGTGCCCTTTGGTGTGGCACCATTGACAATTTCCAAAGAAAGGTTGGTTAATTGTGTTCAATGAATCAACCATAATTGATATTGGTAGAGAAAAAAAAAATTAGAAAGCTACGATGCTAATTATTTGTGTGGTGAGGAAGTAGGGATGTGTTAAGGGTATGGAAGGGTGGTGACGGTAGGATCGGTGGTGAGATCAAAAGGAATAAAGTGTGATGAGGATGTAGTGGGATTGGCTCAATGGCTCAATGATACCATAATGAGATTAGATAATTGAAAGAGTTTTATTATTATTGACTCAAATAGTTACAATATATAGCAAGAACAAAAGCTAAAATCAAGGGATAGTTACAATTACAATAAACGTAGATTGTGTGATAATAATTTGGACTTGATATTTGGCACAATGTAAGCATGGATATTAATTCAAAATATTTGAATTAATATTGTCTTGATCTTCAATATTTGTTATATGATGTGTGCCATATAAATATAAAAATGTATTATAGGTAATCACTATCATATAAATATAAAAATGTATTATCACTACCATTTTCTTTTGGGTTTATTCAATTTAGATGTTTAAAATATAATTAAAATGTCAGTCCATAACTGGCTTAGCGTGTATTATATTTTAATATCCATTGCTTGTGAAAATGTGAATATCATAGGCTCACACCACCTTTACAATAACTAAAGTGACATGTGATTCATTTTTTAAGCTAATTTTACTAGATATTTACCACCAAAAGTATAGTTAAATGTCTCCACCACCGCCTTACCCCTAATTAAATGTAAGTACAACTTTTTACTGATTAAATGCGTTACGGGTTTTTTTTTTTTTAATAAGTAACAATTCAAATAATATTCCAACCTAAACTGCAATATGAAAAAAGATATTTATAAAAGTATTTACAAAATTTCATGTGCATGTATATGCATCTATCACAGCCTTTTAGTGTGGGGGCACGTATGGCAAGTTGGTTCTCTAGAGTCTAGACTCTAGATATTCATCTCAATAAATATAAATATAAATATAAATATAAATATAAATATAAATATATTAATGTTATTAATATTAATGAGGCATTTGGGTGACGATATGGATCGGCCAGCTCTAAGCATCTAGGTACACAAAAAGTCCGGAAGGAGACATATTCTTATGTTCGTTTGTTTATTAATTAAACAAATTTCTCGCCAAACGGTTCGCTAAGTGTTCGGACTTCAGATATAATAAAGTTTGAGAATTATAAATTATAAATACTCGAATATAATTTGGTTTCTTTATGCATGATAAATCATTAAAAAACATTAAATATTAAAATATATATATATATAATATATATGAAGAGGATCAAAAGAGAACTCATTTTTAAAGAGAGAACTAGAGAACTAATAAAGAAATACTTTTAATTTAATTAAAAAAATATTTTTAAATTTCCGTTTTTGCTATTATTCTTATATTTTGTTACCATTTACTCGAAAAATAAAAAAAATTAAAAATAAATAAATAAAAACTCGTTGTAGTGCACATACGCAATACATCGACTTTTTTTTATTGCATATGTGCACTAGTGTGTATTTTGATATGTGTAATAATGTTGAATAGCATTATGCAATTTTTTATATTGTATTAGTGTAATAGTGTTATATTATATACAAAAACACCAAAAAAAATAATATAGTGCATATGTGCATTAGTGTTGTATTACGTATATACGATAGTTTGTTTTGAGTACAATTATTAGTGCTTGTATTTACTATATTCAATAGTGTGTTTGTATAATGCAATTGTGTTGTATTATATGGAATAAAACACTATTGTATATATGCAATACACATTAGTGCACATATGCATTACATCGCCGGTTTTTTTTTTGAACAATATCATCTTATTAGAAGAAGGAAAGAAAAAAAATCACAAAATATTTTTTTTTAAAAAGTCCAAAATAGTTTTTATTAGTGCTCTAATTCTCTCTTTAAGATGAGTTTTCTCTAGATCCCACCCCTATATATATATATATATTAAAATAAACACTCATCTCCAAAGGTTTTCACATGTTGAATTATAAAAATATTTGTTAAAACTTTAAAAGTACTTGATCAGATTTAGCGATACTTTTTTTTTTTTTTATCATTTCATGATATTTTATATTAGACACGGCAAATATTGGGGTCAGGATCCAATATTTTCACTAGTTTTAATCTAGGTTACAAGTTAATTTGGTATACAGAGTTTTCGAAAATGACAAATCAAACTAGCCTAAATGCCTAATTAGTTGGATCGGATCTAATTGGTGCGATCAGTTTTAATATTATTTTATAGATACTTATTTTTTATTATTTCTCGCAAAATTATAAAGAACTTTCGATCATATAATTATACCACATACGTAAACACATATAAATTGCTCGGCTGGCTTGCACTTCTTTGTAATACAAATTGTTGAATCATCAATCCCTTAAAATCAAATAGCTAAACCTGCTTACTCAATCTCCTCACGTTAAATTATCTTAGCTGAACCGGCCGATTTGATTTGCTTCTGTGCTTAGTGATTTGATCGTTCATAATTGTATTAACAATACAAGAATATACGCATCACCACACACCACTGACAAATCAATGGCAGTACACATGACGATTATAGGTTATACGATGTTGTATTATAGCAACTTATTGAGTGTATGAGTTGGTATTCGTCCAAATCATACATACAGACCGACGCAATACACAACAACTGATGGCCATAGTACCCCTTTTTTCACACTATCTATACAGCCTGTATCTTTATTAGGCACTGTACGTATAGTACACCTTGAATTAATTAATAACTTAAATTTTGAGTATGACGCATCACGTCAAGAATTTTGGGGGCATAAGTCGTGACAATGATATTGATAGATACGTATTTTTGGCTGTACTAATCTAGTGGCCTTTTCTTTTCACTTGATGTGCACCAACGATTGTTTGAGGTTTGGACGACACAATAAATGTACTTGACTAGACATACTCATCAAGTCAACAAACTTTAAACAAAAGTCAAATGTTGAATAGAAACATACCGTTTGCAAGATCAAGCAGAAAATCCGCAGGATTCACCGGAAAACACGGCCGAAAATCCACCGATTCAAAGTATCTCATCGCCTCCGACCCCTTTCCGAAATAAATGCATCGTCCTTCCGACAATACCAGTACCGAATCGAACATTTGAAACACCCTGCTCGACGGCTGGTGCACCGACGTCACCACTGTCTTCCCATTCTGGTGGGCCAGCCCACCCAGAGTGGTGATCAGCCGGTGCGCAGCCGTCGAGTCCAAACCAGATGTGGGTTCGTCCAGGATTAACAAACTAGGATTCACCAATAACTCGTGAGCGATGCTCACGCGCTTACGTTCCCCACCGGACACTCCGCGAATAAACGTGTTTCCAATTATGGTGTTTGCGCATTTACACAATCCCACCTCGGAAATAACTGAATCCGCTACCGCGATCTTCTCCCGCCGAGATAAACTCCTCGGGAGACGCAGGAGCGCGCAGAATATTAAAGTTTCCCGCACAGTAAGGTGCGGGAAAAGCACGTCATCCTGCGTCACAAATCCGGTTCTTTTAAGAACCACTTTATTTAGCTTCCGGCCGTTAGCAAGTACTTTCCCAGTAAAGTACTGCTTTGGGAGTCTCCCAGCTAGCACGTTGAGAAGCGTGGACTTTCCGCTTCCTGACGGACCTAGAACGGCCAGAAGCTCACCCGGGTGGACCATCCCGGTTATCCCATGCAAGATGGTTCGTTCTTGGATCATATTCTCAGTACCAGTATCAGTTTCAGTACCCGTACTTGTAGGTCGTCCGAACAGGCTTTGAATGACACCATTGTTATTATCTTTATCGGTCTTTACTTTGTAACATACATCAATGAATTTTAGGTGGATCGGTGGTGAAGATCGGAGTTTAAGCGGATCGGTGGGTTGGTGTTGAGTCATGTTTATTATTGGCAGAAACCAAAGTGGACGAGTTAGTGAGTATTTATGGAAGATAATGGTGGATGTTGACAGTGGTTTCTGACGTCAAAAGGTTGTGACACGTTGGGAGTGAGGGTACGTGGCAAGTGTAGGTGTAAGGGTGGTTTCATTCTCCTTTTAGTATAAATATAAAAGTTAGGAACAACTACACCAACCCACTAATTATATATCATTTCTTTTTAGCTTTTAGCTTTTTAGTTTTTACATCTTCTTTTCACATTTTATATTTGTTGTGTTTTGGCTTTATGCATTTGTTATCATGATAGTCTCAAATTCGACAAGTTGGACTATGATGGTTATGTTTGTGGTAATTGAAGAAACGTGGATCTACTCACTGGTAGCAGATCTACTTTCCTCGGGTGTGATTAAACTATTTCACCGATGGTTCTTCTGGATCCGAGTTCTTCCACCTACAAAATGAACAGCGCCGTTACTTACCCCTCAGAAAGGGACAGAGGGGTCCTCTTTGGGGTAACCCTCCGGCGTGAGAATCAGTATCTTTTGGAGAAGATAATAATGTTGTATGTAAGTGAATCTCAAGAGTATTGCTGAATCGCTGAATACCCTTGATGATGTAACTGTGTGTCTTTCTGTAACTGACTGTGAGTGAATATGATTCAATATGATTGAATGTGATATCACTGCTTGTAACTGTCAATGATTGAGTGTGAATGAATGTGTCATCAAAGTGGAGTTGATGCTGTATTTATAGTGCTAGGGTTTCCATTGGTTGGGCTCAGCCTCGTTGGCCTCCTCCAACCGCACTGCGCCATGTGTCCTCTGGGACACCTGGCGCTTTCTCGTTGGTTGTAATCATGTGGTAGCACATGTGTCATGCTGAGTTGTCGACCTTTCATTTGGCAGCTGTCAACATCAGCATATTCTTACTCCTTAAAAAGATGCCTTCTAGAAGATTGTCTGACGTGCACAATCAAGGTTGCCCTAACCCTGATTTGGATAAGGACGAGGTTGATTATGTGCACGTGTGATATGCGCCCATCCTGAGGATGCGCGAAGTCTTCTTTTTATTCTCACGCGCAGATATTTCATGCGCAGGTGTGATATGCACGAGCGTGTGATATGCGCCGCGCGCTGGTGCGCCACGCGCATATGTGACGCGCGAGCATATGTGATGTGCAAGAGCATGCGATATGCGCCGCGCGCATATGTGATGCGCGAGCATATGATGCCTGAGCATGTTTTGTATGCGCCATGCGCCTGGGTTTTGGCTTTGTGCCTTCATAATGTCTTTATCTTGCGGGTTGACCCGCCTTGATTGGTGTTGAGGCGGGTACATACCTCTTCAAGCCCCCCCAGTCTAATGTGTGTCTTATCTCGCGCGAGCGTGGTGAGATAGATATTAGACTCACTGAATTGTCCTTTTATAGGGGGTTTTGTCGTTTTCCTGGTTGTTTCCATCATCGCGCGAAGTTCTATCCACTTTGTTGAAAACCAAAGGTCCAAACACGTGGTTGGTTGGTGGTGACGTGCGCCGTAAACGTGTCAGAGGTTTCGTGTGCTCGAGGTGCTACAGTTGGCTTTCACGTCCCCTCACAGCTGTCCTGAACACGTGTTGCACTCGCATTGGTTAGTACCTGCGAGTGGGGGCGCGTCACTGTGCCGTGGCAGGTCGGTTACATCTTTCTGTCCCCTCACACAGCTGTTAGGGACACGTGTCGCGCCTTCCTTGGGTTGCCCCTGCGAGTGGGGGCGCGTGGAATCCGATCAGCTGCCACTTTTCTCTCTCCTGGTCCTATAAAAGCAGGCCCTTAGGAAATTTTTATCTTCATCTTCATTGTTTCTAAAATTCAAATTTCTGCTTTCAAATTCTGATTTGAGTGTTTACATCGATTGGAATCCTCGATTATCGGCTATTACAGTTGTATGTCTGATAGTTCATACTCGTCTAGCCCTTCAATCACCTCCGTTGCCTCTCGAAGACGCCGTGTGAAATCTGTGGTGATGTCGACATTGAAGCAAAAAGGAAAGGGGAAGAAGGTTGTTGAAACCACATCGGAGGAAGTAGGGAGGACCAAGGCCACCAAAAGGTGGAATGAAATCCCCTGCAAATTGAAGCAGGCCGATCTCGACAACCTCATCGCCTCTCAGGGGTTTCCCACCCTGTTTGGCTGCATGTTGCCTAGGTCCGGGCAAACGGCGGCGGACCCGCCTGCCGGCTATATATCCCTATATAGCCACTTTTTCACCCACTGCAACCTTCGTCTCCCGATGACAAGGTTTGTGGGTGCACTGTTGAAGTTCTATGGGATTCACATATCCCAAGTCCATCCGTTTGGACTCGTGCGCGTGACTCACTTTGAGTTCATGTGCAAATCCCAGCGCGAGGAACCCACTCCTCGGCGCTTTCAATATTTTTATAAGGCCAAGATCCAAGACAATTGGATCTCTTTTATTCCTCGCAGTCAGAAGGTGAAGTGCTCCACTGTTTCATTCAAGAGCCTTCATGACTGGTCTGAGAGGTTTTTTTACATTAAAGCCGGTGTGATCCCCATCCGTATGACCATGCGCTCTATCACTTCTGCGCCTGCGGATGAGGATGTCCTCAAGAACCCAACTGGCGCATGGGTTAAAAAGCTGACCGCCGAACCATCCCCCGCGAAGAAAATTTGCGAGGAGGCGCTGGTTGGGGTCGGCATGAGCAGGCTCTGGGCCGACAGCGCGCTTGAGCCCGTTATCCAAGTCGACGGGTTGTGTAAGTGTTTTTTTTTTTTTTTTTTTTTTTTTTTTTTTTTTTTTTTTTTGTTGTTGCGCGAACATCGTTCTTTTGCTGATATCATTTAACTTGTCTTTGCGCAGTCACCAAGGATTACATCCTTGCCGCTTATGATGAACATGTGGAGGGCGGCTCCGTCGAACTTGGCGTTGGGGAGGTTGGTTTCCCGGATCGCTTCGATGACATGTTCATCCCAGTGGATCTGGATTTTGACTTTGACGGTGACGCGCCTGGTAAGCCTTCGCAATCCTGCTCATTCCTTTAGAATACCCAAGTTTATTAACAGTTCTGTCGCTTGTTTTTGTAGATGCGCTTGAAAACTACGAGCTAGAGCTCGCGGAAGAGGAGGAGGAGGAAGAGGAGGTGCCTCTACTAAAGCGCAAAGCTAAGGGGAAATCTGGCGCAGGGGCCAGTAAGAAACAGAAGAAAGAGGACACCCCTGTCGCTCATCCCCATGCTCAAACGAAGAGACCTAAGGAAACCACAAAGGTGTCTTTAAGTTCTCTGCCTGTGAGAGTGGGCAGACCTCCTGTCCACTTGAGGTATGGTGCCGTCGCCTCCTCCGTTCGCGCTGCTGAAGAGAGAAGCCGCGCCGCGCCTGCAACAGGTATACTTTGCTTATCTTCATCTGACTGAGTTTTTATTAAACCGTTGGTTATTTGAATGATTGCAGAGCCGGCGACGGTAACAGATCAGCCGCAGGCGCCACAAGGTGCTACGGCTGCGCCGGGGACTCCATCGAAGTCCCCTGTTCTACCCTCTGAAAAGGGTAGAATGAATTTTATGGCGATGTTCGACGCGCGAACAGAGTTGCGCCAAGGTAAGTGTTGCACATTTGTCTTATGAATTTTTCCTTTTGGACTTAGTCATAAACCATTCCTTGTTTATTTGTTCATAGGAGTTGTAGCTGGTACAACAGTTGCTGATGATACTCCTGGCGCAGCTGCCGGCGCCGGTGGTTCTGGTCCTGCTCCTGCTAGTGCTGAGTCTCCCCTTGTTGGGATAACCAAGGAGCAGGAAACGGTGTTGCGCGCCGAACTGGCGGCGTCGAGACCTCCTTCGCCTCCTCCTGCACGTAGCCCTCCCCGCGAGGCTGGTTTGGAGCCTTCCAGGTCGCAGCAGAAGAGGCCTGTTGAAGGAGACGAGGAGGACGAGGGGGTTCAAGGTGAAGACTCCTTAGGAGATCGCGCCAGCCCTGCGATGCCGCAAGTGTTCGCAGCGCAGACCTCTGGTGGGGCTGGCGCTGACTTTCCTGCTTCATCCCCGCAGGTATGTATTGATTTGTTGGTCCGCTGCGCGTATCTCCCTATAAGTATGTTTTATGACTTAGAACTTTTCTTACATTTTTGCAGGAAGGTGACCACGTTTACCGCCCGAGATGGAATATTAATGAAGAAAGTTCCTTTCAATCCATGGGCGTATGCGAGGACTTCTGGGCTCATGCCGTGCCTCCTACTGAAAGGAGGTATCAAGAGGAGCGCACTCGCGCGGACTTGCTGAACGACCATGTTTTCGCTGGGTCGGCTTTTTTCGCTGCTTCCCAAGAGCTTCGTCGTGATTATATTAAAGTACGCGACGCTCTTGTGGAAGCCCAGCGAGAGGCTAAGGTGGCCGCCTGGAACCTGTCTGATGCTCGCGCGCGAGCTGAGAAACTCCAGGCGGAGCTCAGTGAAAACCGAGCAAGTGCCAACACCGCATACATCAAGCGCGGGCATGAGCTCCAGGCTGCGCGGGAGAAGCAGCAGTTGGCGGAGGCCGAAGTTGCCAAGTACGCGCGCAGAGTGCGTGTCTTGGAACAGCAGGCCGAGGCGCGTGACCAAGCTATCATCAAGAGTATTACTGAGAAATCATCGTTGGAGAGCGAGGTTGCGCGCCTGAAAAGGGATTTGGCGGCCGCGCAGGCCGATAGAGATGAGGCCTTGGCCACGGCGGCGTCCAGCCAGGAAGCACTTGGTGCTGCGCAGGCGGAGAAAGAAAAAATTTTGGCAGCAGCAGCGTCTGACAAGGAGGAACTAAAAAAGGCTAAGGAAACTGTTGAGTTATTAAACTCTCAGGTTCCTGCCCTCGAGACGTCTGTTGCTGGCCTCGCGCAGGATCGCCAATGGCTGGTGTCACAGGGCATGGCTCGCTGCGCTTTGGCGATGAAATATTCCGCCGAGTTTCAAGCCCTTGTGATGGACTGCAATGCCGCCGCGCGTTTGGTGGGCCGAGCTGAAGGGTTTACGGATGGGTATGAGTATGGCATGTTGAGGAAGAACCCATCCGAGTACCCTTACAAGTTCGATGCGGCCTGCGCGGACATGGCCGCGGTGGGGGAAAAGTATATGAATACTCCCATCCCCATCCTTATGCAGGTACCTTGATCTTAATGAGTTTTACTTTACTAACTTTTCTAAGTGTTTGTACTCATTACTTTTCTAATGATTTACAGATAGCTGCGCTTGCTGACCAGCCCGACCTCAGCGCACTAAAGAAGTTGCTTGATGATTGCGAGAGGGCTGGTGGCGATGATGGTGGCGCGGGGGATGTTGCCCCTGCCAGCGGCTCTGGCGCGGCGAAAGAATCTGCTCGTGACACCGTTGTGATCGAAGACTCCAATGAGGAGGAAGAACTTGACTATGGTCAGTTCGGAGATGAAGAGCAGACCGCGCCAGATGCTGCGCGAGATGATGAGGATGATGAAGCGGCTGACGTCGACGTGGAGACTTGAGAAGCCCTTCATCAAATTTTGTATATTTATCTTTTATACTTGTAGTTTGTAACTCATCATACTTGTAAATTTCGATCCAATGAAATGAAACTTGTTATCTCCTTTTCGTATCTTGCGCATTTCCATTCATCTCTTCATGTTTGGTTGTATAGATATAAGATATGCTTGAACGTTAAAATAAGAACAAGGTTGTAAGGAAATTATTCACTTAACCTCTGTTCTATTTTGTTTGTGGCTCTCGCAGTATCTTGCTCATGCTGACATGCACGCTAATTTTTCGTTATTTCTTTTTCGCGCGTTGGTGTCACGCGGTATGGAAGTATGAGTTTAGCCATTACATGTCAGCTTGTGTTACTCAGATATCCACTATGGTTCCGCGCGCGGCCTCGACCTGAGACCTTAACATGATATGGCATGTACTTTGCCTTAGTTTTGTTTAAGGATTTTTATGATCAGGCTGCGCGGGGTGTAAGATGGATGTATGTGAGTGTTTTGAGCTAAGGCTCTTTGTTTTGGGCTAAGGCCCTGACGATTTTAGAGTTAAGACTCATTAACGTGTTTGAGCTAAGGCTCGTAATTTTGGGCTAAGGCCCTGACGTTTTAGAGTTAAGACTCGTTAACGCGTTTGAGCTAAGGCTCGCGCATGTATGTTTTACTTCGCTTTATTTTGTTTTGAAGTCAATATAGTGTTGTCATATTGTTCCAATTTAATAAAGGAAGTGTGAAACATGTATGCAAAGGTAAGAGAACCAATATTGAAAGATAGCGCGACAAATATTGAAAGATAGCGCGAATCATCATTGATGATGGCTTAAAAGCCTTGATTACAAATTTGAACTTTTTACATGAAGCATTTTCTAAGTTGTGCCGCGTTCCACGCGCGCGGTATCTTTGTTCCGTTCAAATCTTTTAAAGCGTACGCGCCTTTCCCCAGATCTTCTGAAATTTGATAAGGTCCCTCCCAATTGGGGGACATTTTTCCTGGGGGTATTGCGCGACTAGCTTCATTGTTTCGAAGGACAAAATCATTTTTCTTGAAGTGGCACTCTTTAACGCGCTGATTATAATATTTTTCCAGCTTTTTCTTGTATCTGGCTTCATTAATGATAGCCGCTTCTCTGCGCCCTTCAAGCAAGTTAAGGTCCAACCTTCTATCGCGGTCGTTATCAGTTTTGCCCATCATGAGTACCCTATGGGATGGGCATCCAATTTCCGCTGGGATCATAGCCTCTGTCCCATAGGTTAGGCTGAACGGGGATTCGCCATTGCTAGTTTTGCTTAATGTCCTGTGCGCCCACAGGACATTAGGTAACTCTTCGACCCAAGAATGGGATTCTCCCTCCAATCTTTTCTTCAGCCCATTTAGCAAACTTTGATTCGCGCGCTCCACTTGGCCATTCCCTTGAGGATGGTAGACGGACGTGAAGATTTGGTTGATGTGCAATTCTTTGAGCCAGCTTGATATCTTCCTGTCAGTGAATTGTTTGCCATTGTCGCTCACAATTTCCAGAGGAAGGCCAAAACGACAAATGATGTGGCTCCAGATGAATTGCTTCATCGCCTCAGCTGTGATTTTTGCTAGTGGCTTGGCTTCAACCCATTTTGTGAAATAGTCTATCGCCACTACCAAAAATTTCACCCGCCCTTGCGCTTGCGGCAGGGGCCCCACAATATCAATGGCCCATTTGTGGAAAGGCCATGCTGAGGTGACTGGAATCAAGTTGTTTTTTGGACGCATGGTGTTTGGCGCGTAGCTCTGACATGCCTTGCATTTTTGGATTTCTTTTAGCGCATCCAAGTACATGCCTGGCCAATAGTAGCCCGAGCTCATCGCCTTGGTAACCACCATGCGCGGACCAGCGTGAATTCCACAGATTCCTTCATGAATCTCCCTAATCACATAGCTTGCTTCTTCCGCATCCAGGCATTTCATGAGCGGTCCAAGATAAGAGCGCCGATACACTGTACCATCAAGTAGTTCATAGTTCTGCGCCTTGTGTCTTATCTTTCTCGCCTGTGCGCGATCATCCGGTAACTTCCCCTCTTTCAGGAATTCCATTATTGGAGTTATCCAGGATGAAGGAGTTGTATGAATTACCAGGACCGATTGCGTTTGCACTGACGGGCTGCTCATTATTTCCACCCTGACATCTTTGCCAAAGTGATCAAAATTAGTTGATGCCATTTTACTCAACGCGTCTGCGGACTTGTTTTCGCTTCGCGAGATGTGTATGATTCTGAAGAAGTCAAACTGCTCAACGAGCTTTTTTGCCTGCTCTAGATACAGAGGCATTGTGTTCTCCTTGGCGTCATATAGGCCGTTGACCTGAGCAGCTACCAAGTAAGAATCAACATGCGCCTCTAGTCTTTTAACCCCAAACTTGCGCGCGATGCGCAGACCAGCCAGCAGGGCTTCATACTCAGCCTCATTGTTGGTACTCTTGAAGTCCAACCTGATAGCATAAGTATATTCATGATTATCAGGGTCCACCAGTTTGAGACCTGCGCCAGACCCTTCGCTGTTGGAGGCTCCATCAGTGAATAGCCTCCAAACATCTTCTTCATCATTTGGTCGCGGAGGGTCTACCTCGCGCTGAGCTTCTTCAATCTTTCCCTCTGGGATTTCCGTGATGAAATCCGCCAAAACTTGACCCTTTATTGCTGGACGGGGCTTATAAGTGATCGTGTGTTCACCTAATTCCAGCGCCCACTTTGTCAGCCTTCCGGAGAGCGCGGGACGTCGCAAGACTTGCTGGATGTTGTAACCAGTCAGTACTTCAATAGGATGACCATTGAAATATCTATGTAGCTTGCGCGACGCGTGTGTTAGTGACAAAACTAATTTTTCCATGATGGAATAGCGCGTCTCAGGGTCTGTGAGCACTCGACTCACATAGTATATTGGCGTTTGGATCCCCTTGCGATCCACCAATAATACTGCGCCAATGGCGCGATCTCCAGCTGACAAGTACAATGTAAGGGTTTCGCCAGGAAGTGGGGCTGTGAGCGCGGGCAGCTTTATGAGACATTCTTTTATCTCATTGAAAGCTTGCTCAGCCTCAGGCGTCCACTTGAATTGGCTCTTCTTCAAACAGTTCCTCAAGGTGTTAACGAATGGAGTAGATTTGCTGGCGTGGTTCGCTAGGAACCTGTTGATTGACACCAATCTACCATTCAGCCTCTGAACCTCTTTCATGGTGGATGGTGAAGGCATGTCAAGGATGGCTTCCACCTTCTCAGGATTCACCTTGAAACCCTCCTTAGTGACCATTACACCAAGAAATTTCCCCTCTTCCGCGCCAAAAGTACATTTGCTCGGGTTGAGCTTCATGTTAACTTCCGTTAGGCGCTGAAGAGTTTCCTCGATGTCGTTGAGCATTTGTCTCTCCTCCCTGCTCTTGATCACCAAATCATCGACGTAGACTTCTAGATTTCTTCCGATTTGTTCACTGAAAACCGAATCCATAAGTCTCTGATAGGTTGCGCCCGCATTCTTTAAACCAAAGGGCATTTTTGTGTAACAAAAAACACCCTTGTCGGTTCTGAAGGCCGTCTTGTCTTCATCCTGTGGTGCCATTTGAATCTGGTGATAGCCTTTGTAGGCATCCAGGAAACATTTGAGCTTGAATGGCGCCACGGAGTCCACCTTTGCGTCGATGTTTGGTAGTGGGTAACAGTCTTTCGGACATGCTTTGTTGAGGTCCTTGAAGTCAATACACATCCTCCATGACCCGTTGCTTTTCTTTACCATCACAGGATTGGCTACCCACGTCTGGTATCGGATCGGGCGGATAATGTTTGCGCGCAACAAGTCCTCAACTTGCTCATTCATGGCCTTCGCCTTTTCATCCCCCATGATTCTCTTCTTCTGAGCAATTGGCTCCACCGACTTGAACGTGTTAAGAGAGTGTTGCGCCAAGTCTCGCGGGACCCCAATCATATCGGAGTGTTGCCACGCGAAGACCGACATGTATTTTGTGAGCAACCTTTTCACTCTCAATCTCGTGTCGTCTGAGATGGTAGCGCCAATTGTGACCGTTTGGTCGGGGAATTTTGGGTTTAAAATCCACTTCTCTGGCGCATTGTCCGCCGTTGGAAGTTTCATTCTCCCTTCCCGCGGCGTGGTTGTCACTGCGCACAAATGATCGCGGTAAACAAATACTACGCCTGTTGGTGTAGGGATCCCCAATGCGCCGTGCGCTGGCGATGGTACAGCATTAAATTGGGCAATTGTTCCCCTACCCAGGATCATATTGTGGCATGACGTGGTGGGCAAGACCAAGAAGTTGACAACTTCGGCTCGCTTGTGCTCATCATCCCCCATAGTTAGTTCAAACTGAATCTGGCCTAGGGGATGTATGATTTCATTTGAGACACCACAGATTGGTGCGTTCACAATTTCGAGCCGAGCTTGGTCTGCCGGGTCTAACTTTCTGAAACACTGCTCATACATAATGTCAGATTCGCTTCCAGTGTCCACCAGGACCTTTGACACTTCGTAATGAGCAATGTGTGTGGTAATGACGAGAGGACTGCTTATTGAAGGGCCTCCCCTGATTCTTGGGAAGATGACTTGCTGCTCGCGCCAATCTCCGTGAATTTGCGCGCTTCTCTTTCTTGACGTCTGCCCTTGTCGTCCCCCCTCAGCCACACAGATTCTTTTGTACTTCTTGCTGGCAGAGGCTCCCTCCGGTTGCTCATCTTCTATTCTTTGGTTTTTCACCAAGTGAGCCAGCCTGCCAGACTTTACATCCTTCTCGATCGCATCCTTTAAGTGATGGCATGCGTCGGTGTTGTGGCCCGGGGACCTGTGAAATTCACAATATTTACCACTGTTTTGCGGCCCCTTGTAGTGTAGTTGCTTGGGAGGCTTGAATTGGACATTCTCAGTACTTAACACCTGTGAAGGTGTTTTAGTGAGGGGAGTCCATATTCTTGGCAGAGGTCTGCTAGGATCTCTGCCGCCCTCCCTCTTGTCACCCTCCCCGTGTTTACGAGCATCCTTTTGGGGCTGGGGTGAGCTTGGTTGCGCTTGTTTTTCCGCGGAAGAAAAACTTGTTGGCTGCAACCTGGACCATACAGAGTTCTGTTTGGCCCTCTTCTCTTTGCTGCGCGGTGATTCAGCCTGATGCGCTCTTTCTCTTGCCCTATCTTGGGCAATCTGTTTCTCATTTCTCGCGAAAACTCGCGATGCCTCCATTAACTTGGCCCACGTGGTGGGCATACCATCTTTGCTTACGAGAGCTCGTCGTAACTGATCACTGCGCGCGCCTTGTATAAAGGCCACGCGCAGGAGTTGCTCAGTTATGCCCCCGATTGCCAGGGACTCCTGATTGAAACGAGTGATGTAATCTTCAATCGTTTCATCATTCCTGCGGATGCAGTGCATGATGTCATCAGGATCGCGCGTGTGCCTGCGCTGCTGTACGAAGTGGGCCTGGAACTTTTCTAATAGTTCCTCGAACCCATCAATTTGCCCTGTCGGCAAGCTCTCGAACCATACTCGCGCTGCGCCCGTGAGGCAGCGGGCAAACATATGACACCATGTTGGCATCGTCCAGCTCTCTAGGTTTCCCGTGTTATAGAAACCTTGCAAAAAGTCATCTGGATCTGTCGTGCCATCATATTTCCCCAGACCACTTGGCATCTTGGTCTTATGCTGGATGGGAGCCTGCGCGATGCGCGCAGTAAACTTTGAGTGTTTTACCAGGATGGCTGGTCTGTAGGGTGTGGTTACGTCCACTTGCCCTCTGACCGGTGGGCTGTATGGCATGTGCAGATCCGGATCTGCTCTGGCTCCTGGCGCCATGTTCACAGGCGCGCGGAGCTGCGAGCCTCCTGCATGAGTATCCCTTGTCTTTCTCATGCTATGCACCTCTTCATCACTGAACTCTGTGTGTGCAGTGTGAACAGAATGCCCTTCTTCCGGCGCGCGCGGCCTTTTTGTGGGCTGCTTCTCCATCGCTTGCCTTTGTGTTTGGTCGGCTAGCTTCTTCTGTTTGATCATTTCAGTGTACTTTTCCATCAGACGCCGCTGCTCATTTATGAGCCATTCATTCGGATCGTCTGCTTCATCTTCTGGACCCATTGGTCCCTTCAGCTTCGCGCCGGCCATATTTTGTAACGTGTGATCGTCTGGAGGAGTTTCAGTCTGGCCGTGAGGGGTTGTGACGAAGGGACGGTTGCTGGTGGTACGCGTATAATCACGCGGAACCCTCAGAACCTGCTGTCCGTCGTTAACACCCTCACGTTCTATATCCTCCAGAGCTTGATCAACGTTACGAACTCCAGAAACCATGGTGATTGAATTTTTTAGATCTGGATGAGATCTGATTGCCGTTTGTAACAGTGGATGGCGCCAATGAAGAAACGTGGATCTACTCACTGGTAGCAGATCTACTTTCCTCGGGTGTGATTAAACTATTTCACCGATGGTTCTTCTGGATCCGAGTTCTTCCACCTACAAAATGAACAGCGCCGTTACTTACCCCTCAGAAAGGGACAGAGGGGTCCTCTTTGGGGTAACCCTCCGGCGTGAGAATCAGTATCTTTTGGAGAAGATAATAATGTTGTATGTAAGTGAATCTCAAGAGTATTGCTGAATCGCTGAATACCCTTGATGATGTAACTGTGTGTCTTTCTGTAACTGACTGTGAGTGAATATGATTCAATATGATTGAATGTGATATCACTGCTTGTAACTGTCAATGATTGAGTGTGAATGAATGTGTCATCAAAGTGGAGTTGATGCTGTATTTATAGTGCTAGGGTTTCCATTGGTTGGGCTCAGCCTCGTTGGCCTCCTCCAACCGCACTGCGCCATGTGTCCTCTGGGACACCTGGCGCTTTCTCGTTGGTTGTAATCATGTGGTAGCACATGTGTCATGCTGAGTTGTCGACCTTTCATTTGGCAGCTGTCAACATCAGCATATTCTTACTCCTTAAAAAGATGCCTTCTAGAAGATTGTCTGACGTGCACAATCAAGGTTGCCCTAACCCTGATTTGGATAAGGACGAGGTTGATTATGTGCACGTGTGATATGCGCCCATCCTGAGGATGCGCGAAGTCTTCTTTTTATTCTCACGCGCAGATATTTCATGCGCAGGTGTGATATGCACGAGCGTGTGATATGCGCCGCGCGCTGGTGCGCCACGCGCATATGTGACGCGCGAGCATATGTGATGTGCAAGAGCATGCGATATGCGCCGCGCGCATATGTGATGCGCGAGCATATGATGCCTGAGCATGTTTTGTATGCGCCATGCGCCTGGGTTTTGGCTTTGTGCCTTCATAATGTCTTTATCTTGCGGGTTGACCCGCCTTGATTGGTGTTGAGGCGGGTACATACCTCTTCAGTAATGTTCAACATGTTTGGGTTTATCTAGGATGTCTATATGTGAATGTTTTGTTCGTCCTTATATAAACTTTTCTCCTTTTATGGCTAACCTCAAAATTTTGGTTCCACCTTTATGTTCCTGTCAGGACTTATTATGGTGGTGGTTATTTAATCATGGTACTTTTTTTTTCTTATATCTTTTGTCAATATATGCAACGAATTTCTTCATGTTGCTTTTTCGGTTTGTTTGGTTTCCTTTTTCGGCCTAAGTTTGCCCTTTTTCACACTCTCATTAAAATCATTAGCATCGACCAATGTTGCCATCGATTAGGTTTTGGTAAAGTTGGTTTTTAGTGTTTCTTTCTAACGTGTGGAATCGGTAAATCACTAAATCATGTGTTCTATGTTGTTTATATGCGGATTTCAAATGCTTGATCATATATATATCTAACAAAATAACTATAGATTGTTTTGAACTAAAACACACAAGCATATCATTGTTTTGATGTGAACTTAAGTTTTTGTCGTCTAGGCTTGAGAGAAAACCACCCAAATTTCTAGTAATGAATTAACCTGAGTGAACATAAGCTTTCAAGGATCGCGTCAATAGTGGTATTTAACCCAATACCCTTGCCAGAATCAATACCAACCAAGACTCCAAAATTATCTAGGAAATTAACATTGTAGTTTTGTAGATCAAATCAGAGACCGTGTGCCATAAAATTCCAACAAAGGTAAACATTAAACCTCATCAAATCAACCACAAGATGGACTGGATGGCATGGTTGCTCAAGTTAGAGTGCTCAGTACTTACATTCGGGCAAGATATAATTATAACCTTGACTAATATGGTCGCCCAAGTTGGACTTGGATGATGGTTATGTGTGTGGTAATGTTCAACATGTATGTGTTTATGAATGATGTCTATATTTGAATGTTTTTGTTGATTTTGTTTATAAACTTTTCTCTATATGGCTAGCCTTCAAATTTTGATTCCATCCTTTATGTTGTTGTCCAACTTTTTTAGTGGTGGTTATTCAATCAGACTATCATCCATTTTTTTTCTTGCTTTGTCAATATGCAATACAAGAAGGTGTTCTTATTGGCTTTCTTAAAATTCGATTATATAGATTGAAAAGTATTCTGATGATAAATTTCTGGTCTCAAACATAAAAAGAAGTGAAGAACAGAATATTAAGTACACAAACTTATCCCTAACAAAAAAACTAAAATAAAGGAAAAGTCTAAGGCTATGATAATAGAGGAGATGCTGCACGATATTGACCAAAAACAATGACCAAATCCTTTGCTCTCTTTGAAGCAGTATTGCAAAAATTCTGACTAGGCGTCGATTAATCCCTGATTAATCGATAATCCTCACTTTACTGATTAATTTTGGGCTAATCGGCCAATTAATCGGTCAATGATCAAATCTAACCAAAATCAGGATTAATCAGACTTAAACAGCCTTTTCTGATGAGGTTTTGGCCAAAATTTGTGTTTTTCGGCGAGATTTCCGGCCAAAATCAGCGGTTTTCGGCAAGATTCTAGCAAAAATTAACAATTTTCAGCTAGATTCAAGCCAATTTCCGACATAAATGTGTCTGTGTACGTATAAAACTGAAAATTACATATAAAAATGTGTGAGCACATAAATAAAATTGAAAATTACACATTAAATTCCGATCCGATTAATCCTGATTAATCGCTAGTCCTCACCCCGTCGCCCGACTGACGATTTTTACAACACTGCCCTCAAGTGGAGGATGCAAATCTTTAATGCCCAACTTGAAAAGTAGTGATCGAAGTTGTTGTGCCTCTAACCCCTGTGTGAATAAATCTGCAATTTACATTATAGTGTCGATATACATGGGCACAATGTCTTGAGATTCCACTTTCTCGAACAAAATAGCAATCCATTTCTACGTGTTTGGCTCGCTCATGTTAGCTAGTCGGCGCAAGAGTAGGCAGCTAAAGTAGCTCCTCTTTCTCGTGGAAGGAGAACGCCTTGACTGGGAGTGGATTTTAGGTATCACAAAACATGTGTAGTTGCTTCCTTGTGGTTCTAGCGGGGGTCGGATACAAACTGGTCTCTTGGCTTGGAGATATAGGCCGACTAACCGTTGGTATTTGTTAGCATCAATTCTGGGCTCGTCTTATCCTTTGCTCAATTTTAGATTTTGCTTGATGGGAAAAGAGCTTGCTATAATACTATCCTTCAATATGTCTAGAGTATATTTTATTTTACTTAGAACTAAACTTTAAGATATTCTTGCTACCTAAATTCCACGGAAATACTTACCAAGATCTTTTATGCTAAATTCATTGTCGAGTCTTTTCTTGGTTTGTTGTATCTTGACCGGATCTTTCCCTACTATGAGCACGTCATCAACATAGATGAGAGCTGCAATGAAAACATATCCTTTCTTGTGTATGAAGAGGGAATGGCCGGCTTTTGCTTGGTTGAATTCGAGTCTAGTAAAGGTTGTTGTGAATTTTTTTATACCAATTAAGTGGCGCTTGTTTCAAACTGTAGAGCGATTTCCGGAGAGCCTTGTCTCGTTATCCTTGAAGAAACCTCGAGGTATCTTCATGTAAAATTCTTCTTCTATGTCGTCATATAAAAACGCATTGTTCACATCTATTTGTGGAATAATCCAATTCTTTTTTATGGCGACGACTAAAAGAGTTCTAACGATTACCAACTTTGTTATTAGAGCAAATGTGCCGTGACAATCTATTTCCTGCATTTGGGTGAATCTCTTTGCATCGTGCCTAGCTTTGTACCTTTCTACTTCTCCTTTAAGTTTAAATTTTATTTCATAAACTCATTTAGAGTCGATGCCTTGTTTTTCTTTTGGTAGGTCTTCCAAACTCCAAAGTTCATGTACCATTCATTCTCTTCAAGGGCCCGAATTTCTTTTATCATAGCTTCTTTCCATCTCTCGTCCTGAATAACTTTTTTAAAAAGTTTCGGCTCATTGTTTGAAGAATGGCCGCTAAAAAAGATACGTGAGTACTGAAAATTTATCATAAGAAACTATTTAATATAACTCTTATATATGTAGAGTACTGAACGGTATAAATATATATTAGACAAATGGTCCAGACACTAGAATTTACTGAACTCGAATGACTTTGGCTCAAATTGGCGAATTTGCTAGTCAAGTTGAAAATGGGTGGCAATCGTCATTGGTCGCTTTTCATGCAATTGCTCGGTCATAATGGCACATGCATCAGTTATACATCGTTATCTTCTAAGCATTATCTGATGCAACCATCCCATTTGCATATATCTTTTGTCAAATTTTCTATAATGTTGGAGCCATGTTTAACCCACATCAGCTGGTGACAGAGTAGGTCGTGATGCTCAGATCCTTTGTGCAACCGGAAAAGAGGACCTCATAGAAAGTTCAGAAACTTTTTACTACTTCCGATCAGTCATATTATCTCCTTCTAAAGAACACTTCAAAAATTTATGAAGTAG
Source organism: Bidens hawaiensis (assembly GCF_021521415.1). NCBI lineage: Eukaryota > Viridiplantae > Streptophyta > Magnoliopsida > Asterales > Asteraceae > Bidens > Bidens hawaiensis. The sequence continues at coordinate 1,199,535 of NW_027491293.1, read as the reverse complement.
CGTTTAGTGGTTCTGAACTTTATTTCAAAGACAAAACTTCTGCCTTATAAAATATGTTTTTTTCAACACTTAACCGAATGCTTAGGGTTTAAAAGTGTGTTTCCTAACTGTTGTTAAAAACTTAAAAGACCATTCACCTTCTCTTTGTTTTTTCACCTTTTACAACCATAAATATTACGAAGGATCATGAATGTCATTTTCAAGAATAGGAAATGATTTTAAATGCTTTTAGTACCACTCCTCATGTCATGTTTCCATTTAAAAAAAAGTTACGAATAAACACCAATAATCGAGAAAATTGGACGAATCAAACGAATATTATTATTATTATCGAAAACAAATTGGAAGTAATTAATTAAAGCATTGAAAAACAAATCAATAGTCTAAATAATTCAATCTACGCCCTATTTATAAACCCTAAACCCCCAAATTAACCATTAATAGATGCTACAAACTATGTTTAACAATTGTCACAAATAGCCCCTCAAGTTTGCCAATGTTTAACAATCTACGCCCTATTCCGGCTGCATGTTACATTCTAGCCAGAGTTTGCCACACGCTTAAAACATCTTTCAGAAATAACACTTAACCCCCTTAATGCTTTAAACCATAACTAAGCGAGAACGTGTCATGTACGAGTGAACTACCAATATACGAGTAAACTAATGCACGAATGAACTAGCAATTTGGTGAATGGTCTTTAAAACTGATTTTTTGCTGAAACAAACTATGGGCTGCTGCGCAACGGGCTGAGGCCAGCCCTACGCATCACGTGAGGTGGGGTTTTTGGCCAAACTTTGCTTTTTTGGCAATTTTAGTCCCTGTAGTTCGTTTTAAGTCATTTTGAGCACAAAATAAACGTTTTAAACACCGTTTAAGACTTTGGAACGAAACGAAAAGTATGAAACATGATTATAACATAAAATTATTTGTTTTATTAATATCCAATGATCCGAAAGCCAAAACGGGTCGGGTTTACAATACAAATACCAAACGAGTACAAATGTGAACCGAACATGACGAATGTCACACCAATTATGACGTTAACATAATAGAAAAATGAACACATCAGTTATGCGCGCCTCTGAACTAGATGACACATCCATTGACAATAAACCAACAAAAATGAGCTTGAACGTCTTATTACAGACACATTTATTCGAAATAAATGATCCAATAACCAACAAGACAAATGAGATGAAATGAGACGATGCGGCTGAGCTTGAACGTCATATTAGCAACAAGCCATCAAAGCAAGCTAGAAAATCCTCAGGTGGGTTTGAACTAGACACATAAATCGACAAACCAACTATGAATCTTTTGTCCAGTTTTGCCTTATCTAGGGACTAGGGATGTAAGTTTTTGTTTTAATTTTTTTATATAGTTTTATACACATGTTGCATTTGTATGTATAAACAACCTCTTTTACAACACCATCATTCAAAAAAAGCAGATCCAAATTATTATGTTCTAATTTGATATGATATTTATAATGTATTTTATTTTGGTCCTCTCAATTATACAAGAAACTTTATGTTACATGGCTGTTACTTTTCGAATCTTTTTGATGACTTGTTCACCAATGATGCATGAACTGGTGAAAAGAACACCTACGGTTTACTGCATATGATTTTAGTGATACGAAATTTAGCAAAGTATATTATTTATATAGTTTTTACTATTTGAATTAATATTCATCTTTAATTTTGTTTGTTAGCTATTATTATATAATTTATTATATAATACAGTTATAAAGTTTGGTGCCGCAAAGTCCCGACTGGGCAACTTTGCGACACCTTATTGGTCCCTTTTAGATTGTTTCAGTTTTGATCCGTAACAAATGTAACGAAAACCGGTAGAACATCTTATTTGTCCTTTTTGGTTTGTTTTAGTTTTGGTAAATATAACGAAAACTGACCAAATGCCAATTTTATTTTGTTTTAGTTCTATTACCATAACAAACATAGCTAAAACCGACCTAATGCCGATTTTGTTTTTTGTTTTAGTTCCGGTACCGTAATGAACGTGACATAAACCAACCGAATTTGCATAGACTCACCGTCTCAAAGCCCGAGATTGACAACGGTAGGGTTTTACCAACGCCCGAGTTTTACCGGCTGACGCAACTTGGTCCACTTCAAATTTTATTATTTTTTGTTTTTATTTTGGCTTTAGTTCCGGTAAAAAAATACACGCGACTTGAACCGACCGAATTCGGGTTGACTTACCACCTCAACACTTGCGACCGATAACGCTTGGGCTTTACAATTGTCCGGGTTTTACCGACCTGCCCAACGCAACATGCCTAATAAAAATAATATCACTTATGTATTTAAATGATTTCATAGGATCTCATAATTAATATGTTGAGATATTCTCTCTTAATATATTGTGATACTTGTAAAATAGTAATGAGAAAGGGGGACGACATTCAGTGATTATCATGGTATCACAAGCCAAGCATTCTTCTTCCCTGCCAACCTATCTTGATTACTTTCTATAATCTCTGTATCCTCTATCACCATAGAATCTAAAATTCAAGCCACTGTCTAGTTTTTACATTGCACAATCCCAGCTTTTACTTGAAGAATCACGCAAAGAAGAGACTGCCATGTCCGCCGCTACCGGTGCCGGAACAGCCCTCCAGGCCGGAACCACCAAAAACACTACCCAATCTCACCCGCAACCATCTAATAACTACCGTAGTCGGTCCTCATCTAATGCATCTCGAGGTTGTGAAGGTTCCCACGGACACGGGCACGGTCTTTGGGGTTGTGGTCGAGGCTCTGCTTACAATAGTGGCTACGGTTACGGATACGGAAATACCGGTCCACTCACATATAATTGGCAATCTAATCAGCCAATCCCTCAACAGTGGCCGAATCCTCATCCATACTCTACTGTACCACAACCCAACTCATCTACTAATGGCATACTTGGGCCTCAACCCAATCAGGCTCACTACACTGCATATGCACCAACGAACATCGAACAAGCATTATACACGCTTTCTCACAATCCGCCTGATCAGAGTTGGATCATGGACACCGGAGCTACCACCCACATGACAAATAACCTGGGTAATTTTCAGTCCTTTTTTAATAATGGCACTTCTCAAAATATTATTGTTGGTAATGGCACGACCATCCCGGTTAATGGATATGGCAACCAAAACCTACCCCCACCCTTTCCCCCTCTTCAACTAAACAACGTCCTTTATGCCCCTAAATTAATAAAAAAATCTAATTTCGGTTCGTCGACTTACAATCGATAATTGGATATCCATTGAGTTTGATCCTTTTGGATTTCTTGTGAAAGATTACAACACCAGGATTCCTATCCTCCGGTGCAACAGCAGCGGTGATCTCTATCATCTCCTGCCATCTCTTCTTTCCAGCCGCGACAACCCATCTACGTTTGCTGCTATTTCTCAAGAACTATGGCACCGTCGCCTTGGTCACCCGGGACATGATTTATTAAATAAATTGAAAAGCTCTAGTTCTATTTCTTACGTTAAAACTAATAAAGACGTTTGTCAGTCTTGTGTGTTTGGGAAAAGTGTGAGATTACCTTTTCATAATTCTAATACTTGCACAGTTTTACCTTTTGACATAATAAATAGTGATCTATGGACTTCTCCTATTATTAGCTCGACCTGTCACCGTTATTATATATTATTTTTGGATGATTATACCAACTTTTTGTGGACTTACCCTTTGGCAAATAAATCGCAAGTGTTCACCGTCTTTGCTAATTTCTATAGACAAATCAAAACCCAATTTGAACGTAAAATCAAAACCCTACAATGTGATAACGGCACAGAATACATTAATAGTTCCTTAAAACAATTTTGTGCACACAATGGCATGCTATTCCGCCTCTCTTGTCCACACATGTCGTCCCAAAACGGCAAGGCGGAACGCAAAATACGTTCAATAAATAATCTTATGCGCACCCTACTTGCCCATGCTTTCCTCCCACCTAATCTATGGCATCATGCTCTCGAAATGGCCACCTATATCCTTAATATTCTACCAAACAAAATTCATAAATACCAATCCCCTACTCGCCTTGTATACAATCGTTCACTCGCATACGACCACTTGCGAGTCTTCGGGTGTCTATGTTATCCTCTAATCCCCTCTACAACTATCCACAAACTTGCTAATCGTTCCACCCCATGTGTCTTCCTCGGTCACCCACCTAACCATCGTGGATATAAATGCTTTAATCTCCAAACAAACCAACTCATAATCTCTCGTCATGTTGTGTTCGATGAAACAATATTCCCTTTCGCCACTCCTCACTCCCCTCCCCCGGCCTACGATTTCCTTTCTGAACCAATAAACCCAATCTTTTGGCCTCGCATTAATTCTACAAATCTGCCATCCGCCCAACAACCCACTACATCGGCTCAAACTACGACACTAGCCTCCTCTCCACATCTATCAGCCTACACCCAACACAAACTCCCAGCCCTGTAGTCCACAACCTTCCGTTCCAACCACTTCATCCCTACACTCCTCTCCACTCCCTAGCCATCCACTATACAGTCCACATCTACCACAAATATAATACCCACCCCTCCATCACCTTCCCAATCTACAGCACCCGCTCGTACCATGCGCACCCGCGCCATGGATGGTATTTCCAAACCTAAACAAATTTTCAATTTGCATTCCTCCACCATCGTTCCAATTCCTAAAAACCCGATACATACTTTATCCACACCGGAATGGTCTACCGCCATGACTAATGAGTTTAATGCCCTTATTAAAAATGAGACTTGGGAATTGGTTCCAAGGCAACCGAATATGAATGTCATCCGTAGCATGTGGTTGTTTAAACATAAATTTAATTCAGATGGGACATTGGAGCGTTATAAAGCTCGCTTAGTTTGTGATGGACGGTTACAACATGTAGGGGTAGATTGCGGGGAAACTTTTAGTCCAGTTGTTAAACCTGCAACGATTCGTACCGTCTTAACATTGGCCCTCTCCAAGTGCTGGCCAGTGCACCAGCTTGATGTGACCAACACCTTTTTACATGGCAAGCTTAATGAAACTGTGTATATGTACCAATCCATGGGGTTTAGAAACAAAGCTCTTCCAAATCATGTATGTCGACTGAAAAAATCCTTATATGGTCTCAAACAAGCTCCGAGGGCTTGGTACCAACGGTTTACCGACTACGTGCTCACTTTGGGTTTCACTCAAAGCAAGTGTGATAATTCCCTTTTCACCCTTCACCACAACAGTCATACCGCCTACCTCCTTCTCTACGTGGATGATATTCTTCTCATTACATCGACTGATGGACTTCGGGAACATCTCATGACTGGTCTTGCTAAAGAGCTTGCTATGAAGGATCTTGGACCCCTCAATTATTTCTTAGGCATTTCTGTTTCCCGCAAGGGAGATACCATGTTCTTGTCTCAACAAGCCTATGCCATGGATATTATCAAACGAGCGGGCATGCAATCATGCAAACCAGTTGCCACCCCAGTTGACACTAATCCGAAACTTGGAGCTCACGCAGGTGAGGTGTTAGATAATCCAACCCTTTATAAAATTTTAGCTGGTGCATTGCAATACCTCACTTTCACCCGACCGACATTACTTACGCAGTGCAACAAATATGTATGCACATGCACGCACCACGGTCCGATCATTGTGATGCACTAAAAAGGGTTATACGGTATATCCAAGGCACGACTACATTCGGATTAACTCTAAAGAAGACCACGGATCTCTCCTTGCTTGCCTATACGGACGCCGATTGGGCGGGGTGTTCGGACACTCGTCGCTCCACCTCGGGCTATTGCGTGTATTTCAGGGACAACCTCATATCATGGTCCTCCAAACGTCAACCCACCATCTCCCGCTATCGGGGGGTTGCTAATGTCGTGGCTGAGATTTGTTGGTTACGAAACCTTCTTTTGGAACTCCGACACCCTTTGTCACGCGCTACTCTTGTGTACTGTGACAATATTAGCGCCATTTACTTGTCGGGTAACCCTGTCCAACACCAACGCACTAAACATATTGAGCTTGATATTCATTTTGTGCGGGAACAGGTTCAACATGGTCGAGTTCGGATTCTTCACATGCCCACACGGCACCAGATCGCAGACATCTTCACCAAAGGCTTACCACGGGCTCTCTTTGAAGACTTTCGGTCCAGTCTCAACATCCGCTCCCCTCCCGCTTCAACTGCGAGTGTGATAGAAATAATATCACTTTTGTATTTAAATGATTTCATAGGATCTCATAAATAACATGTTGAGATATTCTCTCTTAATATATTGTGATACTTGTAAATATATATGGAGGATAGTAATGAGAAAGGGGGACGACATTAAGTGATTATCAGTGCCGGCTAAAACGCTAGTTAATAGATAATTATCAACATTTTATCATAATCTTGTAATACAATTGCATTTGCACCTGTATATCTAAAGATGCGAATCATGATAATGTTGTGGCTGGATTCGCTAAACATTATCAAGAAAAGAAGAAGAAAAAGATCATTAAGACGATTGAAGAAACACTAAACTAACTATGGGTAGGCTTAGTCTGATATCTCAACTGGGAATGGATTATCACCAATCTAACCTCTGGTGGGCTAAGCTTGGTATTCCAACTGAGTGTAATCAGAGACTACACGTTATGACTTCCGACAACCTTAACATGCAAAACCGAACACCGTGAGCTCATTACGAGAGAGAATAGGGAGGTCTTCTCGTAACCACCTTCTGACATAAGAATCGACCGGTATGGTACGTGATGAGTAAATTCTTAGAGAATAAGGTTGCAAACCTCTTTACCGATAATTCTCTTCTAGTATTTATAGCCGAATGAAAGGAGAATGATTGAGCAAACTGTCCCACTCAATGATTTTAATAAAGCTTCCTTTAAAAAATGGAACGAATGCTGCACTTTTTTTTTATATCAAAGCATGAATGCTCATTATGCTCTTGAAAATCAAATCATACATATTTCATGTGTTATTACAATTTATACCCTCAACTTTAGTATTTTTTTTCTATACTTCTATTATTTACTCTTAAACTTTGTTATAATTACAATTTATACCCTCAATTTTTAGTATTTTTCATCTACGTTTTTACGACTACTTTTCGGTTGTCCAGGCCTATTCGGTTCCTAATGTCTTGAATAGGTTAAAGATCATAACCGGTTTAGAAAATGCTATGTTAACTCATTTGAAAAATCTTGATCTTGCTATTGATAATATTTATTTATGTAATTTACAAGAGCATTTCTTCGAGCAAGAATAATAACCTGACACCATGCTATTTGTGAAGTAGTGGGACTCTTAACCGCACCTGTTATAATCGGGACAAATTAAGTCCCTTTCCCAAGTGATACAATGGAGTGATTTACAATATTACGTATCAATTATAGCTACCATTAATTATATATGCTAAAATCCTCAAGAAAGCATAGCATTTTGTTTCATGTAACATCGAACGTAAAGACTAGATAAGCGATCACTACTTGTAAGCAAGTAAGCAACAGCTGGAAGTTTTGTCTTCTTGGTTATGTATACTTCTTTTCCAGCATGGATGATGGATGTAACATATGAAAAGGTACAGCTTTTTTCCAATTACTAGGAAGACATTAAGGTGTAATAATTATGAGTTGACTTAATCGTAAACTACTTGAGATTATCTCGCTAAAAGTTTGAAACGAGTTGGGCTTAAACAACACGAGCTTCACTCTGAACCTAACTAGTAACTTAGCTAACCAAACTGAAAAATATCTTATCTTATCTTATCTTACTATGCTAATAAAATAAAATGTTGATGCTTAGGTGTCAAGCCTATGTTACTCTTAATTCCTAATCTCTCATCTCATACATTCTAGATATCCATGGGTCATGGATAAAAATCATTTTGTCAATTGGGTTATAACATAGTGTGAATTTTATTTATTATTGTATTAAGTGTCGTTTTCATACCCGAGATTTGACCAACTACGCAACTTTAGTACCTTAATTTATAAGTATTTTAAGGATCACATGAATTAAAATAACAAATATTATTTATTTTTATAATTTGACAAATCCCGTGTATTACACGGGATTTTATATAATAAATCACTACATATAAAAGGGTCCTACTAGGGACACCCCACTTTTTGCTAAAACACCCACCAATACGCCCCGTATAGCCCTATACTGGGCGTATTGGTTGTTTTTTAAGAAAAAACCACCAAATTTGTCTTATTATGTTTTTTGTCTTATTATCAGATGGGGCGTATAGCCCTATACGTCGTCTCTGATAGATTTTTTTAATTTATTATTTGTTATTATTATTGTTGTTGTTGTTATTATTATTATTATTATTATTATTCTAATTCCGATGAGGGTGCTGTAACATCTCGGATTTTTCGTATTTGTATTCATTAAACCGATTCGGGATCGTAATTCAGATCTTTCGAACTATTTAAAACTTGTATTTATTGGTATTTAACTTGGTTTAACTTATTTTATAATTTCATAACTTTCAATTATGCCAAATGTCCCTTAGAAACTTTTAAAATCGCTTAAAAAGGCTAAAAATCGCATTTTCGGAAACTAGAGGCTAAAGTCAAACATCTTTGACTAGTCAATTTCTCATGCTTCTGGTCGGAACCGACTTTCGGTCTAGAAAACTTTTATTTTTGTAACAAAATTTTAAGGCTACTGACCAAAACCCGACTTCCGACTCGCTGTTCAGATTATGGTCAGTACCATCTCGCTTAAACGTTTAATTTAACATAATCGGAGTTCTAAACATCCGTTTGGATCGATTCCCGCGACATTTTAGAACCTGAAACTTTGAGATATGATAATATAAGTAAAAACGAACTTAATGCCGCTGGATCGATCCAAACGGATATTTAGAACCCCGGTTATGTTAATAACAACAATAAATAATAATAATAATAATAATAACAAATAATAAATTAAAAAAAATATGTTATTATTATTATTATTATTATTTATTGTTGTTATTAACATAGCCGGGGTTCTAAACATCCGTTTGGATCGATTCCAGCGACATTTTAGAACCTGAAACTTTGAGATATGATAATATAAGTAAAAACGAACTTAATGCCGATGGATCGATCCAGACGGATGTTTAGAACCTCGGTTATGTTAATAACAACAATAAATAATAATAATAATAATAACAAACTATAAACTTAAAAAAATATGTTTTTATTATTATTATTATTATTATTATTATTATTTATTGTTGTTATTAACATAGCCGGGGTTCTAAACATCCGCTTGGATCGATTCCAGTGACATTTTAGAACCTGAAACTTTGAGATATGATAATATAAGTAAAAACAAACTTAATGCCGCTGGATCGATCCAAACGGATGTTTAGAACCTTGATTATGTTAATAACAACAATAAATAATAATTATTATTATAATAACAATAAGAATAACAAATAATAAATTAAAAAAAAGGGCTATACGCCCCTTCTGATAATAAGACCAAAACATAATAAGACAAAATTGGTGGTTTTTTCTAGAAAAAGCAACCAATACGCCTCGTATAGAGTAATACGGGGTGTATTGGTGGATGTTTTAGCAAAAAATGGGGTGTCTGTAGAAAACCCCACATAAAATTCTGATACATATAATGCATATTATATTATACGTACAAAATTATAATTATATTATTAAATTTTAGGTACTGTGTTGTAAGCTATCATGTAACATAATTAATGTTCAACTAAACATTTGCCTCTTAATTCAATAAATTAAAAATTCGATATTAAAATTTATAACTTTGTATAATTAATTAAATTGATTACTAAAATTACGTACATTGTTTTCTATATTTAAATAAAAGTAATCATCCATATTCATACCAAATTCCTAACGTTATTTTCGATAACAATTATAAAGTAATCATCTTTAGGCTGCCATGTTTAACTAAATGAGTTGAGTTAATATGTGGATTGGTTTAATTCAAGTTTACGTGCTAACCTATTTAATTAAACATGCCAACTTAAATACGATTTGTTATGATGATTAAAATCGTCCCAAGTTATGATCCCCAACTATTAACCGGGTACTCAAAGTCTAACTATATGCAAATTGATTGACAAAAACATCGAGCAATCAACACAAATTGGTATTTAATTTAAAAAAAAAATCTATGTTGATGCTTAGTGGTTATTAAGCAGCCGAGAAAGCTCCACTTGAAAGCACTAATGAATCCCACAAAATTAAAAACCAGGCGCAAAGCAGACGTCTCATTTGGAAGTTTTTCTTTCATCTTCGAAGATTTACAGACGCCTATTTCTCTTTCACATTCTTTTCTTCAAAACCGATGGGACAAGTTGCGAAACATCATCCACACCCATTTCTTTCTCTTTTATATAACTTAAAAGGGCTACCCTATGACTATGGAGTGTTAGAGCATTCTCATTCCATCCATCATCTCCATCTCTATAATTTAACAAAAAAACATACTTTTCTCTAATATTTGATTATCTTCTAAAAACCTCCCACATCCTATACTCTATATTTATCTCTATATAATTTTTTTATTAATTCTTTTTCTTTCTTTCACATACAATCACAACTACTAACTATTTTGTCTTATTATATTAACAATAAACAACCCATATTGAAATATCCATTTGCATAACACAAGATAACATAATTATAAATGTGCACCTATAAGGACTCAAATTAGCCATAAACAAGGTTCTATACCCGCACGTTGCAGCGCACGTGCATGCTTGGCTCTCTAACATCAATTAGAATGGATAACAATATTACACACAACAAAGCAAGTCAATCATTTTCCGACACTGCTTTAATTTTATCGACTCCTTTACCTTATTCATGTACCCGTTTTCTACATGCTCCTTTTTCAACCTATGCAGCCTCGAACACTTGCTTCACTCTGTGCAATTTGCTTCTTAAATCTAGCTTCTAAGTCAAAGTCAAACTCTGCTTATGTAACCTGCAAAACAAACAACAAATCAAAAAATGTTAAAATGCAACAAACAGATTAGTGCTACTTATAATAAATACATTTAAAGGTGGCATATTTGGTTAGAATGTCACATGTTCATGAGTAATGACCTGCAATCTCTTTTGTGTTCTTGCCAAATAACACAGGCCATAGTCATTAAACATGTTATGTGTTCGTCTGATCCCATCCAAAGTAATTTAAAAACTGGTGCAGGAGAGGGCAACCAACAACCAAAAAAACCACATGAACAACTTTAACTAAATCATTAAAAAAACCAGCAACTACATAATTTATACATCTGATCTCAATTTTAAAGAAACTTACATATTAAAATAACAATGTAAACACAATAACAAAGCATAATCATTTCAGCTTCTAAGAAAGTACGCAACACGAACTCGCATACAATATCATACCTTTCCATCCTTGTAATATCCATTTCGCGTCTTCATCAAACACGAAATCTTTATGTTGCCCGGCCCGCTTAGAAAGCGGAGAACAAAAGGTAAGAATGTTTACTCATTAGATGCAACTGAACGGATTCGTTTTTGGTTTAAGATTGAACCAAAAAGTGGCACTGTATTAAAACTGTTATTGGATATTAGTAAAGAAGAAACTAGAAAAATCACATTTGTTATTAGCTTTCAACCAGATTCACATATTATGAACCGCAACCAAACTATAAATCACATAATGAATTCAGATTTCGGTTCAGTCTTAGAACGAGCTTGGTTCGATCTTTAACAAAATTCAGTTTCGGTTAAAGACTGAACCGAAACCCAGTTTATAATTACGTCTATAATAGTATTATCCACAACATACACAAACATGAGCAAAACAAAGTCGGATTATGACCAAGCATAAACCAAATCAGGCAAAACAGAGTCGAATTATGAAGCCTTGCAGGTCTAAGCAGATTACATAATTTAAAGCAACACACATACATTGCAGAAACATATAAGGCTAGAGAAGGCTTCGAATAAAGCAGCATTTTAACAACACTTAATTAAAACCAAAATAATACCATCAACATAGACGATATCAACATGACTCAAATTAACAATAAATTACAATACCCTATCAAAGAATTTTAAAACCCAGCATCAAAGCCTTTCAAATAAACATGCCATGTAAAGTATTGAACAAGACGCAACTACAACACAAAAGTTAAGTTAAAATGTGTTAATTTTTCATGTTTAGTTAGCCAATATTATTTATGTGTTTTAACCCTCTGAGTTAAAGGCTTTGCATCTCCCTTTTATCTTAATTCTGCAATATAATTTATAAAACTACTAAACCCTAAGCCCTAAATTAGGTTCCAGAAATATGGCAATAGAACATCTACAAACCCTAATTAACTTCTATTTATCCTGCCAACATATTTGTAAGAAAACCTCCAATTCATACCAAGTTTTAATCATACAATAAACATACTGAAACTGAGAGATATATACGAGAAGTACCTGTTGCAACTTTTGTCTTTGATTTGCTTTAGAGGTAATGGAGAAGGCCGATAAACCCTACTTGAGAGCTTTATAAAAGAGGAAGGAAGATGAGCGGGAGAAAAGATGAGATGAGCGGGAGACGATGAATTGGGCGGGTGAATGGCGATGTTGTTTAAGGACGCTATAGTGGCTTTTCAAATATGAAAAGTTACTATACCATGTCTTTAACAAGGGTATAGAAATAGGGGATTGGATGGAGTCCATTTTTACGAGATTTTTTAAATTTTAAAGTTAAGGAGTTTTTTGATAGAAAGAATGGGAATGCTCTTAGAGATGGTCTCTGTCACACCCCGATCAAAGGCGGCGGAACATGCCGAGGTGTAACGATTGTCCATAAGCACATGACACTAATTAAAGTGACAGTATTTAATAAACTCATTTCATTTCACAACATCAAAAATGTCACATAACAATTATCCATAAAATAACCATAAACAAGATATCACAAAATATGGCAAATTGATATTGTTCATTTTTACTAATATCCTAAGGTCTTTGATGTCGTTTTCTTCACAATCATAAATCAACCAAGATGCAAACTTGCAACATTTCATAAAATAAAGTTTGTCAACACAAAGGTTGGTGAGCAATTCATAAGTTTAATCATATTAGTATATAATAAAGATAGCCACAAAACTTGCATACGAAACGATAAATAAAAGTGGTAATTTGGATAAATAGATATCGCTAAACACATTAGCGACACCTAGCTATAAGGGGATGCCAAATAGTCTAGGATTTTATAGTTATCGTTAATTGCATTACGTTAACGACACCTTGCTATAAGGGGATGCCAAATAGTATAGGATTTTATAGTTCCACCAACCAAAAGCGATAAACACATAGGCATATAAGCATAGAACACCAAATCGAGCAATTATTTAGGTAAAGTATACAACTACGTTTGTGGTTTAAGATTCAAATATAAAGCATTTTGTTGAATAAGTATGAAATGTCACCCCCAAAATAAAAGATGGAAAATGGGGTATGAAGTACTCACCTTCAAGTGGTAAACTTGAAAGATGATAATTTGGAGATTTGTCGGAACGACGAGTTTAACGCACAATGCCTAAAAAGAAAAGAAGTCTTGAATTTAGAAAGGGTGTCTTGAAGGTCTTTAAACAAAATAAATGTTGAGAAATGTAAATAATTAAAGTTCAAGGTTTAAAATGTGACTATTTAAGAATTTATAATAATAACCCTTTAAAAATGTAAGTTTGCTCGAAACCGGGTTAAAGTATCTAACCTTAATATTTACTCAACCTATGTTAAGTAATAAGGTGGGTAAAATGCAAGAATGCAAATCCCTTTGGAATAAAGATACTAAAACGGGTTTTTTTATCGAGTGTTCGGGTTGTCGGTTCGGGTCTTGATAATTGGTTAAACCCAAAGTCAACTTTCCAAAATATTGAATGTTATGAGATAACTCAATAAAATTTAATAAGACTTAACCAAGTATGTAGTTCCATTGTTTTAGAACTAACAACGCACGTTAAGCGAGTGTTCGGTTTTGTCGGTCCAAACTTTGTTATGAGATCAAGTTGGATCCAACATTTCCAAGTACTTAAGAAAATATTTAAAAATCAATTTGTAACTATTTTTAAAGAAATATACAAGTCTTGATGGCTAAAAAAACACACTTGTGTGTCTTAAGCGAGCAAGAATCGGTTTGGTTCGGTTTCCATCTCACAACAAGTTCATAGATGGTTTCCACATGTCCAAACACTAAATAACTTGTATAATAATGTACAAATAAAAAAATACCAAAAGTTAACAATAAAGTCTTTAAACAAAAGTTTGGTTTTCGGTTCAGATCGTGTTTCGGGTTAAGACCGAGGTAAGATTCTACAAACCCATAACCATAGAATTTGTAAAAATGATTTTAGAAACTTAGATCTAACACTAAGTATGTTTAAACAAACAAAACTAATAACAAAGTTCGGTTTACGGTTTAGAGCTATTTACGGTTAAACCGAAGCATAGACTCTTAAAAGCCCATAACCATGGAACTTGTAAACATGACCAACAAACTAAAATAAGCAAGATTAATATGTATGAACAAGTTATATAGATGTATATATATCAAGGACACGAAGTCCTCCATGAAGCCTTGCCTTATGGGGTCCGAAACCTCACCGACCGGAATCGGAGAAGTAACTACCAAAGGTAAACAAGGGGTGTATATTATATATATGTTGCACAACCATAAACAAGTGTTAATAAGGCTACATAAACTAATTATGATGAAAGACCAAAATCCTTCAAGAACACTTAAGAAGATAACCTTGAATCTTTGATGTTTGAGAGGGTTTTTTTTTTTTGGAGTTGTAGTAAGGGAAAATGAAGAGGAAAGGTGGTGTATATATATAGGGTAATGTTGGTGGTCAAATATGGGTGTGAGACACAAGAGTTGTCATGCAAAATGGATCAAGACAAAAACACAAAATAACAAAAAAATAAATAAATAAATAAATAAAAATAAAAATTTGATGTTTTCAAGACCCAACAAGTGTGAAACAATATTGTAACATAAATCCATCATTTTGATTATAACATAAGCTTCGGTTTACAAATCGGGTCGGTTTACATAATAAACAAATACAAAAACGAATACAAACAAGACCCGAAATTGACGAATGTCACAGTCTCATTCATTCCTAAAAAGGAAACAAGAAACTATTTCTCAAGTATGTAATATTTTATTGGAAAAATTTCCAAAATAAGTATTTATAAAAACAAATTTCTAGTTTTAGGTATAATTTGTAAAAAATTTCGGAAATAGGTATTATAAACTACTCGTGACGAGTAGTTTGTAGAAAACCAATTAGAACTTGCCACGTGTCCTTAAACTAACTGTAACGAGCACGTTCATTAATCATTTACTCGTTACGACTAAATAAGTTCCATTCCTCGTAATCAACGCCCACGGGTAATTCATAAGTCCTTTTGTCGCGATGACTAGTTTACCCGATTTACATTCCTTACACGAGTAGTTTATTAGTAGTTAACTCGTCGCGACTAGTTTAATCTTATAATCTACTCTTCGCGACTAGTTTAACCTTAAAATTTACTCGTCACGACTAAAGGACTTATTAATTACTTGTGGGTGTTGATTACGAGGCATGAAACTTATTTAGTCGTGACGAGTAAATATTAGTGAACGTGCTCATTACGGTTAGTTTAAGGGCACGTGGCAAATTCTAATTGGTTCTACAAATGTAACACCCATAAAATTTTGATCCAAATTTGACAAGTTTATAATAAAGGATTGAAAATATCTATGAGATAAGTAATAGGAAGAAATGAGAGAAAGAAAAGAAAGAATTATATGTTAAAGGAATAAGTAAGGAAACTCCATCCCACATGGAAAGTGGGAAGGAATTTAAAGCACTTTATAAGGAAGGAGTTTTCCATGGTAATGTTCTTGTATGGCTAACCACTCTCACTAGTCCTAGCGGAGGATGCGAAGCACCCGACACGCACGCGCACAGAATCGCCGCAAGCCGCATAAGGGCCACTTTAGTATTTTTGAACTATGATCAAGATGTGACAAGCTACCAAAGACCAAGGACTGAAAATGAAAATTTAGCACCTTCGCGATACGCGAAGCAACTTCGCGATACGCGAAGATGCATGAAGTAATCTCACCCCGTGCTGACACGTGGCAGGCCTAGTGGTTGACTCAGCAAGGCTATTAAGCAACTTCGTGATACGCGAAGAATCCTTCACGATACGCGAAGGAATAATATTAATTGCGGCTACATTTGTCCTTCGCGATACGCGAAGATGCACGAATTTTGCCTATAAATAGCCGGCCATGGGATAAAGTTCCTATCACATCACCTCACATCTCATATCACACTTTACCTCGGTTTTCGTGCCAAAGTCCCGTCATTCCTGATACGCTCGTTGTCTAGAAGTACGTGCAAGTAGGAGCGCTACCCACGTGAAGTTTAAGCATTTCATAGATAAGCCATACAAGGTAGGGGTTCTGTCCGATTATTTTATTATATGGCTTAGACTCTAGTCGGGAGTATAGTCTGTACCTTGATTAAATAATAAGTGAAATGTAGCTTTCATAAGATAAGAGTACGAATAAAATATAATTCTTTATTATAAAGATTTATCTTATGGATGAAGAAATGAATATACGTTTCTTCATGATAAAGAAACGTAGTATATAAATGTTTTATAAAATGAAATGATATCAAGGTAAAGGTTATGCAAATAGACTTAAGGTCTAAAGCTAGATCATAGATCTAGTTATTTATAGAATGTTGTTCTCGTACTATAGGTCCGAGATAAAGATCAGACATCTGTTGGTGAGAAATCTTGAAATCAACAAAAGGTGAATACGTCCAAACCTTTTTATAGTTTTATGACGTGAATACGTCTATGTACTGTATATTTTGAAAAGATATTTACTCTTTAAAACTATGGACTGTTATCCATATGTAAAAGAGTTATGGAAATATTTGCATGAGGGTTGGTTCAAATCCTCTAAAACGTTTTGATACAAGGTAGTACTAAACACTCAGGCTAAAATACACATGTGTCTGGATCCTTACATATATGTACTGTAGTGGGCACACTACAGACATACTGACCATGAGGCAAGTGACTGCCTCTAGGGCGAGTGAAGTCTGATTATATGGTTTGTGTGTATGTTAGTTCCGATGAGATGGGATTGAGACCCAATGAGTCGTTGAACACTATTGGTGTTGTGTCATTACGAATGGTGAAAATGTTTTATTGGGTCAGCGTATTCACTAGCATATTGCTGACGTATTTTCAAACTGTTTTCAGGTAACCAAGAGTAAGGTATAGAGAAGAATATGCCAGTGAATATAGAAGACACTAGGCATAGAATGAAGCTGGTGGCTCAGCTAATTTTGTATTGAGGCATATATATATTAAACTTGTTTTTTTTAAAACAAGTAATTTTGTAAAACAAACAAGGGTATTTAATTCCCTATGTTATGAAAGTAAATATTTTAAAATAACATTTTCCGTTGCAAACTTTGATAAATTGACAAAAGTGGTACCAACTGTGAGTCACACGCCTAGGCCCGAAGGCGGGTTGTGACAACAAACTACTCGTCACGACTAGTTTATAATAACTATTTCTAGAATATTTTGCAAATGGTACCTAAAACTAGAAATTTGTTTTTATAAATACTTACTTTGGGAATTTTCCCTATTTTATTTCATAACTAGTCAGGGGCGGACCTATAATGGTTGTGCAGGGGTCGGCCGACCCCCGTGAGAAAATTTTATTTAGTGTAATATATGTGTTAAAATCCCTGTCGACCCCTGTGAAATTTTGACTCCGACCTCTGTGAAACTGGTGAGAGTGTAAGATGAAAAGAAAAGATTAAACTTGAACTTTTAAAATTTTCCGGTAGCCGGTGAGAGACACCGGAGGTGACTGGTAAGAATGCAAGTCAAGGGAAGAAGAAGATATGACAATTAAAAGTAATAATTAATTTTTTGAGATGTGAAAAAAAGAGGCTCGGCATTAGGGCTGTAAACGAAC
The DNA here is from genome assembly GCF_021521415.1 of Bidens hawaiensis. Taxonomy (NCBI): domain Eukaryota; kingdom Viridiplantae; phylum Streptophyta; class Magnoliopsida; order Asterales; family Asteraceae; genus Bidens; species Bidens hawaiensis. The sequence goes on along the minus strand of NW_027491293.1, from coordinate 1,181,484 downwards.
CGAACAAACACGAACAAGGCCTTGTTCATGTTCGTTCGTTAAGCAAATAATGTGTTCACGAACGGTTCATGATACCGAACGAGATTTTATGTTCGTGTTCGTTCATTAAGGAAATTAATGTGTTCACGAACAATTTACGAACACAAATAAAATCGAAAAAGCCTAGAGATTGAGATTGATGCATTCATCAATGTGAATAATGAAAACCGGTAAACAAATCGAATGAACACAAACAAGAGCGTGTTCGTGTTCTTTCGTTTAACTTTAAAAGAACACGGACACTTAATCGAACAAATATTTATGTTCGTGCTCGTTTATTTAAAAATGGACATTTGCATTCGTTTGTTTAAAATCTAAACGAACATAACTGAACAAAGATAAACGAACATGTATGAACAAATGTAAATGAACAAAAATATAAACGAACTTATACGAAAACACTTAAATGAACACAAATTAGCAAATACAGATAATCTATACAGATAATATTTAATTTTGTTCTATTAACACATAAACAAACATAAATAAACAGACATAAACGATCGTTCATGAACATAAATGAACGAACGGAACATGTGTTCATGTTTGTTCATTTAATTAAACGAACACAGATTTTTTGTTCTTGTTCATTCGTTTATTAAATAAACGAACATAAACGAACTTTTCGCCGAATGGTTCACGATAGTTCACCGAACGTTCGGTTCGTTTACAGGCGTACTCGGCATTATGTCCGAGTTGACTAAAAACAAGTGTTAACATTTATTGTATCTATATTAATTAATATATATTAACAAACAAACTTTTCGTTTTTCAAAAGAGATTTATTTCTTTATTATTAATTTTTTTTTTAGTATATGCTTTATTATTTTAATATTTATTGTTATGCTAGATGATTATATGAACGTCTCAAACCAAAAATTATATTAAAATGTTAATATAATTCTAAATTTCTGACCTCAATGAATAGTTAATTTGGCCATAAAATTTATCGAAGTGAAAGAGAAGCAATAGTTATATTTGTTTAATATTTGGCTATAGATATTTAACTTTAAAAAAATTCAGCGATGAACTAAGTGGAATCCGAATTGCCTAATTAAATGGGTAATGAGAATTTAAATGATAGTTGTATATGTTTCATTGAGAAAGATTTGCTTAGGAATGTCAAGTTAGATGATGTTATGGTTATATTTCAAAAAATGAAAACGGAGAGAACAATTTATATTTTAGTTATGCATTTTCATTACATTTCCCGCACTTTTTTTGTTATATGATATTTTGATTGATTATCTTTTTCTTTATATTACCCCACTTGATTTGACTCAACCGGAACGACCGAATCAAACTGGAAAAAAAATTATATATGGATTTAATCTGACCCGAATGACTGAGCCGGTCTGAAAAAAATTTAAATACAAATAGTCAACTAAGTACCAACCTAAAATATTTTCGACCCCTAAGAAAAAATTTTCTGAATCCGTTACTGTAACTAGTACATTTATTTTGTTTCATTTCATTTGTACGCATAAGTTCTTTTGTTATTCTTGTGTTATAAGATGCATATTATAACTTTTTTGGGGGTCAAAATTTACATAAGTTATATAAAAAATACTATATGTTATTTTATAATGAAACCTTCAAACAAATAATACAAACAACAAAAGATTACAAAGCAACAATCTAGACAAATCTATAGAAAGAAATAGCATCTAAACAAAACCGTCAAATCCGCTGAAAATATATCTAATATTTGGTGTCTTTCAAAAGTGAAACAAACGTTAAGAGTTTCTCCAACGGAGGAGGTTATGAACTCGTTCGCCACACCCCAACCTGACTTCCCCTGTCCATATAAAGCTCAGTTTTTCTCTCTAAAGTTAATAACTAACATTCTCAATCCTTATCTGTGAACTTCTTGGTCTCTAGGCTGCAACCCCAATGAACTTGAATTGAAAAATCTTCCGTTACAATCACTATTGATCCAAATAAAAACTCGCAAACTACCTTTTTGTTAAAAGATAGAAGAAGACATGAGAAAGAATTGGACTTGAATTCGGTTTCTTGTTTGTCGATTTAGTTTAGTTGTTGGTGGATGCCAGATGGGAAACAAAAGTAACAATAGACTTATCCTTTAAAGTATGGATTAACATTAAATAGTTGAATGGCACGTCATCGAGACGTTTACTTTTGATGAAAAGAAAACAATAAATAACGAAGTGGATCGATAAATGCAAATGATGTATCAACACGTGATTAGATGATCCTTTGAAAACAACTATAGTTATAACGAGCTTGAGTCAATGCCTATATTAGTGATATATTTTTTACAAGCTTTTAGCTCGCGTGTTACTCAAGTTATTTTTAGTTTTTCTTTATATATTATTATGAATATATACTTTTGTTGTATGATATATTTAGATTTTAGTTGAAGTTAAAGTTTAGTTTGTTTTATTTACGTTTGTATTGTTGTTAGGGTTGCTTGGTAATGCGGAACATATATATTGTTTAACAGACCACCTCAAATGGCCTCTCATGCATCTAAGTATCAAATAATGTGGCTTAACATTTTGTTGTTTGAGATTTTAATTTTGTGCTTCATATTGTATTGGGCTTTAATTCAATTGATCGACTTACTTACACACACACATATCATATATATATATATATGACTCTTACTAATAGAAGTGATTTGTCATTAGCATTACCTATATCATTCAACATCTTAATGTTTTTGCTATCCATTGTGCTATGTAAACATCAAATTAATAGAAAAATCATCAGTTTATAAATTTAATTTAGTTGACTGTTTAACAGATCATAGATAGTGACTATTTTTCACAAACATGAATGAATATGCACAATTTTTCTATATCACGTAAATGCAACTTATAAACTAAAAATGTATACATACTCTTTGCAAAACTTAGGAAATTTAAGCACCCTGGGTTCATTCATGTCCACTAAAACCATCGGTCTTTGTCTGATAGTTACACTTGCTGGTACAGGGAAATGTTCGACCTCATTGCCGGTTTTTCCTTCCTGGCTCTCTTCTTTTCTTAAAACGCGTTTTCCTGGCAGCGACTAGATACAATACAATTAAAAAACTGTCAATAAACGATACATGACAATAAAAAAAATTGGTTTTTTATTATGATTTTATCATGTAGTGAGCTTCCAGTTCACCAAATGCCACAAGGGAATTTATAGGGTCATCTACATTAACATCCTCACTCCCTGTCCCTTAACTTCAAAGAAAAGAAGAAGAAAAAATAAGTGGCCTTAATGTACGCTGCGTTTCTGAGTTTAATTAATGAAAGAAAAGAAAGGAAATGAAAATTCATTTCCTTTCCTTTAATTTAATTCAATTTCTTTTTCTTTCTTTTCCATCATATTCTTTCTAATTTGGAAGGAAAGCATCCACTCTTTAAAACATGATATTTTCTCTTCCCTTTATTTCATTTCTCTTCTTAAATGAAACTTAAGTAACGTTTGGTATGCATGAATGATAGTAGGAATGGAATGATTCATTACGTGGGAATGAAAAAAATGGTGTTTGGTTGCTCAAAGGAATTGAATCATCCATTACACATGGAATCTCATTCCATCAAAACCATTCCTTCCCACCCATCCCCCTTCTTTTTTTTCATTTTATTCCTCTTTCACCCTACTTTCTTAACCACCACCACCAACTCCGCCGACACCACTATTTTTGTCGCCGGAGCTACCACCGCCACCATTGTAGGGGTTTTTTTTTTGTTAAAAAGTATTTTGAGATAGGAGTGTTTTTATTATTTCTGTTTCATTTTTGCAATTTTTTTGGATACCAAACAATAAAAATTAATAATTGATTTCATTCCTATAGGTTAACCAAACAAAGAAAATGAATGGTAATGATCCATTTCATTCCCTTGTCCATTCCATTTCTTCTCCCATTTCATTCCCTCTTCATTCCATTACCTCCAACCAAAAATGTTTTTATTTTTCGTTTCATTTCTTTCCAAAATAAAACTTAGGAACGCACACCTCTCTTGTTTCCCATCCCTTTCTTTTTCTTTCTTTCATTAAGTGAAACTCGAGAACACAAGTGTTAAACTTGTTAAACTTGACTACAGTTAAGTGATTTTTCCTAAAATATTAACGTTGTTTATGGGGTAAAAGGTAGTCCTAGACTCCTAGTCCTAACTCCTAAACAACAAAAGATGATCTAAAAAAATAATCATTAAATTATAAATATGCTTCATATATGTTCTATTTACATCACTTATTATCTATAATAGAGTAAATGTGACTGCCGGCGCACAGTTTATTTATTTATTTTTTTTGAATATTTTAAGTATCATTTATGTATATATATTCAAAGGAAAAAATTAGAATCAATTTGACAGCTTGGTGGAGTGGTCAAAACAAAGATAGTTAAAGTTTGTTCTCCTGGTTGGACTCAAGTTTGATACTCCATCAATGTTCCTGACATTTATTTTGATGTGTTGCTGTAGAAAATTATTGTTTACTTTAAAAGAAAGTTATAACATTTATGAAAAAAAATCACATGGTTAGAATATCAAATGGAACTTGCGGGACTTCGAAGAAAAAAAAATCAAGTGGCTTTAACGAAACATTTCGAAAACTTGACTACCAGTGGATAAACTTTTCTCTAAAATATTCGCGTTGATTTATTGGGTAAAAGGTAGTCTTAAGTAAGTGTTTTCTTTTTTTTTTCTTTAAAGAAAGAAATGAAAAGTTAAAAACTTTATATTCTCAAGTTTTATTTAAGAGGTAAAAGAAAAAAAGAAAAAAAAAAGAGAAAGAGGGCAAATGTGAGGTTTTAAAGGATGAAAGCTTTCTTTTCAATATAAAATAATTTGGATGGAAAGGAAATGGAAGGAAAAGACATATTTTTCTTTTTCTTTCCTTTCTTTTATTGCTTGAACTTAACTCTTAGTTTTCCATAGGATCAATGTGAGGATTACTAAAGGGGTCACACACAAATATTGATCCATTTAAGGTTAAGACTACACACAAGATATGAATGGAAGGTTTTAACATGTCGATTTTAAGATTTTGTATTCCTAGCCAAATTTAGAACTATAACAAGTCGAGCAGCTTAGGTGCTTAGCTTTTTTTGCTTTTCTTTTCTTTTTTTTTTAATGAAAGCATGCATTTCAATTTTTTGTGTTTGTTGAATTCAAGCTTGTCAGTATCTGAGAATGATGACGATGTTTAACCTCATCATCCAAATAACAAAGTTCGTCGGTTGAAGAAATATGGCGCGCAAGTGAATGGCATCAACGTTATGTTTAATAGAGCCATCACATTGCTTGAAGAAAGTTGTGACATTATCATAGATGTCAAAAATGGCCAAAAAAATTCATGAAGTTGGACACCACAATGTAATTCATCATCATCCAAACAATGACGACATTGATAGTAGTAGGAACCACCTACCCCTTGTCAACCGAAGAGAAACATCAAAGTACATAGGCATGCCTAGCTCCATGTTCTTTTGTTTCCACAATGCAAGCAAATAAACACAACTACATGATGTCATACCTTGTGTGCAACTAAAAAGGATGGGCAAGAAGAGGAAGATAAATAAGGGGATCCCATTTTTCTCGAACGTTAATAGCCTTGACCCAAGTATGGTCTATTCTAAGTCTAAACCTTGACCCATGCATGGTCTATTCTTAGTCTAAAACTTAAGTGGTTCTAGTATATGCATGTTAAAAGGAACTATTCTAACTAAATGCTAACATGAAACATCTCCCTACTATTATTTCGTTCTTGGTGCATTGGGGTAAATTAATACAAAGAACTTTCCTTACAAAACAATGGGTTTTATACTTTTATTGTTTCAAAGTTGATCCCATTTGATCAATAGTTCTAGTGCATGGGTCGACCTCATTTAAGTCTAAGTAGAGTTACATGTTTATGGGAGGTCATATCACATAGTTGTGACCTACAAATTTATAAAAAGAAACATTTGACGCCGAATTGTCATCATTATGTTGCTTGGTTTCAAATTGTTATGTCATATTGAAGATCACACGACAATGTGAATCTGTTTTATGTAGTTGTGCTCTTTCAAAAAAGTATTTTGAATTATTATGAAAAATTGTTTACGATTAAAGTAATGTTAAAATAAAATAAAAAATCTAAAAGTAAATAGTTCACTTGTTCTAGAAAAACCAAGCTTAAACCTAACGTAACTTACTTTAATCTTTGATTTGATGTTAAACTCCTTTATCTGAAGTGATTATGTTTCAATCAATCAAGAAAAGAGTATGTAAATGTGAGAGCTTTGAAATTTAATCACAAGATAAATAAGATTGGATTCTAGGTCCTAAAGACTAAAGAGAATAATTTATCAAATGCACAAAATGTGTATGTTTATAGTTTGGAACATATAGTTTTATGTGCTGGTTTGTAATAGAAAACATTAAATAAAAATGTTTATAATAATAAAAACACATATCTAAATTTTAATACTAACATATATCTCGGTAAGGAGTTCTCGTAATAAGAATAACCGGTTGATAAACCGTGCTTGCGGCAGCGATTCGGTAGGAATTTGATCAATATTGGTTCAGTTTGTTACGGTACTGACACCCAGTGTAGCAAATGAAAGAGAAAACCTAAAATATAAATTTGTAACATGCATAAAAGATTATTCACACTAGTATAGGTTACGATACCAAAAAATACTTTAGTTTGAATATAACTCTGTTTTTTCAAAAAAAAATATATATATACCGCAATCTCGAGAAAACAAATTAAACACAACTATAGATTGAGCTGGTTTTTATTAAAGTCAATGGATGTAAGTTAGAATACCAAATGAGTTAAAGTAGGGATGAGATCTCATCGGTAATGTATGGTATTTCGGTACAGTGCCCATTTTTTTTCCCTAACCTAAATTGATCATATCAAATTCATTCGTAAACAAAGAATAATCAAGAAACCAAAATTGTATTAAATTTATTCGAAATTAATAAACCATAATACAAAAACTAAAACATACAAAATGTCTAAAAAGCGTATCAATTTATATAGAAAAACATGAACGAGTGGTAGGATACCGGTTATCGGTACCGGACACCCAAGAAAAACCCTACATTTTTCCATTGGTACCAAATACTAAGATACCGATAAATATACCTGTACCTATATCAAAGATGCCGGAACCGAATTTGATCAAACCGACTACCATACCGTATGTATCGGTTTGACACGAGTACCGATACCGTATGAGTATCGTACCAGTATTCGAGAAAGAAAATCTCATCCATAAGTTAAAAGACATATACTATTTAAAGTATATGTGTTGAATTAAAACTTAAAAAAGAACAAAACTTTTGGCGTGGAAATCGACAAAACCAAGTTTAAATAACAACATTAATAACATCATGTACTGTTCGATATTGACTTTCCCACTGTTAATTAACATAATATAAAGTCTTTTATGGATGTGGCTTAACAAAAATGATGCATTGTAAGGTTATCATACTATCATAGATGGATGATTGTATATATAAAAGCAACATTTTCTTTTCAAAAAGAAAGGGAATGAATATATCTATAGCTAAAATATGAAAAGGGGTCAACTCATATGTTGGACCTTATCTTGTAAGTACACTTTTCATAACAAATCATTGTAAGACTAAAAATGAAACTATGGTTATAAATAAACTGAGTTCAACTTACCTCTTCAAATATCGTCTAAATTGAAGTTCAACCTTGCTTGATTTAAAATTGTTCGATCGGAATTTGGCTAATTCAAAATTTTATTTCCATAGGTTCTACTCAGCTCGTAAATATTTTTCAAGTTCAAGCTCGTTTGAAATCAGCTCCGAATTATTTAAGATCGGCTGGATTCGAGCTTTTAATAAACTGGTCTCAAGTAGCTTTCAAATGAGGTACCGCTAGGGAACACTGTCCCATGGCATTTAGGAAGTGGCAATCGAGACGGAAACAGAAAGATTTTGCTATACTGGAGAAAGTTTTTGTAAAGAGCGGGAGAGATTGGGAGGGCAAATCGGTATGAAGGGGGTATAGGCGAGCAAGAGCATCGTCCTTGAGTTTTGGTATTGCATACGATAATGACCTTCTCCACATGGCTGCAGAAAGTATTCTTTATATCTTGGCCATGCTGTAAACACAATAACCTATGCTTAATATGCTATACACATAATAGACGAACAATTCGCCTTTTATCAAGCTGATGGCTTGACAAAATTCAACCCAATGGATCCCCAAAAGCTTCTCCCGAGCAGTACGCATTTCTTTTTTCCCCTTTTCTTTCTAAATCATTAACGGTGTTCAAAATTTCAAATGTTCATTACATTTTGCTGTGTATTGTAACTTTCAGATGTACCGGAAGGTTCTTTTATTGTAAGGGCACACACGCCAATGTCAAACCTGTTCTCGCGCCTGTGGTTTAACGAGGTTGAAAGATTCACACCTCGTGATCAGTTAAGCTTTGCGTATACATATCAAAAGTTAAGGCGGACGAATCCAGACACACCTTTTTATTTTAGAATGTTCAAGGTTAGATAATAGACATCCTTATTATCAGCTTACTATTTCTACAACATTTTTATAAGTTTCATGATCTTTACAGGACTGTGAGAGGTGAAAGATAGCAAAGTTGTTCAGACACAGGTCAGAGGAGACACGATATACAGTTGCACAAGAGATCGAGTGATTCTGATTCTTTTATTGTTTTTGTTTTTATACACGAATCACTGTTTTTGGCGGGTCGAGATGGTGAAAAGATGCGTATCGGCTGGTAACGACATCAATCAGTTGTATATTTTCCATTTGAAGAAATAACAGAAGTGAATGATCAGTTACCAGTAAAGATGATAGAACCCTAGTGCAAAACAAGCAGGTGCTTCTGTGTTTAAGTTTGTATAAAAATATTGACCATTTGTTTTTTTGGACATTTTTGTCATGTGTTTTATAGATATTATTAGTTAGTTGGGTTTTCTGTAAGAACGTTCTGATTGTGAAGTAAGATCAACTCGTTTTGGTCCTGCTGTTGCTTGTTTGAACTGGGTGTTGGTCTACCACTGATAGAAATGGTTCCGCGACGGAATGAACTACTTATTTAATTATATTATATGCAGAGTATTTATGTGAATATCATAGTGTAACACAGGCAATGTTCTAAGCGAGCCTGTAAGGACTTGGTGTCTATTGTATACTTCATCAAGACATCCTTTCTACCATGTAGCTTGTAGACTGGATGGGGTCTTGTGATTCGATCCTGACAGTTACGTTAACCAGTTGCATCTTTATGCAACTCTTAAATCTTTATGAGATTGTTTAGACAATGTTGTCTAGTTGACACATTTAATATCCATGCCAACTTTCTTTCTTTTAATTTTTATTTTTTATACACCCCTCGCTGATGTGAGGGTCCTATGTGGACGCATAGGTGGCAAGGGAGTCACACATGATACCCCTGGAACACCACTCCTCACTCTTTTTGGTCATGCATGACCTGAGCCCATTGACCATTCTCATTTTCGTCATTCTCCTCTCAATAGAGGAGCCAATCATAATTTTTTTGTTTTTGTTTTTTTTCTTTTTCAATTATTTTATTATTAAGTAATGAAAAGGTGAAGAATAATGGAGAATGATGTATTTTCTTGGTTGAATGGTGACGTTGAATGATGAGGGGAAACCTGATGTAGCGAGTGAGAACAATGGTGTTGAGAGGTGTATAACCCCCCTCCCCTAATCTTACATGCTAACTCAAAGAGTGATATGAGCTATTATATCTTTATAAAAAACCGACATATCAAAAGAAGTCGTGAGTTCTAGTTAAAAGCGTACACAACATCAAAATGAAGTTTACATTTTGATTTTTATTGATATTCGTTTATACGTCAATGATTCGTATAACATAAACTTTAACTTTAACATGCAATCAAATAATATTAAATAAAATTATATTATTACAAAGATCAACTTAGAACTTTGCAATGATAATAAGGCTGTTCACGAGTTGAACCGAACTGAACCGAGCAAAGGCTTGTTCGTTGCTTGGCTCAGCCAAATTGAACGGCTGAAATTCGAACCGAGCGAAAAACGAAACGAGCCAAAATCGAATCGAGCATTTTCGATCGAACATCGAGCGATTTCGAGCATTTTTTTATTTCTTTTTCACTTAAAAATTTCAATAAGAAACAAGTTAGAAGACTGTAAATAATATATTTTGTAAACAAATTAATAGTTTTTAGACAAACGCATAATAGGTTGTAATTTTTAGAAGAAAAAAGTTTGAAGTGAGATATAATGAGCATGCAAACAAACTTTTATTATTCTGAAAACTTGAATCGAACTAATAAAACTATAAAATTGACGAAACAGAAAAAATTTAAAAGGTTTAAAAAATTGTATATGTTTTTTTATGTGTGTTGTCTACATATTTATATATTTGTTCATATATAATAATATATAATATAAATTAAAAATATTCGAGCCGAACTGAATCGAGCAGACCTTTGCTCGTTTACAAACCGAATCGAGCAGACCTTTGCTCGTTGCTTGGCTCGTTTACAAACCGAACTGAGCAAAGAGACTCGTTTACAAATGAGCAAAAAAACAAGCGAGCATTTTTCGAGCAGTTTCCAAGCGAACGATGAGCGAGTTCGAGCGACGAGCGGTTTGAACTACCACTGAATACCATATCTGATTTGTGTATACACGTCAAAAATTTTAAAAGTAGAAATTGAGCATAACTTCTAAGATGTTTTCATATACTTTAATGATTAATCACAAAGTATAATATTTTTGGATTATAATTTCACGTTTCAAAACTTTTTAAATGTAACATACATTTAAATTTAAAAAATTTTGAAACATTAAATTAAAATCTAAAAATATTATACTTTATGATTAAAAGTATAAAAAAACATCTTAGAAGTTAATGCTCTTAAAAAAACTTTTTAAATTAAACATAAAACCGTTTTTATCTTTCCAGTCTATTGATCTGCTTCGGTTATAAACATATATGTTAGAAAAAATAATTATATGGTTGGGTTAGCCATCAGTTTTATACGTTTAAGAACATTCATAGCCCATCCATCAAATCTTTTCATATCTTTAAAATATAAATTTTTTTTTAAAAACACACTTCATCCCTTTCATCATTGTAAAAGTTGCTATAGTTACTTTTTATATGAGTGCTGCTATTTAGACACCCTCATACGCTTTAGAGAGTGTACATGTAAAAGATAAAATGTGTGTAAAATAGGTGTATGAATAATTTAATAGCAAAAAAGATGTCTGAATAGACAAACTCTTTTCATATATTAAAAGCTATTATTCATTCCCACATTAAATTTATGTGAGTGTATAAAAACAAGAAAAATAATAAACATACGTGACTAAGATAAAGACAATAATAGGGAATGAGATGTGAGTTTCTTTTTTCTTTTTTTTTTTAAATAAGAGATGAATTTAAAAAGAATATGTTTTTAGTTAAATTATATGATAGAATATGATGCAAGGGATGTGAATGCTCTAATCGATTCAAAATATATTTAAAACTACCAAGTACCAAGTACTACTATGGGGGTGTTTGGGATTCTGTATTTTTACCTACTTATAACTTATGACTTATGATAAGTTAAAAAAAATGTTTGGGTTTTCTTATTATGTGAGAGGAAACATTGATAAGTTACACATTTGTAAGTTATGACTTATCCTTATAAGTTATAAGGAGGTGAAATAAGGAATCCCAAACAGCCGCTATATATTCCCATCAAATAAAATATTCGTAATCATTTTAACATTAAATTGTTTTTTCCTTCTATAATTCAAGTTCCATAGCCCTTTCAACCCACATAGAAGTTTTGAACGATTGAACCCCAAACGTTTAACTATTTTAATATTAAATTGCTTTTTCTTCTAGACAAAATTACAAAAATTGTCCTTTATCTTTTACCCAAATTTCACTCATGGTCTCTCATCTTTAAAATTGATCTTTTTTGTTCTTTACGTTTCAAAATCCAACAACGTTTTTCCTTTTCGCCTAAACCGGTTAGATTTTGCAAATCACATGAGGGTAACTTGGTCATTTTATCTATTTAATTAAAATATTTTAACAAATAACAAAACAACAAATTTTAACAAGTCATGTTCTCTGCAGACTGTAATGCATCTCTCTCTCTCTCTCTCTCTCTCATCCATTAGAGTTCATACCACCACCACTTGCCACCATCAACCCTGACAACCACCACCGCCACGGCGCCACACCACTGAACCACAACAAAACCACCGGGCAATCACCATCACGCTACCATAACCGCCGCCACCATATTTGAAAATCTGGAAGCTCTACCATAACCGCCGCTGCCATGACCGTCGCCAGAATCTTCAGCCCACTACCGACCACCGTCGCCGGATTCTTCAGCCCATTGCCGACCAGCTGCTACTTTCCCTTCCATGGGAATCTTAAGCCCCAATTCCCTATCATTGGAATCTTCAGCCCACCACCGTCGCCGTCACTTTCCCTTTCATCAATTTGTGTTTCCGGTGAGTTCTTCGATTTCCGACAGTGAATGTATTTATGACGATTGAGAGGAAGGTGAAGGAGCATGTAACATTCGTAAAATTTCGGATCATAAAACCCGACCTGTTTAAAATTTTATTTTTTTAAATCATGTTAATAAATTTATTGATTATTTATTTCTCGACACCGACTTAGTTTCAGTTATTATTTTAAGTATCAAAAGTTATACAAAAATAACCCCTAGACTAAACCTTAATCCAACTTTGCATCCACAACCAAAGCTCAAGGACCTAAGTGCAAATATTATTCAAAATTATATTAAAATAATAATCTTTCTTCTCCCTCTAACCCACAACCGACGTATACCCCCCTCCGTTTCTTGAGCCGTAAATAACGAGTATAATCGCAAATTGATATTGCCAAATCATTCCTCATTCGAAAACGAATCAACCGACACTGTAATCATAGAAATGCTTAACAATGGACAACTAATTAACAAATTTAAACCGCGGCTGTAATTCGATCTTAAAACCCTGTAAATACGTAAGCAATTTACAATTAAACTCGCACACATAATCCCCTCACCATCATGACACAAAACCCTGATTCAATTTCAGCATATAACACAGCAGAGATCCAGTTCGAATTCCGTCTTGAAGCTGCAACCTTGGATCACCATTCTCCCTTAACCCGTCATCGCTTTTGGTAATTGAAACATGTACTTAGCTCGTATTTAACAGACAATCAAAACCCCTAAATCAGTTTTAACTAACCTTGAACGATTAATCGAAATTCAAAATTTAGGGTTTGTAATTGAAATTGGTTATGGGTTGTATCTGTTTATATATTTGCAGAAGTTGTATCAAACACAAACTAAGCGTTTAATGTGAAGACACTGAACCGGCCCAGGGCGCGGGTTCGACCCCCTGGACCCGGTTTTGTTTATTTTTTTTCTATCTATTGTTTTAATTTACTTTAATAATAATAATGATAAATAAACATTATGTTAGTGAAACCGAACCCAAGAGGTATTATTTTGGCCATTGCTTCGCGTCATATTCCTATCTATAAGTATGTAAGTGTATATATCTTTTTATACACTTACATACACATAATACTATGAAACACATATTATTTTATTCATTTATTTTTTTTCCAAACCGGTCTAGCTTAAAGGTCCAAATAATTTTCTCCATATGAATATATATTTTTTAAATAATTAATATTAATGTTTCATTAAACATATATATAATGTTCTTAATACTTAATATCAGTTTGTTATTAATAAAATTCATTTACTTGAAAGTATAAACATGGATAAAATATATCGCTTACCAAATAATAATAATAATAATAATCTTAAGTATAATAACAATAAATAATGCATTTAAACCCTAAACGACTCCCAAATATTTCAAACCGATTAAAATACAATAATGACGTTGAAACTAATAAATATATCTCATCAAATCTCAAATCGTTATTAATTTTTTCCTCATTTATTAATACTATCGTTGACAATTAGGGCATTTTTGTTGACGTATCTCGAAGGCTTGAACGTGTCCATCCACATTTTTATTATTATCTCATCCTCATTAATCCACATATAAGTAAGTAATTCACATCCTCTTTTTACCATTTTATATTTTGGGGGCGTTATACGTTCACAACTCAATCATTTTATTTCACTACAATTCCATTATTTGCGTTATATGATATTGCTCAATTAGTTATACGTGCAAATGTGTTTATGTGTTTATTTTATGTTTTGGTGGTTGGTATCTCATCCTCATCCTCATTAGTATGATCATACGCCGTCGGAGTAGCTCGTTATCTATGTGATTTGAGTGAAAAGACAATTTTTGTATTTATTGTTATGCTAGTTTGTAATTCATATTTATCGCAAGGAATTGTCATTTTAATATTATATATATTCAAAAACCGTGATTATTTACTCAACTTTATGTTGACAAACTATGTATTTTCACGCATGGCGTAGGTAGCTATATTGGATGAAGAAAACGAGTTAAAGAATAGTTGGACTTTAGGTTGCATGACGGATAAAGACATTTAGATGAAATTAATTGATTTTCAATTGTAATGTTTATTTCTTTTGAGACAATGTTGTGCTTTGTGTACTTGATATATGAAATGAATAATTTAGATATCGACACGTGTATTATACTTTAGTGTCTTTTGAGCTATGATACAGTTATGTCTGCCCCGACATATTCCACCTTAGGTTGGGGTGTGACAGAGCGGAGGAAGGTGGTTGAGGATTTGTGTAACGTCCGTAAATTTTCGTAAAAAAGGTTATGCCTAACAAAGCTTGTATATTCTCGGGATTTATCCGCCATTCCTCGGATACCTTCTCGTCATTCCCGTAAGCTAAATTTATTAATTTCCATTCCATGTTGTTGCATCTTTCATAGTTGAGGGGCTAAAGTGTTAATTATTATATCATAATAAGAAAAACCCTAGCCCCCACCATAATTCTGATCGGCAGCAGCTAGGGGAGGCTCCTCCTCGATTTTCGTGCAGGTTCCAGCCATTCTCCGGCCTCCCGAGTCTAATTCAAGGTCGGTTCTATCATAATATAACTCTTTTTCTCCATTAAACCCTTTGTTGAACACGTTAGGGTTGAGTTTTGATTATAACAGTTTCTAAAAGATTCGTACTTGTTTATTGTTCGGTCTCTAACTCGTTGACAATTTATTTTTTTTGATCGATTCTTGTTTCCAAGATGTTCTGCTTGGAGTCTAGTTTCCAGAAAGGTATAATACATAATTTTTGGACGAGATTTGAATGGTTTTTATGATTTTATAAGATCGTGTGTCAAAGCTGATGCGG
Source organism: Bidens hawaiensis (assembly GCF_021521415.1). Classification (NCBI taxonomy): domain Eukaryota; kingdom Viridiplantae; phylum Streptophyta; class Magnoliopsida; order Asterales; family Asteraceae; genus Bidens; species Bidens hawaiensis. The sequence continues at coordinate 1,166,123 of NW_027491293.1, read as the reverse complement.
GGTGACGGATTCTGGTCTGTCTTCCCGACATCATAACTCTTTTTTGACAAGTCCAAATTGGTTGATTCCACTTTTGAAAGTTCATATTTTGATTTAATATTACAACTCAATTGAAATCGTTTTATTTGGTTTGGTAATGATTTTTAAACAAATAAAACACTTTTGCTGCGCACTGAAATAGCTGCACATACCTTTCTATGTTGGAGAAATTTTTATGAGTTTTGTGTGAATTGGAAAAATATAATAAAAATATTTTTAGATACCCAAGGCATTTATACAACTCTGGTAAAAAATTTCATAATTTATTTATATGGTTTTCCTATGTAATAAAATACATCTTTGCATGCTAAAATCTGCATGTTATACTAGTTATTGATCGATACTTTCGTTTTAGGCTTAACCGGTGGCTGCCCTTTTGAGCATCTTTCGGGGTTGTTTTAATTGAAGTTGTTGCTCCATCATCTTCCTAGGTAAGTCTTGTATATCATACGTTAGTATTGCGAGCTGTAGCATTCGTTTGATTGGTTAATTGTTAATAGTTTGAAAGTTAGTGTTCGGTTGATTAGATTGTCGAATTGTTACGTTTAACGTGAGGTTTGAATGAATTAACAACCAATTCCGTTCGGGTAACTTCGGTTTGATATATGGGATGTTGGAAAGTTATTTTTTTAAGTATTGGAGCTGAATTGGTTGTCGGTACTCAATTGGGTTGGTACGACGCGAATTCGCGTTTATTTGGTAGTTGGTGCTTTGTGCGTGCGAGTTACCGACCCATCCAACTCGTGTAGTGTCGTGTGGGCTAGTAGGATGTGAATTTATCAAATTGGGTCCACACAGGACTGAGTTGGATGTTAAGTGCCTAAACAACTCTTAAACGCGCATATTAGTCTCACCTAGTGCTTCCGGGGGTAATTTGGGAATTCTTTGTTCTCGGGTGTAACTATGGGTCGTTTTGATAAAGATAAGGCCCGAGGTGCTGTTTTAAATGAATTTGGCAAGGTCGAGGCGTTAGGTAGATCAAACCATATTAGAACGCCTCGTAGGATAAACGAGTCGATTCGGTACCGTTTGTAATTATTGTTCGTAATCCGACAGACTTTTGAGTTGTGGGAGTACTTAAGGGTCCTCTAGCCCGTTGTGATTGTGTGCCTCGTGTCAGGTGAGTTCGTGATGCCCCTTCTTACATTTTTACGTTTTGGGCTAGCATACATACCATATTACAACTTTACCCAATTTTACTCGTTTAAACTAATTGGATGGTATTACATGGCCTTACTTATGCTTGTTGGTTCATGAAAATATGTGTGAATTATATTCTATGCCTTAGGATATTTGAGACTCGTTTATAGTCATATATATTCTTTAAGGTTATATATTACTTATGGCCTAGACTCAAGGATATAGGCATACTTGTATCATAGCATGCTTTGAGATGATATTTATGTATGTATACGCATGTGTTATTTTATGACCATAGACTTAATTTCATTATGATATATTCTGGAATGATTTATATAATTACATATATATATATATATATACGTATGTTTATACATGCGTTACTTTATGGCCAATAATTGGCGATGTTAATTAGTCGTTATCGACTAAGGATGTTTGCATACGGATGGATGGTGACCTTGGCCGGGCCAAACTATACTACTCATGTTCTAAAATCTTGTGGCGGGCCCTGGAAAGCCCGTAAGGGGGGAGGCTCGTGTGGCATGATCACTATCGGATGGAATGTTTAGTGTTTGGGTTGTACGTGTGCTCGACCCTGATGTTATTACTTGGATATTACGTGTTTGAGTTGTACGTGTGCTCGATCATGATGTTATTACTTGGATTTTAAGCATAGGGATACAATTATATAGATATATAAGTATGACTACTTATTGTTTATTATGGCCTAACTGTCCAGATTTCGTTTTTATATTTAAACCCTTGGAATGATTTATTTAAATGTCAATTATTAAAACTTGAACTCACTCAGCTCAAGCTGACTTTGTGTGTATGTTAGTGTGAGTTTCAGGTTTAGAGGAGGATGTTTACCGCTTGGACATGCTCAAAACTACTTGGACGGTTGAAGGCATATCTAGTCGGGGATTTCAATAATGAACACTGTTTCTTTTTAACTATGACTAGATATATCTAAAGTTTGTTTTGGGCATCATTTCCGACTTTGGGGAACTTGTTTTAGTACTTGTGATCTTCCGCTGATTATATACTCTGAACAGGTTTTAAAATAAAATGAATTGCTTTGGGTTTAAAATCACATTTTCCCGGTTTTGGAAATTTTGATATTCCTTATTCCGCTGTTTAATACTCTGAACTGATTTTAATAAGATGAATTTGTTTGGCTTTAAATTTTTGAGAATTTTTGGATATGATGACTAACTGTAGGATTCCCGGGATTCGAGGTCTTACAATTTGAGGCGGAGAGGCTGACGAATTCAGCGATTTATGACCCGGTGTCGATGGTTAGATTATAGTTATTAGGATTATGATGATTGTGACGAGGAGGGTGTTGCTAATGGTGTGATTGGATGTGGCTAGTTTTCTGTTTAAATTGTGTGTGATTTCGATTCATTATTAAGACAATCTAATTTGTTTTGAATTTTGTGAAATCTGTTTGTTAATGCTTAGATATGGATATAGGTATTTGGGTTTGTGATGATAATAATTAGAAGGTAAACAGTTTCTACGGGTCTAAAAGATGTCAAAAGAGAATTGGTTTTTCAACTGCGAGCACCAAACTCGTTTTTCCGGTGGGTTCTTTGTCGGAGAAGAGGGTGGCGGTGGTGACTGCTGGAAAACTTGGTGGTTATGGAGGAAGAAGAAGAAGGAGAAGAGGGGGGGGGGGAGAATATAAAAATATATATTAAGTTTTTTATTGTTTTTGTTTATTTATTAAAATATATTTTTTAATCTAATAGGTAAAATGACCAATGTGTCCTCATGTGCAAGGCACATGATCTGACTTAACGAGAAAAACTAACAGGGTTAGGCGAAAAGGACAAACGCTGTTGGATTTTGAAACATAAAGAACAAAAAAGATCAATTTTGAAAATAAGGGATCACAAATGAAATTTGAGATAAAGATAAAAGACAATTTTTGTAATTCTATCATCCTTCTATAATTCAAGTTACATAGCCCTTTCAATCAAAATAAAAGTTTTGAATGGGTGAACCCAACGCTTAACTTTGGTTACGGTTTTGGTTCCATCAATATTCCATCCAATTACTTCAATTAAGCGATAAGCAAAATGGTCTTTATAAAGGAGCATCTAAAAGATGCTTACTTATAATTGTGTGCATTTAATTTAAGAGTAACAATATACCACATCTAAAATTCTAAAATAAATTGTTTGGTTTTTGCTTTTAATTTTTTATTTTCTTATAATGTAATTTGATGTGTGATAAGGTGATTAAAGTATATAATATAAGTTTTAAGGGTTAAATTTCTATTAAGTGTAACATTTAATTATTTAAAAAATAAATAGACCGGTTAAAATCTAAATTAGAATACACATGAAAAATAAAAATCATACACACAAACTTTAACAAAAGATTTAAATGAAATTTAAATTCGGACTTGAATTTAATAGGATAAATCCTTTTTATGGTTTATATTTTAATTATTATTATTTTTTTAAATAAAAGAATAAAATGGTAATTTCACCTAATATTATTTTTTAGACAGTTTTGTAAATGTTTGATCACGAAGGGCATTATTTTACCTAATTTGTTTTGCTGTATTATTTCACCTAAAATGTTTTTGCTTTCAACTTTTTTTTAACAATGTGGGCTCTTAAAAAAAATAAGTTTTTTTTTTTTAAATATGCAGTTCATTTCAAAGAGCTACCATGGTTTAAATATAGACATGATTTGGTCAGAAATTTCCTTTATGATATGCTAAAACAAACAATATAGACATAATTTGCCCGCTAATCTGCTTCTTTATTATAATCGGATCCTTTTGAATGTATCCTTAAAGTTTATTTGTAGTTAACAAATAAGAATTACACGTTTACGAAAATTCAAATATTATAAACATGATAATCAATAAAAAACCACACAGGTTAATTTTATTTCATTGTTCTTTATATTTTTGATAAATTATTTTATGCTATTAATTGTTGAAATATAATACATATAAGGTAAGTGCCAAGCTATTCTACAAGGAAGACAAAAATGTAAAGGATTTATAGCCATATAAAAAACCTTTCAAAACAAATAATCAAAAATTAATTAAAAAAAAATCATAACTCAAAATAAATCAAAACACGAAAATTAAAAAAACTAAAATGTTTTCGTATATTCCTCATTCAAAACACAAACACACACACACACAATGTTAAGGCTAAAAAATCGTTGTGTCTTTTTATATATCATTGTGTTTTTTGTTTATTTTCATTGTTGATTGTGTCTTTTTCCTTGATATTAAGTCTTTTTTTTCTTGATATTGTGATACATTACTCAACATTGTGTTATATTTTGTTCGGCATTGTGTTATATTTTGGGATCTATTGTGAATTTTTTTTATTTATCATTATGTTTTGTCTATTTTCGTCATTATGTCTTGTGTGTGTGTGTTTTGAACGAGAAACAAGAAGGGGGAATATTTTGGTTTTTATACTTTTTTTATTTTTTAATTATATTTTGAGTTATGATTTTTTATTATTTTTCTTGAAGGGTTTTTTTAGTCTACAAATCCTTTTTCGCAATCAGGTAAATGATATATAGAAACTTATTCAGCATCGCTCTTGTAATAAAGGATTTAACGAGATATTTGTAACATTGTGTTTTTTTTTTGTAAATTAAATTCGCATTAAATCATAAAAATAACTTAAACACAAATGTGAGCAGGGGAAAAAGGAAAGATAACATAAATAGTGTCTATCTTATTTTATTAATAACTAGCTTTTATCCCCTGTGTTATGGGGCTGTTTTACGTTATTCGTTTTAATATATATATATATACACACACACACTCGATTTTATCCCCTGTATTACGGGGGTTATTTTACATTATTCATTTAATATTTATATGTGTATATTTGGATTTTAATTTTATTTATTGTAAGAAAGTTAATAATTAATATACTTGAGGTTTGATGATGAAATGGTTTCACAAATAAATTATATGTTATAATCCGGTTTAAAAGCTATCTGGGTTTGGTGATACCCATTACCCGTTAATTTTCTTTATTATAAAATTGTTTCTTAATTATAAATAATATCTTTTTTTAAATAAAATAGGATATTAATTTTTAGTATATCCCTACTTTATAGGATTTTCATATCAACTATTTGATGAGATTAATTTTTAATATTGTTTTGGTCAAAAATTAACAGATGTGATTTTACAACCAAATTAGTAAAATGGTACTAGGTGCTTGTAAATATGGCTTGAACACAAGATTTGATGCGAGAAAAAAAACCTGTTATCCTTAGAATAACAAGAAAAAAATCTCGGGTGGTGAAAACTATCACCACTAATTTATTAATAACAAAGTGATTACAAGTGTGGAGCTGAAACTCGATCGTGATTACAGAGATTGCGAGTACTAGTAAGTCTTGTGTGTCTAGAGTGTGTGTTGTTTGATCCGAGTAGTGCTCTATTTATACAAAAATAAAGCTAACAATATGGCCTATAATTTAGGAAACTTTGGACTAAATCCAATTAGCCGTTAATCCCCTTAATCAGCACGTTTCTTTTCCTGCCACGATTTATTAACTGAAAGTGCGAGTCTTCGGGAGATCATAGCAACGATCTTTGACCTGGTAAACAAGGAAAGGCTGCGAACAAATTGTTAGTTATATAAAATATTTAGGATACCTGTTACCTTGGAGGATACCGCATCCTGGAGTTCTTCGGAACATAATGTTTGCTGAGGATACTGAAAATCCGAGCCTTAACAATTGTCCCCAAATTTAACAGCTGTAGATATGGGTTACAGCTGTAAAATTTTCAAATTTTGAATTTTGAATTCCTACATGTGAGGTGGATCCTTGCTGCACGTGTCAGTCGTCCGTGACCCCTGAATATCTATATTTATCCAAGATAAATATTTCTTAACCCATTCATCCATCTTCATAGGTAATCTTTCTAATCTCTCTTATTCTTCATCTTCTTAAATCATGAGTCCAAAACTTCATAATTCTGGTATTAAAGATTTTGCATCTCAGAATCTCCTTGCTAACCCTGTGAACGAGATATGCACGTTCAATAACAACGATATTGCGAGCTTACAATCCCGAGGCTGCTTCCCTCCGGGAACCGTTTTCCGACCCTTTGATCCGGCAGCCTTATCTGACTTGGTCTCTAAGACCTGGATTTGTTTTCCTTTTTTGCCATTCAAGATCGGTTTTACTTATCCCTTTCCCGCTTTTACCACCGAGTTTTTTACTAGAACTGGGCTTAGTTTTGTCCAAACCATGCCCATGGTTTGGATGACCTTGTTTGTCTTGGAAAGATTAATTGCTGATCACGATCTTGACTTCACCCTTTCTGAACTTGCTTCTGTGTATGACCTTCGTAGTCATGGTTCCTTCAGATACCTTCTCAAAACTAGATCCAGCCGTACCCCACTTGTTTCTAAAAACACCCAAAATAACGATCAATGGAAGAGATAGTTCTTCTTTGTTAGGAGAGATACTCTCCCTCATCTTGAGAATCTTCCGTATCTTTAGGTTACCAAAAGTAGGATACATTATCTTGAAGATGTATGCCGATAATATCCATAACTGATATGTTTTTTGTCTTTTGCATCTTTGAAGTTCTTCGAGATTGCTCCTCCTACCAAAGAGACTGAGACCAAGCTGAGCTCTTTCTTTCTCATTGACGAGGAGGAAAGGACCTTTCATTTTCAGCCAAGCCTCCAAGAACCATCTCCATCGGCCGGCTCCGTTATGTCTGGTAAGGAATATTGACATGTTAGTATAAATATTCTAAGGATTAGGGATAGTAACCTGTATACTCGTAGGTAAATCTGCCTCAGTCTTCGCTTTGGAAGACATTGACAGCATGGTCTCTACTCGTAGCACCAAGAAAAAGGAAGCCGCTCCTGCCTCCCTACCAAAACCTGAGAGCAGTCGTGCCAAAGGCTCCAAAAAGAGGAAGACCCAGGAAGTATCTGACTCTTTTCCGACGTGCAACCTAGAGTTTAACAAGGCATGCCTTCCGATAGTATCCTCGTATTTTGAGGATAACATATGCTGAGGATATCATAAAGATTTGTTATTTTGGGCAGGGACTGGAGCAGCTATCCTCCAGCTTCAACGATCTGCATTATGAACTTCTTGATGCCAACACCCGCATAGCCGAGATGCTGAAGATCGCCACTACCAAAACCAATCTCCTTGACAAGAAGACCAAGGAAATTGAGGATTTGAAGCAGGAACTCTCGATGGCCAAGAATGAGCTCATCCACCAAGAAGCGGATCGTCTGGTGCAGATCCAAGAGGTTACTGAGGGGGCGAAGAAGTCGGCTACTGTCTCCATTTTCCAGTCCCGGCTTAGGATGGCTAAGGATGCGAAGGATGCGGGTCTGGATACTCCTTTTTGGGATGTGGCTGCTTGGGAGGAAGTTTTGGCTGAGCTTAATGGCGAGAGTGTGGAGGATGCTGGTCTGAGTGGAGCGGAGAAGGCAGCGGAGGAGGCTGTGGAGGCAGCGATCAAGGATGCGGTGAAGGCGGTTGGTGATGAGGCGCAATTGGGCGATGATAACGGTAAAGAAAAGGCTTGAGCCCAATTTTTTATGTGTTTGTGGTTTGATGATGGGTTAACTTGTGATGGTTGTTCAACAATTTAGTTTTCTGTCTTTAAACAATATTATGCTTAGGATATTAGGATACATGGGTGGAGGGATCTTGACTTTCCAAGACGAAGCCCATGTTATCTTGACTTTTGAACATCTGGCAATATTCGGGTGGAGGGATCTTGGCTTTTCAAAACGAAACCCGGGTGTTGCATTTTCAATTTCTTGCACTTATGATTAGTAATAACATAATCTTTTGGCTTTAAGCATTGTGTTCAATATGTATGTTACTTTTACATAACTTATCTGAATAAGTTTTAATTGGAATATTACATATCTTTAATTTTCTGAAATAAGTTATTTCGAGAATAAAGTATCTTGAAAACATGCTTCTTGAACATTTTGAGGATTATATATCTTTAAGACTTTTAATAAAACATCTTGAGGATAATGTATCCTGATCATAAAATATTTTAAGGATTATATATATTTTTAGAAAATATATCTTTAAGACTTATTATATATTGAAATAAAACATTTTAAAGATAATATATCCTTATGCCTTGTGTGAGTTGTCACATTCAAACCAAAAGATCATGCATTGAAATATAAATTGTGTGATAATACTAAGTGTAAAGAGTACCTTCGTGGAGATCATTTATAAATCTAGTTAGCTTACATATGATGTCCCCAACCGTTGATCTTTTTAAGAATCATGCTTCTGGAATTTTGCTAAGTTAAAAACAACTTATTAACATTTCTATACTTAGCGATCTGGCCGATCTCCGATTTGTCAAAACAAAGTTAGATAATCCTGGAGATAAAGCCCATTTACTGGCGATAAAGCCTTTTCACTGGCGACTAGGCCGTTACTTGAGAGACATGAAAATGTCTAAACTTGAGATAAAATTGGGGAAAGTCCCAAACGTATGGACATGATAATGCCGAAACTTTAGATAACATGAAAATGTTAGAAACCTTAGATAACATGAAAATGTTATAAACCATATGTGTGACACGTCTACCACTTATCTTAAGGATTCGGTATATATCCAACAACAGACGGATTATCAGCTGGTCTGGTCCGCCTGCCTCGAACTATATCTGAATCATCGTGCGCTCCAGGCGGCGTTAGAAAGGTGAAGACCTTTAAACCTTAGAAGATATCAAGGATATCATATTCGTGCGCTCCATGTGTTCGTTAGAAAGGTGAAGACCTTTAAACCTTAGAAAATATCAGGGATATCTTATTCGTGCGCTCCAGGCATTCATTAGCAAGGTGAAGACCTTGAAACCTTAGAAGATATCAAGGATATCTTATTCGTGTGTGAGGTGATCAGCCTCTGACTGTTGTGAAGATAGCATATCCTTGGGATAACTACAAAACACTAAGCTCTTAATGAGGGGTGGGTATTAGCCTGGCTAACACCCCTCCGATGCTTAAGTTAGTAAACTTGATTTAGAGATAATAAAGTTAAAAAATGTAAAATAGACGAGGGAACATACCTTTATCCTGAGGATATAAACATACCAGTTAAGGATATTAACAAAAATATGCCTTAAGGTGGATAACATTCCAAGCTCTTGGTATAGGATCACCATCCATGGTGATTAATCTGTAGGCCCCTTTTCCTGCTTCTGAATCAATCAAGTAAGGACCTTCCCACTTTGGAGCTAGCTTTCCATCTGCTGGGTTAGTGGTATTCTGAAATGCCTTTCTTAATACCATATCTCCTACTTGGAATCTTCGAATCCTGATATTCTTGTTGTAGGACTTGGCTATTCTTTGTTGGTATGATTCCATTCTGATCATGGCGAGATCTCTGAGTTCATCAATAGTATCAAGGTCTTTAGAGAGGCTTTGGTTGTTGGACTCAGTATCTTGGATGCTGGTTCTTGCTGTGGGGATCACCATCTCCGTAGGGATAACAGCTTCAGCCCCAAACACCAAGGAGAAAAGTGTTTGTCCCATTGCATTTTTTGAAGTGGTTTTATCAGCTCAAAAAACAAATGGTAGTTCTTCAGCCTATTTTCCCTTCTTAGATCCCAATTTCTTCTTCAAATTGTTGATGATCTTGTTACTAGACTCTGCTTGACCATTAGCTTGAGGATGTACTGGAGTTGAAGTTACCATTTTGATTCCCCAACTTTCACAAAAGTTGGTCGTTCTACTACCGATGAACTGTGATCCATTGTCACAGACAATCTCTGCCGGGATACCAAATCTTGTCAGGATATTACGTTTGATGAATGAGATCACATCCTTTTCTTTAACTTGGACAAATGCCTCGGCTTCGATCCACTTGGAGAAGTAGTCTGTCATGGCCAACATAAAGACCTTTCCACTAGGAGCCTTGGGCAGCTTTCCCACAATATCCATTCCCCATTTCATAAATGGCCACGGGGATACGATAGGATATATTGGTTCAGCTGGTTGATGCAAGATGTTGCTGTGTCTTTGACAAGCATCACATTTTCTGGAGAAGTTCATTGCGTCCTTCTTCATTGTTGGCCAGAAGTAACCTATCCTCAGTATCTTGGATACTAAGGCTCTGCCCCCAGTATGGTTTTCACAATCACCTTCATGTATATCCTTGAGAACTTCTTGTGCTTCTTGATATTCCAAACATCTCAAGTATGGACATGCAAGTGATTTTCTATACAAAACATCATTTAGGATAATATACTAGGTTACCTTCATTCGGAAAGCTTTTGGATTTTCTCCTTCTGGGATCTTGTTATCCTGAATATACCGTATTATAGGATGGGTCCAGGATACCGGATCATCCTCAGTTTTTGAAATTTCCATGACTTCGTGGTTCTCCTTTGTTGCTGAAGTCAAGACATGTATGATGGGTATCTTGATGTCATTAGGTATCTTGAGAGCTGATGCTAAATTTGCCAAGGCATCTACTTCAGTGTTTTCTTCTCTTGGTACCTGTACTATATCAAATGTTTCGAAACACACAGCTAATTGCTTAACCATTTCTAAATATTTTGCTAAGTTTTCCGAATTTACTGCATAAGAGCCCTTAAAATGGTTAGCTAATAACAAAGAATCAACATAAACTTGAAGATACCTGACCTTCATTTCCTTAGCAAGTTGTAAACCAGTTATTAAGGCTTCATATTCAGCCTCATTATTAGTAGTCTGAAATTTACAAGATATAGATAGAGGTATTATGTCCCCCTGTGGCGATTTTAGCAGGATACCTAGACTTGTTCCTCTTATGTTGGAGGCACCATCAGTATGCAAAGTCCAACTCTCCTTAATCTCCAACTGTTGAACTTCCTTTTCTACTTCCTCAAGTATATCCTGGCTAAAATCAGCCACAAAGTCGGTAAGTGCCTGAGACTTGATGGTTGTCCTTGGTTCATACAAAATATCATATGCACTAAGTTTCACAGCCCAGTTTTGCCATCTTACCTGACATTTCTGGTTTTCTCAAAATAGCCTTAATATGATAGTTAGTTTTTACATGAATAACATGAGTTTCAAAGTAATGTCTTAATTTAGTAGAAGCCATTATAAGTGCTAAAATTAATTTTTCAAGATAAGAATACCTAGATTCAGCATCTAGTAGACTTTTACTTACATAATATATCGGATGCTGTTGACCCTCATGATCCTTGACTAAGACAGCACTTATTGCATTCCCAGAAATGGCTAAGTACAAGGATAATGGTTCACCATCAGCCGGCTTCATCAGGAGTGGTGCTGAGGATAAGTATTCCTTCAAGGATACCAAAGCCTTTTCTTGCTTCTCTCCCCATTCGAATTTTTGATTCTTCCTCAGGATATCATAGAAGTCTTTACACTTCTCTGAAGATCTTGAGATGAATCTGTTGTGAGCTGCTATTCTTCCTGTCAACCTTTGGACATCTTTGACGTTTCTTGGTGATTTGATATCCAGGATAGCCTTGATCTGCTCAGGACTTGCTTCTATCCCTCTCTTGGTGACCATGTATCCAAGGAACTTTCTTGCTTTGACCCCAAAATGACACTTGGCTGGATTCAACTTCATGTTATATTCATCCAGGATATCAAATGCTGTTGCTAAGTCTTTGAGATGATCCTCAGCCCTCCTTGACTTTACCACCATATCATCTATGTAGACTTCCATCGTGTCCCCCAGTTGGTCTTTGAACATCATGTTGACCAGCCTCTGGTATGTTGCACCTGCATTTTTTAGTCCAAAAGGCATTGCAATATAACAGTATAGACCTGTGAGAGTCATGAAGGCTGTGTCTTCTTGATCTGAAGGCTCCATTTGAATTTGTTGAAATCCTTAGGATGCATCCATGAAGGTTAGTAGTTCATGGCCAGCAGTTGCATCCACCATTGAGTCAATATGTGGGAGTGGAAATGGGTTTGTTTAGGTCTGTGAAGTCCACACACACTCTCCACTTTCCATTCTTTTTCTGGACCACAACTAAATTGGCTAACCATCTAGGATAGTGGACCTCCCTTATCATCTTGGTTTTGAGTAGCTTCTGCACTTCTTCTTGTATGATAATGTTTCTCTCAGGAGCAAATTTCCTTCTTTTTTGATGTACTGGCCTGAAATATTTATCTATACCAAGTTTATGAGTAATTATAGATTTAGAGATACCTGTCATATCTTCATGTTTCCAGACGAAGGTAGAAGCTCTTTTCTTTAGGAAGGATATCAACTTCATCTCAATATCCTCAGGAATACTTGATCCTCATAATACTTTGATCTCAGTATCCTGAGGATCCAAAGATACTTCCTTTACATCCTGCTCTCTTGCTTGCAGGACCTTCCCTGGCTGTTTCTGTAGTTTCTATGCTTGAGTAGGCTTTGTTGTCCACTTCATTGATGAAGCATAACATTCCTTGGCATCTTGCTGATCACTTTCAATTTTGATGACTTCTCAAGGATTTGGGAGTTTCACACATTGGTGATAAGTTGAGGGTACTGTCTTCGTGTTGTGGATCCAGGACCTGCCTAATATCACATTATAACAAGATAATGAGTCAATAACACAAAATTTTTGTAGAGAGTTAGTTCCCTCAATATATATTGGAAGTTTGATTTCTCCCAAAGTGTTCTTGGTCTTGCCACTGAATCCTACGAGAACTGAGGATTTTGGGATAATCTCCGTTTCCGGGATATTCATCTTCTTCAAGGCATCCATTTGGATAATGTTCACAGAGCTTCCTCCATCAACGAGTATCCTGCGCACAAAATAGTTAGCTATATATAAAGTGATTACCAAACCATCATGGTTGGGATCCACAAGATCACATCGATCCTCCTCGTCGAAGGATATGATCCTTTGAGTTGTCAGTGGAAGTGCGGAGAGGTCTTTCTCCGTTGTCCATCTTTGTTTCTTTGGAACGCTTCTTAGCTGCTGAATATGAGGTTCCACAGATGTCGGATCCTCCTGAGATAAAGGATACAACCTTAGCTCCGGGTGGAGGAGAAGGTGCCTTTTCAGGTATTTTGACAGGATCCTGACTCTTGTTCTTGTTTCTTCCAAACAGTTCCTTCAGGTATCCTTTGCTGAGAAGGTATCCTATTTCTTTCCGAAGTGCTATGCAATCTTCAGTGCGATGGCCAAAGTCTTCATGGAATACACAACATTTGGACTTGTCTTTGATGGATCCGGGCTTTTCATTCTTCTTAGGCCATCTGGCCTTGTCACCTAAATCCTGCATGGCACATATCACACCACTAATATCAATATTAAAACAATATTTAGAGATTTTAGGATACTCTTCATCAGCTTCATCTTCTTCCACGACATTTATCCTGGAATTATCCTGTTTGGAATATGGCTTTGCCTGGAGAACTTTTGTGGAGAGTCTGATTTCCTGTTGATAGACTCATACTTCGGGATAACCAAGTTTCCGTGAGCCTTCTTGTCATCCTCTAGCCGAATGTATCTTAACGCCCTGTTTTTGACTTCATCAAGATTCCTGCATGGAGTCATGACAAGATCATCATAGAAAGGAGAATCCTTCCTTAATATCATCTTGAAGGCTTCAACAGCAGCTGCCATGTCAAGGTTGGGGATTTCCAAAGCTTTCCTGCTAAATCTGGTTATGTAATCCCTTAAGGATTCATTTTTATGCTGAACAATTCTATATAAGTCACCTGTCATTTTCTCGAAAGATCTACTACAAGAAAATTGATTATTGAATAAGTTAATCAAATGAGCAAATGAAGTAATAGTGTTGGAAGGAATACTCAATAACCATTTGAGGGCTGGTCCCGTCAATGTTGAACCAAATCCCTTACACAGGCAAGCCTCTTTGATGTTAATAGGGATGGGGTTAATCTCCATCCTTTCTCTATATTGAGCTACGTGTTCCTCAGGATCTGTGGTGCCGTTGTACAGCTTCATGCTGGGAGTTTGGAATTTCTTGGGGGTTTCTATGTCACATATAGGCCAAGTGAACCTGGATAACCTGTGGCTACCTACGGGGACTTCAGCTATGGGATGTATTATCCCTAGGATATCATGTCTTTCATTTTCTGCAATTCCCTTGCTATCTCGGGAGATATCCCCTTATCCTGCACAGATCCACGATTAGTGTATAAATTTGCATTAAATGAATTGTTACCGAGATCGTAGCTAGGCCTCTGGTATCCTGAGCCTTGACGACAAATATTTCCATTAAGGGTATCCTCAGGATAAGGTGACGCCTGCATTGGGATATCGTCCCCGACATGCACTTCAGAGGACACCATGGGAGATCCTGATGAGAATACGCCCGCTAGCATGGTTGAACGAGGCTGCATGTTGATGGATTATGGCCTCGTTGGTCTAGGTAATTCCGAGGATACCGGAAGATAAGTTCCTCCGTATCCTGATTGCTGTTGAGACGGAGTCCTTGCTGAGTGTGTCCCCAAGGATCCGGGATTCTGAAGGATGGATGATCCTGGAGAACCAAAATCAAGAATCCTGGGCATGATTGGAGTAGCCTCCTGCCCTGGCCTCTTTTTGATCCCTTCAATCTCCTTAAATATCCTTGAGTTGGTCTTTTCTTGCTGCTCCATGTGTTTTGACCTGTTTCATCAAAGCAAAAATGTCATTGTGAGAAATAACCAGGTCTACCTGTGTAGAGGATCCCGCGAAGGGTGGAAGTTCTCCTCTGGGCTGAGTGTTCTTCTTCGGCACTAATGGAGGTCCTGGGTTAACATTTGAAGCAGCGGTGACCACCGGAGCAAAGACTGAACTGGTTTTTGGTTGTGAGGACATTGTAAAGAGAATGAAAGTGAATGAAATAAACGAATTTCAAGGATTGAAGCACCGTAGCCCTACGGTGGGCGCCAAATTGTTTTGGTCAAAAATTAACAAACGTGATTTTACAACCAAATTAGCAAAATGGGACTAGGTGCTTGTAAATATTGCTTGAACACAAAGATTTGATGCGAGGAAAAAACCTGTTATCCTTAGGATAACAAGAAAAAAACCCCGGGTGGTGAAAACCATCACCACCGATTTATTAATAACAAAGGGTGATTACAAATGTGGAGCTGAAACTCGATCGTGATTACAGAGAGTGCGAGTACTAGTAAGTCTCATGTGTCTAGAGTGTGTGTTGTTTGATCCGAGTAGTGCTCTATTTATACAAAAATAAAGCTACGAATATGGCCTATAATTTAGGAAACTTTGGACTAAATCCAATTAGACGTTAATCCCCTTAATCAACACGTTCCCTTTCCTGCCACGATCTATTAACTGAAAGTGCGAGTCTTCGGTATATCATAGCAACGGTCTTTGACCTGGTAAACAAGGAAAGGCTGCAAACAAATTGTTAGTTATATAACATATTTAGGATACCTGTTACCTTGGAGGATACCGCATCCTGGAGTTCTTCGGAACATAATGTTTGCTGAGGATACTGAAAATCCGAGCCCTAACAAATATAATGAGATTTATAACCCGTTTAAGAGCTATCTGGATTCGGTGAGACCTTTACCCGTGAATTCGGGTCAAATGCTTGAGAAGCCTTCATTTACAAATAAAACAATCTGATGGCTTGAGAGAATGGTTGTTTTACATTTTTTGTTTTTTAATATTTAGTTTTTGGATTTTAATTTTCTTTATTGTAAAAAAGTTAATAATATACTTAGCGTTTGATGATGAAAGGGTTTCATAAATAAATGATATGTTATAACCCGTTTAAAAGCTATCTGGATTTGGTGACCCATGACCTGCTTATGTTTTTTACTATAAAATTGTTTATTAATTATAAATAGATATTAAATTTTAGTGTATCCCTATTTTATAGGATTTTCATATCAAATAATTGGTAAGATTAATTTTTAATTTAATGAGATGTTATAACCCGTTTAAGAGCTATCTGGTTTTGGTAATACCCATACCCATGAATTTGGGTTAAATCAATGAGAGGCCTCCATTTAAAAATTAAGCAATCTGGTGACTTTCATAAAAGGAGGGAGCAACCACATCGCGACACATAGGATTTTAGGGTTTTCGTTTATATATATTATAGATATGGATTTTAATTGTATTTATTGTAAGGAAGCTAACAATATAATTAGAATTTGATGATGAAAGTGTTTCACAAATAAATGGGATGTTATAACCCAATTTAAAAGCTATCTGGGTTTGGTGAAATTCATGACCCGCTTATTTTTTTTACAATAAAATTGTTTCTTAATATAAATAATATCTTTTTAAAAAAATTGGATATTAATTTTTAGTATATCCCTATTTTATAGGATTTTCATATCAAATATTTGATGAGATTATTTTTAATTTAATGTGATTATAACCCGTTTAAGGGCTATATGGGTTTGGTGAGACCCATACCTTTGAATTCGGGTCAAATGTATGATAAACCTCCATTTACAAATAAAACAATCTGGTGGCTTGAGAGAAATGTAGGAAGCAACCAGAGAGATTTTAAATGTTTCGTTCATATATATCTAAGATAAAATTATTACTTTTTTTAGAACGACGACTTTCTTGTATTTAAGTAATTAACACACTCTTCAAATTTGGAGAGTCCCGTTGCCCCACTCAGGCCAGACTATGCTGTCTTAACTGGGCCAACGCTGTCTTTTAGAGTTTAGCTTGGGTGTTCCCACAGAAAGCCATACCGCCGACTGCAACTTGACAGTCGTCGTGCTAATTAACACAAGAGCAGAACTATCTGGCGTAACACGCGGTGGGACTAAAACCCGGGTGGGCCCGAGGTCCAAACTGACAACCTTTGCACAAGTACCAGCTGAAATCCTTCATTGCCGATATCCACCTAAAATGACACAAGTGAAAATCGAACTTGATTCTCCATTAGAAAACTCTTGCCATCTATCACTAGGTCCTAATTGAGGGATAATAAAATTATTACATACGGATTCTGTATTTTAATTCACTATTTGCTTGCCGTTTTATTTCCTGGTAGAAGTGAAATGACTCAAAAATATTCGACCTCTTTAATTCTTCATTTCTTGTGGTTTGAACTACATTGCTTCTATAATATATGATTGTTTATTGGATTACATCAAAACAGAAGGCAAGCGGGCAACAAGCTGCGCCGCTACCCCTTTTTGAATCGCTACCCCGTGTTCAGCGGGTCATGCATAGTAATGTTATGACTCCAAGATCAGCAAATATAGTTTTTAAAAGATTGGGTTTTGCGAACTACATTTAAAAATAAATTGGTGTTCAAGAAATTAAAAACAATATAGATAAGTTTTAACTAACCTTTCCTCAATGCCAACACCCAATTCAAAGTCCTGGAAACGATAATTTGTTTAGTGGTTGGATCAAAAATTTATTTCTTTAAAGGTAGAACTATCAAAAAAAAAAAAAAGTTTGAAGGATTTGAACATTGAAGAGATATGGTTCCGGATTAATGTTCAAACCCAAAAACAGCCAAGGTGTCATAAAGGAAAAACGACAAAGAGCGAGCTAAATAGATCTTTACATACTTGTTATAATAGATCGCTACACACAAATATGGAAAATTAGTTAATAGATCGGTACAAATCCTCTTGAGTTTGTGTGTTTTCACATGTTTGAGTCTCTTCCAATGTGTTCGCTTGTTGTGTCCACGTGTTTATTTGTATAGTGGTTGGATCAAAAATTCATTTCTTTAAAGGTAGAACTATCAAAAATAAATAAATAAAAAACAATTTGTAGGATTTGAACATTGAAGAGATATGGTCCCGGATTTAGGTTCAAACCAAATACAGCCAAGGTGTCATAAAGGAAAAACGACAAAGAAAGAGCTAAATAGGTCTTTACGTACTCGTTATAATAGATCGCTACACACGAATAGGGAAAATTAGTTAATAGATCGATACATATCCACTTGAGTTTGTGTGTTGTCACGTGTTTGAGTCTCCTCCAATGTGTTCGCTTGTTGTGTCCACGTGTTTATATTGTATCTTTGAAGTTTTTAGCGGACACTTGTTGATACGCAACAAGGAGCCAAAATATAAGTCTGCGCTTGCATACTTTGCTTCACACATACTGTTCTAGGTCATATAAACTGACCTAATCACGTAATAAACTTCCGTACACATAGTTCCTAAACTAAACACAAGAATATAACTCGAAGTTACATATCCACCCATATCGATCTATTTATCTTCATGTGTAGTTTGAGTCCTTTTTAGTGTGTTCGCTTGTGTATCGATCTGTGTATGTTCAGTTGCAAAGAAAGTAGTTTCAAAGTGAATACAATTTTAGCATTATTAACTCCAACAGTGCACCATTGCTGTACATGGATGGACAGAATAACAAAATACCTTGTATATATGAAAATTCTACCGGACACTCACTGTTACAAATGAGAAGCAATGACATTAGTGAGATCAAATATACTTTGCCTCAAATTTGTAACTCCTATAAGGAGAAACCAACATCATTGACATAATAATTATTTCTCTGCACAAACATTTGAGATGCATGCACCGACAAAAATGTTTTTTAATTTAAACCCACTTCTCTAGACGCATAGTCACCAGCGTTCACTTGCCTCAGTCTTTTTCAAAGTTTATGTTATGTGATTGTGTGTTCGGTTACAACGAAGGGGTGGAGATATATAAGTGTACAACAATATGTATTATGAACTCCGACATTGCACCATCACTACAGGATAGAAACAAAATCAAAAGACCTTGTATATATGATGATCTATCAGTTGCGTGTCGTTATGCAATAAGCCAAGAAATAAGTCTCACCCTAAAAGAAGAGATTGACTTAATGTCTTAACGATTACTACCTTCCTATAGAGTACTACTCTGATACACACATGAACATGACCTATAAAAAATCCAATTCGATAGATACATCTTTGTTCATGTTTTTGCCTCTTCAAGTGTGTTTACATGTTATGTTTGCATGTTCAGTTCCTGCAAAGAGGGAAGGTATGCCTAGAATTGTATACAATTATAATTATAGTCGTTCTTAACTTTGACAGTTCACCATTGCTTAAGGTACACTAGATAGACACAACAACAAAATACCTTTCGCATATGAAACTACCATATTGTGTATAAGAAATTTCTGTTAGACACATTTTGTTACACCATAAGGAGTTAAGATTTAAGTTCCCCTTTATACACTTTGCCTCAAACTTAAGATGCTAAGTTATAAGTAGAAATTTAAGACAATTGATGTAATGCGTGATTCACTTTCCGACAGAGGCTACCTCACTAACTCGCGAAACATGGGAGTTTCAAAAAAAAAAAAAAAAAACCCTCTTCACTACACACAAAGATGAGGCACACAAATTGTTTAACAAATTTATAGAAAATTTTTAAGCCACGTCAAAACATTATATGTGAGTATGTAACGATTCACGAAGTAATTTTTCCTACTTTTTAAGGATGAGCGGTTTGATTATTAGTGCCTTGACCACACACTTGATCTATGATGTAGTTTATCTTTCGTTGTGTGACGATTTTGGTATATTCCGATTTCTCATACACAAGTTACATATATGCACATACAACAATAAAATTGAAAACTCAAAAACATATATTAAACAAAGTACCATTTATTGTCGCTCTTTTTGGGTAACTTTAACTTAGGTTAGCGGAAAACATGTTCTTAAGTAAATCATTACATATTTAGACTTTGTAAATTCGAAAACAACATACGCTCTTAGTGCATTCCTGCACCAGAAACACTTGTAAATACCACATCTGGAGGTGGTGATGGTAGTAGAGTAAGTGCTAATATTCCGCTTATTGCAGCAGCGACTGCTCCCGCAACAAATGCTGGTAAGTTTCCATGCCCAAACAGTTTGTCCCATGGCCCGCTTACTAGCGATACAAACATCTGTAGCAACAATAAAATGTTTACGAACAAGATTAGATATAAATGATGAATTGATCCTTCTTGAAAAAGTTACATCTATGGCTATAAAGATAGATTGTTAACATATGGTCATACCTGAGGTATAACAATTGCAAGGTTAAGAAGTCCTAATGATAAACCTGTTAAACAAAAACAACATGATGTTATAACTTGGTTATATTGTATAGAACATGACAAAATTTGTTACTTTTACCTTGTCCTACTACATCGGAGTCGTTAGAAAACATAGAAGCCAAAGCACAAGGAACACTAAATGTCACCTGAATAAACATAGAATTACTATTAACTATTAAATTCGTTTAATAAAGATAAAAGATACCATATCATTCATTCTACACTTTTATGACTTTTACATCATCATTTCAAACTTTATTATTCTTAATATTATATTTCACATAAATTGAGAATGTTTATATGCCATTTACCCTATTAAATAGCATTTAGAACCTAAACTAAATTCATTGACTTGAATTAAAAAATAAAAATACAAAAAAATAGCATTAATTAATTTTAATTTTCTCACCGAGAGTGGAATGCCAAGAAAAGCAAAAACGGCAAAAGCACCACCCTTGACACCGGAGGACGGTGGCCGAAGAACCTCAACACCGTTGACCATCTTATAATGCCTTGAATCATTAGCCATCTTTGTAACCAACGCAGTCATCGCCAAACACACAGCCAGAAGCAAGTTTGCACCACCCCACAGCTTCTTAACTCCGCCACAAACCCGCCCAATACGCTCTATCCCGAGCGACACAAAACCAACCACAACCGAGTTAATCAACAGCCCAAACGCCCCGGCACGCACACCGCTACTATACAAGTCACTGTGTTTAGTTTTCGCTCCATAAACGTCACTGCCCATCCAGTCAGTGTCATAAATGAAGAACGGAAACCACGCAATCCAGTTAAGACAAGTGACTAGTAATAATATCCACACTGGGCGCGAAAGCGACTTTACCGCTCCGAACATTTCGCTAAAGAAGGGCGTCTTCGTGTCTTTCCGCTCTTCCCCGATCACTACGGTTTCGGGTTGGTAAACGTCTTCCTTAACCAAGGTTAAGGCTAAAATAGTAATGCTTAGTAATAGTACAATGGCTAAGAAAAAACATGTTTTCAAATTAGCACAATATATATCACAAGCATTTGTTTTAGTAAACGGAAATATTTTATGAAGACCGGTCACGGACCCGGCCGCGTAACCAAGAACATTCCCAACGCCCATAAAGAACGCAAAAAGTGAGTTCCCGGTTCGGATTCCGCTAGAATACGAACCAGCTAAATCCGCAAGGAATGCACGGCACTGTCCTTGAAGCATGTTATTAGCAACGTCCAGAATCCAAAACCCTACGACATAAACAACTATCGAGCGGGGTTTCGGGGTTTTTCCAAGCTTATCACCAGTCGATACGCCAATGTCAACCGCGTAGCCAATGAGAAACACGGCTATAGCGACCAGGACGGCCCCACCAGCGATGAACGGCCTACGACGGCCATATTTGGAGGTGCAACGGTCGCTGTAGTAGCCAACCAAGGGTTGCACGATCATGCCGGATATGGGTCCGCAAAGCCAGATGTATGCGCAAAATGTGTGCGGGATTCCTAGTAGTTGGACATACGGCGTTAGAAGCGAAAGCTGTAACGCCCACCCGAACTGGATACCGGCTGCAATGGCGGTCACCATTACGATCTGCCATATCGGCCTTTGTTGCGGCTCGGACGATATGTGGTTCCGCAAGTTAAAAGGCGGAGGTGAAGGCAAAGGCTGAGGCAGGGGGACATTATTATCGTTTGCTAAACTCATATTGCTGCTGCTTTCCATTGTGTGTTTTGTTGAAAAGTTATTTTTGTTTTCAGTGAAGATTGGTGTGGTTGAATTTGTGAATTGAGGCCGGTACTTACGGATAAATCGGCAGTAAATGCATTCACATACGTACAAGAATTTGACCTTTATATAATTTAGTTGAAAAGGTTGTGTTGAATGGATTTTGTTTTTATGCAAATGAAGACGTATGAATGTACCGAATCGATATCAAAGTTTTGAGTTTTGATATCGGTATGGTAACGGTATTTTTTGAATTTTATCTTAAAGATCGATATCGGTACAGTACCGATCTCATCTCTAATGAAGACTATGTAGTTTTAATTATTTTTATTTTATTTTAATATAGTGACTATGTGTAATAAATGATTATATTCATTATCCGAATGAGGATTTCACTTCATAGGATTAACCGGAAAAACGCATTTGAAATGTAATTAACTTAATAATACTTTTCAAGGAGTTAATGATTATAAGATACGGTGCATAAATAAATAGGTAAAATCAAAGTAGAATTTCGGTTAAAGAGAGAACTATAAAACTAATAAAAAAATATTTTTTATTTTATTTTAAATATATTATATATTTTTTATTTTAGTTTTCTTATATGTTGTTATTCTTTATTAGAAAAAATATAAAAATTAAACAAAAATATTAAAAATTATATATATATTTATATATATATATGCTTTTTAATATTTTGTCCACAACTCACATATGCAATAATATGTATTTCATATATGTAATTGTGTTATATTGCATATAATACAACATTATTGTATATATTTAATACATACTATTGTATATATATGTATATATATATATATACTAGGATAATAACCGGTTTAATCACGGGTGGAAAATATATCAAGAAACAATATAAAATGTAAAAAACATATTCAATCAACACAAATATTTGACATAAGTTTTTTACTTGCAGATATTACAAAAGATGTTAAACTATGTCTATAACATA
This sequence comes from Bidens hawaiensis, assembly GCF_021521415.1. Taxonomy (NCBI): domain Eukaryota; kingdom Viridiplantae; phylum Streptophyta; class Magnoliopsida; order Asterales; family Asteraceae; genus Bidens; species Bidens hawaiensis. The sequence goes on along the minus strand of NW_027491293.1, from coordinate 1,143,232 downwards.
AAAAGAAAATACTTTATAAATAAATAAGGAATAATATAACATAAATGAACCATTATACCTGAAAAAAAAAACACATTAGTAACAGATTTGTAATATTATTTGAAAACTAAGCTTACAAATACATACCAGGTTTAAACTTATATTTTTCACCCGTGTAGAGTTTTCGTTCAAAAACCTTTTGAAACAAAAAATGTTGGGTTTAAAAATCGTAGCTTGCATTCGATTCTCCTGTCATGAAATAATAATAATAATAATAATAATAATCATCATCATCATCATCATCATCATAAGAAACATGTGTAGATAATTAATGAAAAGAGTAGTATAGAGAAAGGAAAATATAAAATAATAAAAAACTTACAGATTGATACATGATGACCATCTCCATCAAGAAGTACTCGTTTGGAGTGTTTGCTATCCTTGACGGTCTATACTCACAAAACTCTAACCTTAACTGTGGATGGAGATGTTTTGAGAAAACATCAATTTCATCCAAAATTGTAAAGCTTTGAATCTCCATTGTAATCTGTTTTAAATCAAACGATAAAGACTTTACTGAAATAATTCGTTTAAGTATAAAATTTATAATTAACAGTTGAATAACTTACTTTGTAAAAGCTTCAAAGGCAGAAGATTATTTTAATGTGGAGAATGCATCTATGAGCGGATGTTATATACTACATATGGAGATGTTTATATTTGATAAACATCGTAAGTTTAGAAACCGTTTTAATTAAATAATAAATACAATAAATCGAATTCAATATATATAATATACATCCTATAAATAGAACCTTATAAATAAGCCTATAAATGACGCATATAATTTCTAATAAAAATCCGGAGCTTGATTTTTGGAACTACCAAAAATTAGACATCTAACTATAATAATAAACCAATTTGACTTGTTGACTAATTTAGAAACCATTTTAATTAACCCATTTTCTTTTCTTTTATTTTTATTGAAATGTTTGTCGGGGATCCATCCCTTTTAAAAAAAAATTCCTGATGTGTATTTTGTAAGATTGTTTTAATTGTTTTTTTTTTGTAAGATTGTTGTTGCATGATTGTTTTAATTAAAAATAATAATTTTTGTAAGGTTGTGAATTTCTAGTCAATATATAACTAATTGATCAACTGTATTAAAAAAGATTTTAGTTTTCAAAAATTACAGTTTATGTTACCAAAAATTAATTGTAAATATGTGGAAAATCATTATATGAAAATGTGATGATGTGGAGTCCTATGTGGATATCCTATATTAATAACACGTGAATAGAATTGAGTTGCTTTATTATATTAGTTAGATTAGATTATAACAATTAGGTTCATATCCATATATAATATGATTTTCAAATTTTAAATTGATAGGTCATAAAAATAAATTAATATTAGTGAAACTTGGAAAAAGGCGTGTTATGAACAAAAAAATCACAATATATAAACATAATTTTAAGTAACAAACAAATTAAACATCATATCGATTAGCCGATAATTTAAAAAAAAATCATACCTTTAAACCCTAAATAGGTAAAAACACAAATCGATCAATAGAAATAGATTAAATATCAAATCTATTAATCGATAGTATAAAAGAAATCATACAGTTAAATCGTAAATCCAATAACAGTGAATCAAGTTGATGTTGTTTTTCACAAAAATTGATTAAACACTTAAATATAAATCATACCTGGTAATTAAAACGATGAACATATTTGATGTTGTTTGAATTATGAAACCGACAAATCATGAAGAACCGGTTATAGATGAGGCGAAGAATCTGGTTACAAACGATGAGGAACGTTATGATTTTTGAACGAAGCATGTGTCTTTTAAAGAAGAAACGATGAACAATTTAAACCTAGTAAATTTAATAAGATTTTTAATTCTAACAATAATTAGAATAATTAATATCATAATTACATTAATAAGTTACAAAAATATATAAGTCAATATCATTGATTAAAATTTTATTGTGAATATGTGGAAAATAGATTTATGGAAGGTTGATGACATGGAAGCCTATGTGGACAACCTAGGTGAAGGACATGTGGACAAAATTGTGTTGCTTTAATATATTAGTTAGATGTTGTTCTTCTAAAAAAATGATTAAACACTAAAATATAAATAATACCTGATAATTGCAAACGATGAACATATTTGATGTTGTTTGGATTATGAAACCGACAAATCATGAAGAACCAGTTATAGATGAGGCGAAGAATCTGGATATAAACGATGGGGAGCGTTATGATTTTTGAACGAAGCATGTGCCTTTTAAAGAATAAACGATGAACAATTTAAACCTAGTAAATTTAATTAGTTTTTTAATTCTAACAATAATTAGAATAATTAATATCATAATTACATGGTTTATTGGATTTTAATAATCCCTGCTGACTGGTATTGGCCGATAATAATCTCTATTCATTTTATCACCGCTGGCAGTTCCAAATTTAAAAAAGGTGACCCCCAATGGTCCCCCGTTAAAAATGACTTAACGGAGTTATACTTTTTTCTGAATTTCAAACTATTGATTTAGGGCTTTTGTTTGAAAATAGGATACGAGTTGATTGATGTAAAACTTAGCTCGAAACGGTGATCCAAACGACTTGATTTTTGTTAATTGCAAGTTCAAACAACCGAATTGAAACATTGTTTCGTTGTTTTGGAGCACCATTTGGAACGAAGCTTTACATCAATCGACTCGTATCCTCCTTCCGATCAAAAACCCTAAAACATTAGTTTGAAAATCGGAAAAAAAGTATTAACGCCGTTAAGTCATTTTTAACGGGGGACCACCGAGGGCCAACTTTTTTAAATTTGGAACCGCCAGCGGTAATAAAATGAATATGGATTATTATTGGCTAATACCAATCAATAGGGATTATTAAAATCCAATAAACCTAATTACATTAATAAGTTACAAAAATATAAAAATCAATATCATTGATTAAAATTTTATTGTGAATATATGAAAAATAGATTTATGGAAGGTTGATGACATGGAAGCCTATGTGGACAACTTAGGTGAAGGACATGTGGACAACATTATGTTGCTTTAATATATTAGTTAGATTATATGCAAAAATAAAAATAAAAAAGTCAATATAATGAATATGTGCAATAGTGTTGTATTACATATATACAATAGTGTATATATGCGCAATTTTGTTGTATTTGTATATCTAACTAATATATTAAAGCAACATAATTTTGACCACATGTCCTTCACCTAGGTTGTCCACATAGGCTTCCATGTCATCAACCTTCTCTAAATCTAATTTCTACGTATTCACAATAAAATTTTAATCAATGATATTGACTTTTATATTTTTGTAACTTATTAATGTAATTATGATATTAACTATTCTAATTAATATTAGAATTAAAAAACTTATTAAATTTACTTGGTTTGAATTGTTCATCATTTCTTCTTTAAAAGGCACATGCTTCGTTCAAAAATCATAACGCTCCCCATCGTTTGTAACAAGATTTTTCGCCTCATCTATAACCGGTTCTTCATAATTTATCGGTTTCATAATCCAAACAACATCAAATATGTTCATCGTTCGCAATTATCATGTATGATTTATATTTTAGTGTTTGGGATCGATTTTTGTGAAGAGCAACATCAAATCGATTCACTATTATTGGATTTAGGGTTTAACTGCATGATTGTTTTATACTAACGGTTAATAGATTTAATATTTATTCTATTCCTATTATCGATTTATGTTTTAATCTATTTAGGGTTTAAAGGTATGATTTTTTTTTAAATTATCGGTTAATCGATATGATGTTCAATCTGTTTGTTACTGAAAATTATGTTTATATATTGTGATTTTTGTTTCTAATACGCCTAATTTGACTACATGTATTAGATTCCTCATTTTTCGTTATGTGGGCATCCAGTAAGCAAGAGATTTCATTTTAAGGATTCATGTGAATGATGTAGTTCAAGTACACATGAAGGTTGTTTGCAAAAAAGACTTGGCTTTAAATGTGAATACTCTTCATGTGATCAGGTATGTCAGGCGGTTTAATTCATGTAAACTAAGTATTTGTATGACTTTGACCTAATTGTTTAATTTTTTTCTAATGTATATGTGTTGAAATTTACATAATGTTTATTTTTGTTGTATTTCAATTATTGTGTATGAGGCATGACATTTTGGATGTTGATTTAGTTAGACGACTAATTTTCAGTTAATATGTGTTTTTATTCTCATGTTATCAGTTATAAAGATGTTTTAACTTTTTATTTATCTTTGTTAGTATTTGTATGTTTTTGTATTTAAATTAAAATAATAATTTAATGTCTCATAATTTATGTAAAGGTATCGTTTTTTATATAAATATGACATTTGCATTTACTAAATTAATAATATATACATATATATGACGTTTAAAATATGTTCTACCCGTGTGTAATACGGGCACTATCCTAGTACAACATTATTGCACATATATACAATACACACTATTGCACATATGTAATACACCACTATTTCACATATGTAATAAAAAAGTCGATTTATTTCATATGTGCACTATATCGAGTTTTTTTTTATTTTTATTTTTTTCTGGTGAAGTATAACAACATATAAGAAGGATTAAAAAATGAAAATATTTAAAAAAATAAAAAATATTTTTTATTAGTTTTCTAGTCATCTCTCTAATAAAGAGTTTTCTCTTGATCATGCATCTAAATAAAACATGTATATATATTTTCAAGATCATGTACAAACCATGTGCTAAGCGTTTAAGTGGAAAGAATCAGGTGGTGATATTCTAGTAATTATCATAATTACGTTATAACATTTTAAGCTAGCGTAATAAAATTACGGGGTACCTGTAAAACTATAGTGCAAGTTTTATTACACTAGTTGAAAAATATGTTGTAGCGTAATACGATATTTACACAATTATGAAAATGACACCGCGTTATTTCTTTCACTTCATATGATTTTTACGTTTAAAGTCATCTATATTTGATGCAAACACTATATATAGTGTTAGGATCACATACAAAAAGTTTTTAATTAATGTGAGAAGTGTACGGTGAGTTAGGGAACTATGGGATATCAAGATTATGGAAAATAAAATCAACGAGGAATTGACCTTATATTTAAAAAAATCAATGAATATTTTGTATGAGCAGCCATAAATATCATGAAAAATATTCTTATTTCATTGTATAAAATTAAACCTACATTTATATTAAAAAAAACATAAAAGTAATCATTTTAAATAACTTAAATAAATATAACAAAAGATATAACAACTAAAATAGAAAAACAATAATTTTCATTATATATTTAAAAAATATTCATTAATTTAAAAAAAATCAAATATATAAACATTCATTAATTTATAATAAAGAGACAAACTTTCAATTTTGAAATATTTCATACTAGGATAATAACCCGTGTTACACACGGGTGGAAAACATATTAAGAAACAATATAAAATATAAAAAAACATATTCGATCAACACAAATATTTGACATAAGTTTTTTACCAGCAGATATTACAAAAGATTTTAAACTATGTCTATAACATAAAAAGAAAATACTTTATAAATAAATAATTCAGTAAATAAGGAATAATATAACATAAATGAACCATTATACCTGAAAAAAAATAAAAAAACAAATTAGTAACAGATTTTGTAATATTATTTGAAAACTAAGCTTACAAATACATACCAGGTTTAAACTTATAATTTCACCCGTGTAGAGTTTTCGTTCAAAAACCTTTGAAAACAAAAAATGTCGGGTTTAAAAACCGTAGCTTTCATTCGATTCTCCTGTCATGAAATAATAATAATAATAATAATAATAATAATAATAATAATAAGAAGAAGAAGACATGTGTAGATAATTAATGAAAAGGGTAGTATAGAGAAAGAAAAATATAAAACAATAAAAAACTTATAGATTGATCCATAAGGACCATCTCCATCAAGAAGTCCTCGTTTGGAGTGTTTGTTATCCTTGACGGTCCATACTCTTAAAACTTTAACCTTAACTGTGGATGGAGATGTTTTGAGAATATTAATTTCATCCAACATTGTAAAGCTTTGAACCTCCATTGTAATCTGTTTTTAAATCAAACGATAAAAGACTTTACTGAAATAATTCATGTAAATATAAAATTTATAATTAACAGTTGAAGAACTTACTTTGTAAAAGCTTCAATGGCAAAAGATTGTTTTAATGTGGCGAATGCATCTATGAACGGATGTTATATACTACATATGGAGATTTTTGATAAACACCGTAAGTTCAGAAACCGTTTTAATTAAATAATAAATACAATAAATCAAATTCAATATAATGCAATATACATCCTATAACTAAAACCATATAAATGCAGCATATAATTTGTTTTAATTAAATAATAAATACAATAAATCAAATTCAATATAATGCAATATACATCCTATAACTAAAACCCTATAAATAAGCCTATAAATGCAGCATATAATTTCTAATAAAAATCAAGGGCTTGATTTTTGGAACTACCAAAAATTGGACATCTAACTTTAAAAATAAACCAATTGACCTGTTGACTAATTTAGAAACTGTTTTAATTAACCCATTTTCTTTTATTTTATTTTTATTAAAATGTTTGCGGGGGATCCACCCCCTTTAAAAAAATTCCTGGTATGCATTTTGTAAGATTGTTGTTGCAAGATTGTTTTAGTTAAAAATATCAATTTTTGTAAAGTTGTAAATTCCTTGTCAATATATAACTAATTGATCAACTATATTAAAAAAGATTTTAGTGGACAAATTGGTTTTGCTTTAATATATTAGTTAGATTAGATGTAATAAAATCAAAGTAAATGTTAAGTTATGAATTCAAAACTTCAAATGTTAAGTTTTAACCAATGCTTGTGTTATATATTGGTTTAAATGCTAATTAGCATTAGGATTAAAATTAATTGATTAATTATCTGGAAATTATAAGCATGGAAAATGGATGACATGGAACATTAGGTGGACACCCTAGGAGATGGACAAGTGGACAAATTGATTTTGCTTTAATATATTAGTTAGATTAGATTAGATTATATGTAATAAAGTCAAAGTAAATGTTAAGTTATGAATTCAAAACTTTAAATGTTAAGTTTGGTCAATACTTGTGTTATATATTGGTTTAAATGCTCATTAGCATTAGGATTAAAATAATTGATTAATTATGTGAAAATTATAAGCATGGAAAGTGGATGACATGGAACATTAGGTGAACACCCTAGGAGAAGGACAAGTAGACAAATTGATTTTGCTTTAATATATTAGTTAGATTAATGCTTTTTTTTAGATATTAATGCTTAAAATTTGTTTAGATATTTCATATTAATAATGCTTAAAATTTGTTTATACATTTCAATTTAGTTTTTAGGGTTTTTTTATTTAATTTATGCCTAAATACAGTTTGAAATTCGTTTTTTTATATTAAATATATTTAATGCATTTGTTATTTAAAATATTCACCAAGCCTTGTTTTTTATTCAGCATAAATATATGAGCATTCGGTTTCATTAAACCGGTGTTGGCGGATGGTGTTGTTGACTAAACCAAGGAACCTGATTCTCCATGAAAGACGCCCCAGACACCCTTATGTTAACACTAGTATAATTATTATTGCATTATAGATTTGAATTTGAGTAGTGTATATGTGTAGGTTGGTTCTTATCCTACAAAGATTACAAAACCATTGGTGCACGACACGTATCATTGTACGATGGGTAAATGTGTCCGCACCATAATCATACGAAAGTAACAACTATTATGCACAAAGTTAGATAATTAACACAGATTACGCAAAATATATAACCGCGATACATAAACAATTACGTGACATATATAGTTAACAATTACACAATTTATACAGATAATTATGTAGCGTATATTTTAATTACGCAACTTATACAAATAATTATGCAATGTATATTATAGTTACAGCAACATATGTTTAATAATAACTAGATATAATTTCGCACATTATACCCCATATATATATTTTTTAAATCAATTTAGAAAACACATGATAATATATACTCAAAATAAATTGAATAATATACTTAATGTTATTATATATTTTTTTAAAAGTAATATTTAAAATAATAATGTGTAACTATCTGCATTTTGAATATATATATATAGGATTAGGCTCATTTCAAAAGTGATTCTTATAGCGAGAAGTGCGATAAGTGATCTCAACCATTAGATTATTAATCAATGGTTGAAACATTATTACATTTATTGTAATTAATAAAATTTGAAAGACATTAAAATAAATAAAAAAGGGTAGTTTAGATAGAATAAAATAATTCATAATTTAATTTATCTCATCTATCCTTAAATAAAAGCTCAAAACATAAATATCCAGAATTTATGATTCGTAAGTTACAATTTATTTATTTTATTATATGTTAATGTAAGATTTAATTTTGTTCTTTTTTCACCAATAAAAAGTTTTTAATTTATAACATTTAAGCAAAATAGTATCTTTATCATCGATTGCTCTTTTGAAAAAAAATAATTTGAAGATGCGTAAGACAGGAAAAAATGTGTATGAAGAAATTGAAAATATGTAAGAGAAGAAATAAGATGTGTATGAGAAAAATAAAATTGTGTGGGAAAAAAATTAAGATGTGTATGAGAAAATTAAAGATGTGTAGGAAGAAAATTAAGATGTGTATGAGGAAATTAAAGATGTGTAAGAAGAAATTAAATATACTTTAGAAAAATTGATGATGCGTAGGGTGAAAGAAAAAAGTGTACGGCGAAATTGTAGATGTGTAGGAAAAAAATATGTTGTGTATAAGAAAAATAAAAATGTGTAGGAAAAAAAATTAAGATGTGTATGAAAAATTGAAGATGTGTAGGAAGAAACTGAATATGCGTAGGAAACATTTGAAGATGTATATGACGACAAACATGCGTATAAAGAAATTTAAAATGTGTAGGAAAAAATTAAATATATGTAGGAAAAATTTGTAAAGGTGTAGGAAAAAATTATAGTTGTGCAGAATGAATTCAAGATATAAAGATATATTTAATGTTTTATGAATTTATTAATTTTTTAAATCTTTTAGTTATTATGATTAGATTAATTATATTAGTTAGACATGTAACTTGTATTGGTTTAATTATATATATTAATTGGAGAGGTGATACATTTATATTACTCTAATACCCTTTTCATATATTTTTAATGATTCAAGATTGAAAATTAAATGAGTGGTCCAGATTGACTTCTCGCACTTCTCGTTGTAAATTTACTTTTTGCATGAAGCATCCCCTATATATATATATATATATATATATATATATATATAAGGGGGATAATTTGAAAATTCTTGTTAAGTTTTAAGAACTTAAGAACTTCATTCTTAACCACACATTTAATTAAATAAATTAGATTAAGTGGTTGAGATTAAATATGATTAAAATAAAATAGGCGAGAGAATAAAGATGTACAATGATTACGCTAATTTAAACGTCTGTTACACATATATAAAAAGTCGACCCGGTGTGTAAAAAATTATATAATTTTTTTACGTACATGTAACCTACATATATTACGTATATGTAACAGACGTTTAAATTAGCGTAATCATTGTACATCTTTATTCTCTCGCCTATTTAATTTTAACGTATATGTAAAAAAAATTCAAAAAAAAATTTGTTACGTTGAGTTCTTTCGTGTTCTTAAAACTCAAAGTGGTTTTTAAAAGAAATCAATTCTATATAACATGCATATGTGTATAAAAGAAATACAAAGTGCTATAGATATTTACTTTCTAAAAATTAAAATATTTTTTCTATCTTTTGGCCAAAATATTATTAGTTTGTCCTCGTATGAAATGCCTAGAAAATTTTCTATTTGTTGTACATTCAAAAAAAATAACTAATTATAAACCTAATATTGTGGACCATAAATGGGGTTGTAAACACCTAAACGCTAAAACACTAAAGTTAGTCCTAATGTGTTTGCTAACATATACGCAATTAATTACGCATTTTGCAAAGATATGCAACTCGCTCAACCATCTATTGTTCAGCCACTGCTCCTTGCGTAGCTTGTTCCACACAAGGTTTTAATAAAGAACAAATGAGCTTACGTCCACTTTATATTCCACATTTCGTAAATTGTATGTGTTTTAAACTATGATGAATAGTTGATAAAATTCATAGTAAATTTGAATGTTAGTATTGCTAGCCATCTTTAATGGATGTATATTAATTCATAAACTCTTATGTGATCGATTTTAGCTTCTTACCTTGATTCTATATCTTCATGATCCAAAGTGGTTAGTAAACGATGAAAGAAACAAATCAACTTAGTTTAATAATGCCATGTGTATTCACTAGTTATTAAGAGGCACAAAGATGGCAACCTCTCATCTAAGCAGGATAAATAAATCCTATATTGACTACATAGGACTTTCATGCGTTGCATGTCATACTTCACGATGACCCTTATAACTTTGTAGCTAAAGATCATCGTTAAATCACGTCAAAGCATATGTTCCTCACAGCTTAGTCCCAACGTGTATGTCACATATGAGGAAATGCATCTGTTGCAATTTTGAAAAGTGAACAAAGGGATTACAAGTCATTTACAAAAATACAATAAGCATAGCAAATTTTATTTAGGGTTTTGATTGATGAAATATGACATATTAAATGCGTACGTATAATAAAAATGCCGAGGTAAATATGGTAAAGAGCAATGTGGCGGCGACATGGGTGAGAAGAAGAAAAGGAAGTAAGCAAAGCAAGAGCTAAACTGATAGAATACTATGCTATAGGAAAGCGGCGACCACGGAGGTAGGTTTGCTGAGGATAAAGTGGAAAAGAGGAAATTAACGACAATAAGTGTAATAAATGAGAAAAAGAGCGACGAGACAAGAACATAAACAAGTAAGGGCTGACATCAGAATGTTAGATCGGACAACATTATGGTGCATGTGCGATGACTCCATACGTCACATTGCTGACGCCACATACGCATTAAATGTAATAAACTAAAATTTGGATACATAATAAATTAAAATCTAACGCACGTCTACTCAGCTAAAAAATCAAATGAAATTTATAATGATCATTATGATAACAACTAATTTAGAAATTGTTATTTTATATATATATATATATATATATATTAGAGTTTGAATCAAATACAAATAAAATTAACGTGCTAAACATGAGAATCAAGTAGAGTAATTACGTAATTACTCTACTTGATTCTTACTTTTAGCACGTTAATTCATTTGTACGTTAACTTTCCTCTATATATATATATATATATATATATATATATATATATATATTGACTGAAAGTTTTAGTGGAAACTATATTTCTAATACTAAAAATAAAAATCATGTAATGCCTCGAACCTTAGGTGTTATGATGGTTGGTTTTACACACGCAACATATTTTTTATAATTAGATTATATATATATATATATATATATATATATATATATATATATATATATAGACTGAAAGTTTTAGTGGAAACTATATTTCTAATACTAAAAATAAATAATTATGTAATGCCTCGAACCTTAGGTGTTATGATGGTTGGTTTTACACACGCAACATATTTTTTATAATTAGATTTTATATATATATATATATATATATATAGACTGAAAGTTTTAGTGGAAACTATATTTCTAATACTAAAAATAAATAATCATGTAATGCCTCGAACCTTAGGTGTATGATGGTTGGTTTTACACACGCAACATGTTTTTTATAATTAAATTATAACATTAAACGACACTGGAAATAAACGTCATATGCAATATAAATTGTCTATGATCGATAAACAAACAAATGCAACGTAACATTTCGGATTTTTCAAACCGTATTCATTTACGTTTAACCCGATCCGGGAATATTTTGGATTACTATTATTAATCAAAAATCAAATCTTTATAAGTATTAAATTCCTAATGTTCACTTTAGGCCCTTGTACTTTAAATAACGTTTAAATCCTAATGATTTCATCAAAAAAGTGCATTTAAAGACCAAACACCAAACTAAAAGAACTAAACTTGTAAAAAAATGAAACTTTCCCCTCCTAAACCTCGGAGCGCCGCGCGGGCCGACCCCTCACCCCTGTCGCGCGCCGCCTTGGCCTAGCTGGTCATCGTTTAACTTGATTTCGTTTCTAAACTTGTTTAAGGCATAAAATCGTTTATTTATAGGCATGTTTGAGTGAATTAAGGTCCAAGTAAACATCATATAACTAAATATCATTCCTAATTCGTTTCCCTCTGCCCAAAATCAGATCTTTATGGATCTTTCGACGATTCTTTCCTTAAAACGCATATACTTGCTTAAACGGGCCAAAAAGCCTATAATTAGTTCGATTTAGCTATTCCTATATAAACAAGTCATAACCATCTGCTGTAAACCTTAATCTAACCCATACACCTCCTCCAGCCGTCACCTACCTCTGCCCATTCTCAAACCCTTCGGTTTTTGCATATTCGTTAAAGACACAAGCCTTGACGGTTGACTTTGCTTGCTTTAGGACCTTTGACTCATCGTTTCTCCTTGTTCTTTCACTTTCCGGGTAAGTTGTAAACTGTAAAATCGTTCATACATATTTCCTAGTCAATAACCTTCAATCAATTTCGGTGATTGAAAGGTGTTGACTGGTCAATTGCTTCAAAACCCGATAAAGGGTAAAACAGTCAACAACTTTGACTTCTCGTTTTCTCATACTTCTGGTCGGATTCAATGTTCGGTCCAAAAGACTTTTATTCTCGCAATTAAGTTTTAAGGGTTCTGACCAAAACCCGACTCGCGACTCGAAGTTCGGATTCTGGTCAGACTCGACTCGTTTAAACATTAAAATCAACATAACTAGAATTCTACTCATCCGTTTGGATTGATTCCAGCGGCATTAAGTTCGTTTTTATTTATGGTTTCATATCACAAAGTTTCAAATTCTGATCATTAATCTCGTTGGACGCGTATTGGACGACTCGCTTAAATCATTAGTTCGTTTGTCGAATTTATTAATCACTTGCCTTCCGTCTAAGGTGTGTTTTATCATTCCCCTATTTTACTCGATTTTCATAAATGTTTTGGGGACATATGCGTATATAATACTATATATACATATCTATATATACATACATATCAAAATAGCAAACGTGTAATTGTGTGTGATTAATCAAATCTATTTGTTATGTGCTTATGTGTTATTGTATTGATTTGCTTGACATATCCCCTTGGAGAGGGTTCTCATTCTCATTGACCATCGCCCGATTCGCTTGGCAACGGTCTTATACACATTATTTGCTCATAGTTGATTTACCGGCACCCAATTCGTTTGGCGATGGTTTAATCGACAACTTACTTGCTTATGATTTGATTTCATTACCGCACTTATTACGTTTTGCTTATTTATTATATTAACATTACTTTTGGTATCAAAACTTGGTGGTAAACTCACTCAACATGTTTGTTGACAAAACTCCATTTTCTACGCATATGCAGGTTGCTTGTATTGAAGATTGAAGTTGGACACGTAGACAAGACCTTAGGATATAATCAAGATAATCGTTATATGAACTCATATTTGTGCATTTGAATTGTTTTGTATATTTGAATAATGTGTGTATATTTGTAAATAATTAATTAGATATTGTCACATTTTATATATGATAGTATCTTCGAGCTGTGAGCAATTGGATCACGCCCCGGCATTTCCGCCTTAGGTTGGGATGTGACATGCAAGTCCATAATAGATATCCCACTCTGATGCCCTACGGCAAGCTCTCACGTCCCTAACTAGACACGCTCTAAACTTTACCTTATATGCATATTACAAGTCAACGTTTTTAAGTAGTTTATAGATTTAATTACTTTAAAACAAAAGGGGATTTAAACTATAAAACGTAATTGCATTACCGTCATATATTTTAGAAAAACTATAGACTAGAGCACTATAAATGTCATACAGCCACTATGCACATAAGTCAAATTATCATTTGTACCAAGTTTGCACAAAATACTTCCAAGAATGACTGTCATCATTCCAACTATGTCCACCAATTGTACAAACGTGGTAACAATCAGTGACGATGGTGGCAGCAGTGGTGATGGTTAGGTGGTGGTATCGAGAAAGTACGTAGGATGTGTATCATCCCAAGTTTGTAAATAAATAAACTATTTTTAGTTATTACAACATATGAAAGATTCAAGGAGTAATGGGTAATTACCCCCAAGTATAGATTTTTCATTTAAAATGAGCAGCCATCAGCTTCATCCTCATTTCGTTGGTAATCGCTAAAGGTGGGATTCATTGGAACAGCTTGAATCTTGGTCATCTTCATCGCAAAACCTAGGGTTCGGTTTCAAGTTATCTTTCGGTTAAATGCTTGAGCTTTGGCTATTGGTTTTGTGTGGGAGCTTAGTGTGACATTTGTCAATTTCGGGTTATTTTATACTTGTATTCTTAATGTAAACCCGACCCATTTTGTATCCCGAACCTTTCGATATTATCAAAATGATGAATTGTATGTTAAATATTTGTTTTATAGTTATTGGATAAAAAAAACACCCTTTTCGGTTCTTAAAATTCCCCGAAAACGCTCAAAACGAACTCCAGGGACTAAAACTACCAAAATGGAGACTTGAAGGACCCATTTGTAGTTTGTGTTTTCTTGGGTCTATAACCAACCCATTTTCATGAAACACCCTTTATGAAAAACCCATTCAACTTACCTTATATATACACACCCATCTTCTTCATTTATGCTTGTTCATTTCTTCATTTCTCTCTCAAATTCTTGAATTCTAAGGTTGTTCTTCATAAGCTAATCTTTCATTTTAACTAACTTCTCAATACTTAAAGCTTGATGTTACAACATATATATAATATGCACTCCTTGTTTACCTTCAGTCTTTCATTTCTCCGGTCTCGGCCGGTTGAAATGTCGGGCTAGTAGGGCAAGGTTACATGGAGGACTTTGTAGTCCTTGTTTATATATTTAACAAATCTAACCATATAACTTGTTATACTTCCTTAACTTCTACATATTTTAGTTTATTGTTCATATTTGTCAAGTTCCATGGTATTGGGTATGTGGTGACTAGCCTTGGTTTCATCCCGAGTTGAGAACCGAACCAAAAACCGAACTTTTGTTTAAAAGCATTATTGTTAACTTTTTGAATGTAAAACTTGAGTATTATTATTTATAAGTTATTTTACAAGTTCCATGGTAATTGGGTATGTGGTAACCATCCTCGGTCTTATTCCGAGTCAAGGACCGAACCAAAAACCGAACTTTTGTTTAAAAGCTTTATTGTTAACTTTTTGAATGTAAAACTTGAGTATTATTATTTATAAGTTATTTTACAAGTTCCATGGTAATTGGGTATGTGGTAACCATCCTCGGTCTTATTCCGAGTCAAGGACCGAATCAAAAACCGAACTTTTGTTTAAAAGCTTTATTGTTAACTTTTTGAATGTAAAACTTGAGTATTATTATTTATAAGTTATTTTACAAGTTCCATGGTAATTGGGTATGTGGTAACCATCCTCGGTCTTATTCCGAGTCAAGGACCGAACCAAAAACCGAACTAAACCGAATTCACTCGCTTAAGACACACAAGTGTGTTTTTAGCCACCAAAACTCATATTTTTCTTCAAGATTATATTTTAAATCAATTTTATTTAGTTTCTAAACATACTTGGCATGTCGGTAACCAACTTGATCTTATAACAAGTTCGAACCGATAAGGTCGTATACTCGCTTAACGAACGTTAAGGTTCTTCACAATAGAACTACATACTTGGTTAAGTCTATTTTGATTTTATTGAGTTATCTCATAACATTTATTATTTTGGGAAGTTAACTGTGAGCTTGGTCAATTATCAAGTCTCGAACCGACAAACCCGAACACTCGTTTAAACCTCGTTTTGGGTATTCTTATAACCAAGGGTTTTGCAATATCGCATTTTAACCCACATTATTACTTAACATAGGTTGAGTAAAAAAAGAAAAAAACTACTGAATAGAATACTGAGACCCGGTTCCGAGTAAACTTATTTTACAAAACTCGTTTCTTTAATTTCTCAAATATTTACGTTTTAAATCCTAAGCTTTATTTATTTACTTTATTTGTCATGTATTTTATTTTAAACCCTTCCAAGACTACCTACTAACACAAGACCCGTTTAATATAGGTCTTACTCGTTAAACCGATCTCTCCGATTATTCACGACACTATCTTTCAAGTTACTTGTTAATGTGAGTACTTTTTCATCCCCCGTTTTCCATCTTTCATTTTGGGGGTGGCATTGCATACTTATTCAAATTCAAATGATTTATACTTGAGTCTTAAACCACAACACGTATTGTATATGTTTACTTAAATAAATGCTCGATTTGGTGTTATATGCTTTATATGATTATGTGCAAATTCTTGAATGCTAAGGCGGGTAGCCTCTTGAATGCTAAGGCGGGTAGCCTCATCAAAGTATGATCATACGTTAATTCCGAGTATATATGGTATCCCCATATAGAAAGGTGTCGTCAATGTATTCTTGTTGACGATTTCATTATTGTCGTCAATGTATTCTTATTGACGGTTTTATTATCTAAATTGTTGCTATTATTTATTGTTTTCATATATTAGTTGTGGATTTCATACTATATACTTATTGTCCAAAACTATGAAAATTGCTCACCAACCTTCGTGTTGACAAACTCTATGTTATGCAATGTTACAGGTTTGATATTAGCTTGATTGGATTACTTGAAGAAACTTATTATCTTGGCTTTAGGATATTAGAAAATAAAAGAACAAGTTATTTGTTTATCTATCTATTTGGCATTTTGTATGAACAATTGTTGTGTTATTTATGATGATATGGATTTAAATGAGTTGTTTAAATATTGTAACTTTATAGTGTCATTGTGCAATGAGCAATCATGTCGCGCCTCGATGTTTCCGCCTTCATTGGTCGGGGTGTGACACTTAGAAATCACCATTTCAATGTGCTTGGACACATAAAGTTCCAATGGCGAGTTGTTAACATGATTACAAAGTCCAACCACCATTAGGTATTAGATCACGAAGAGCATGTTGAAGGATATAATCTTGATTTAATATATGAACGAAGGTTAATATTAACAAACGAGAAGTACAAGGGGTGAATTAAATAAACAATTCAAACATAAAAAATATAAATATAAAGATTAGATAATATATTAAACGGTTAATTTATTGTTTAGGAGATAATTGCTAGAGTTGGAGATAAAGTTTAATTTATAATTTGTTTTGAGTATATTTAAGAATTATCGCTGGAGTATGAAACGAGTTTATATTAGTATAAATAGGGGTGCAGGGTTGTTGTATTATGTGTGGCTTTTGTTCTTTATAATAATATCATGTGTTGTGTGTTCATGTTTGGGTCTCGATTTCCAACAGTTGAGTACTCGTATTCTAGGTATTCGCACACTTCAAGTAACCACATGACTAGTACTCGCATATGTTAAAGCTCTCGCCGTTGAGTATGCGCTTAATTATGATAGTATATTAGTATTCGCACGATAGTTCTCGCTCATCTGGTACTCGCACAACAATAAGTTCTCGCAAACCTAGTACTCAGAGAGTTTAGCATGCACATACTTAATTTGAGAGTAGTTACTTAGTTGCATGAACTCATAGTATGCGCAGAAGAAGGCATGATCAAATACTATGAGTATTCGCAGTATGAGATACTATTGATAAATAGTAGTAGTAGCTCAATGTATTAGTTATAACTGATAGATATGTTTTGATTATTCTAATTTTAACCGACCATCAATCCACCAGTTTGAACATACCGTATTTTTTATAAGAATATATTGTATTTAAGTTATTTGATCGATTAATTTATCTAATTATAGAAGCATCTGCAACGTGAAGGCCAGGGTGTGTGAGCGTTGGAAGGAAGTAAGGATAAGCATTTTGTCCTAAATACCCGTACTCGTACTCATATCGTACATGTACCTATACTCGTACCGGTTTACCTTATTCGGTATGGGTATTGATACAATCGGATACAGATACAGGTACGGTATAGGGATGAGCTCGTAACTGTACCGGTATCGAAAATACCAATCCCGAAAATCACAAATTCTTGGTACCGGTATTTGAACGGTACTGATATTGAAGGTAAAATTCGAGAAATACAGGTACCATACAGGTACAGTACCGATCCCGAAACTCAAAACTTTGTTACCGATTCGGTACCGACAGTACCGAATTTGCTCATCCCTAGGACGGTACAAGTAAATTTGGTATTTTGTACCTATTTTGAATATGTAGGGGTCTAATTAGGCTTCTTTATATTTAATATATAAAATAAACTAGGGTATAGCCCGTGTAATACACAGGTGGTTAAAAAATATAACAAAAAAATTAAATTTAATAATATAAATAATAAATACCTTATGGTTTCATAATATATAAATAATGATAAATAAAATTTTATAATTCAGAAATATCTAAATATCTCATTTAATATAACATTTAAAGTTACATTTGTAGCTTCGTTAATAATTCTATAAATGTTAATAGTAATAGTTTGCATCCTAGTTAGCTACTCTAATTGAATAACATGTGGAAAAATTGTTTTACTTTAATAGTATATATGTAGATGTAGATTCTCTCACAATGTTATTATTGAACAAATACCAATTGCTTCTTCAATATTAAATAATATAACATCCAATACTTGAACAAACAAACACACCACTTAAAGTTGGCGACCGTGTTAGGGTTCTTCAATACTATCTTATCCTTCAATCGGCAACCAGTTTGGTACTTGTACTAATTTGGTACCCATCACGTACCTGTACGAGTACTGGTACCCAGACTAATTTAGGTTGTTCGTTACCCATACAGGAACCGGTTTCAAGATTGTCAGAGATTTGGAAATAAAAAAGCAAAGCGGTACAAAAATGGGTGTCGTACTGAAATACTGTACCAATACTCGTACTCGTACCCGTACTCGTACCATACCGAAAATTTTGGTACAGGTATTCATACATGTTTTTATTGATTTTCAGTACAGGTACAATCGGGTACATGTACGGATAGGGGTAATGTACCAAGTTCATCCCTAGATGGTAAGACACAAATGAGATAGCAAACATACGTGACATTACGTGTTGTTTATATATGAAACTAATTTTGAGGTGTAGGTGTAACACCTGGGAAGCAGCAAAGCGACCAAAAAACATATGACGTCGACATAGATAGTATCATCCAGTGGTCCCATAAAGAGGTTACTAGTTGCCAATGGTAAGTCCTAGTTGCGACAGAAAAATCTCCTGGATAGTGACATCAAGTGGTCTAATACCACCACTTGCTGTTATGATATATGCGATTTTACATCTAATTGACAAAAGAACACACGCATATGTGTGCTGTAAACTTGTAATCTCATTCATAATTTTGATATAAAACTTTAGCTGTGTTTTTACTCTCTAATTCACTAACTATTGTCGTCATCACCATACTCGTATATCAATTAGATTATCCGATAAGGTATATATCACCTCTATACTAGTCGTCAAAGGTATTTGCTTTATCGCAAGGTGTTGCTACACAAACAACACCTCAAAAGTGTACAACAGTTTCCATGTCACATCATACAAGTTGTATTATGCCAAATTAGCTCTGCACATCAAAGCCTATCAACATCTGATGTGTGAAAAGCTAATTAAAATATAATCCTTAAAATACTGCAATTCGACACTAAGTTTTAAAAACGGAAAACCTAACTAAGCTCACACAATTGGCAAGTGTCCCAGTCGCGTGTAGCACAAACACAGGAAGTCCAGATATTGAACACAAGGACACGTTCTACAACTCTAAGAATCGACTAAACTAAAATTTGACTGAAAAATGTTTTTAATATATTTTAGAAATTATTTTACTAATTAACTAACTGAAAAACGAAACATAAACAAATTTTGATGACAAAGACAACAGAAACTTCGCGCGAAACTGACAGATATGGCAAGGGAACCACCTAGGTAAGGTATCCTAACGACACTTAACGGGATTCAGGAATCTAACGAACGCACATAACCAGATTTCCTATCGGTCTCAATAAAAATCCCTAAGCATGTCTAGAAAGCGGGATAATCACGGTAGAATTTCTAAGTACCCTAATGATCAATCTCATGTTGGTCTCAATAATCGCTTATTCCTCGTAACAAACCTAGGATATAAGGAGTATTTGAGTTTTAATGACTTTAATAACTTAGATTACAAATTAATCGAAAGCGAATCTAGTCGTCCGATCGATGTCTCGCAACGGCTAAATAAACCACTAAGGAAAAAAAGACAGTCTATCTCAAGATCCCCTGTTAGACTCTCAAAATGTGAAGTACTGGGATTAACTATGGTTAGAAAAATAGTCCTATGACTGGCCTATCCATAACAAAACTGCAAACACCAAGTAAACAATTTCATGCGTAAAACCCTAAACTACACGAAACCAATTCATGCAATAAGAATCATTCGAGACACAATTGACCACATTACAATAAGTCATAGGAGCATACACGAAATTAATTCATAAAACATAGAACTTGACAATAGAAATTCAACATACACTTGTTAAAACCCCTGAAACAATCGTTAAAATATCACTAGTTAGTTCAATCGGTTTAGCTACTGATAATAATAATAATAATAATAATAATAATAATAATAATAATAATAATAATAATCGAAGTAAAATTACTTGCGTTTATGTCAAGAAATTGAAAGAAAGAAATCTAAAGAGTTCAAACTAAATATGCTCGTGTAATCTTTCACGATGAATGAAGTTGAATTATTGCTCCAAGATTACTCTTCTTTTCCAACAGTAGCCTCCAAAGACAACTCTTCTCTTTCTTTAACGGCAGCCTCTTAACTGATCTCCAAGTCGCTTCCCCAGAAAATCTTTCGCGTGTCCACCTTTAACAGCCGCCACTTCTGTTGGTATTTATATCTTTCTTTTTGACTTGCTGCAAGTTAAAATCCTTTCTTTTCTTTCTGTTTGATCAGGCCCAGCCCAATCGTACCATGCTGAACCGTGTCTTGATCGACCCATATATTTTTCACTCAATAATCCAAGTGAATTGATTATTATCCCATTTGGCATTGCCCTGTCCTTGTGCGTTATAGCTGCTGCTTTTTATTTTGTTTCAACCCATTAAAAGTAGCTGGTAGCCTCCTTAATGCTTCCTTGATTCAAAAATCAAAATAATTCCTTCTGTTAATTCCATGCATCACAAAAAAGGCCAATTAAATTCAAAGTTAAGCACAATTAATTCAAACTAAACAAGTGGACGGCCCTTTCATGACTGATCTTTTCTTTTTTCTTTTTAATTAAATATATCAAGTTTATTATTGAAGTAACTAACTTAGATAAATAACATATAAGACTAATTCTAAGAAAAATTGATAATCATAACAAATAAACTTTGCTTGAAGTTTTACCCGTTAGTTTCAAGTAAAATCACTCCATTATACGAGTAATATTTAACAAAAACTAGCTCAAAAGTATTAAAAAGTGCAGGGAATATGCATATTATTTAAATATAAGTTAGACAACATTCGTAGCACATCATGCGGGCTTGTATAATAGGGTGGAACATGATCATACAGGCCATGTGACTTTGCCGGTTGTTACATTGCCCATTTCTTTATCAATCAACACCTCGTTGCCATGATTTACCCCTCATATAACCCATACAACTATTTTCTTTTTGTCACACGTCACATATAGAAAATCTTCTTCATGTAACGAATCATATGACAAGTCAGTACTGTTTGGGTATTACGTGAGTGTTGCTACTTTAGCTCTGACCAAATTAAAGCATATAAATTATGTAACCATAAAATCTACTAATTATGTGTACTACCAAACAGAAATGATAAACATTAAAAATATTGCCTTATATGTATCATCGTAAGTGTATTTTATTTGTCTGTTTTAATACAAATGAGTTAGAACCGACCTAATGGTCTACTATTCTACGGGTATAGTGTTAATTTTTTCAAAATAAATGTGATGAGTTTATATTCTTACAAATACAAGGTTAAAGGGATTTTAGATAGATATAAATTTATTGTTAAAAAAACATATCCTTTAATTTAGTGTAGCCATTTTAATAAAATCGTTTCAAGGCAAAAGTTAATAGATTTTTTTGTTTCAGGTTATAACAAAAAAAATATGAATTGTAAACAACTTCAAAATAATGGGGTGTTTAGGATTGCTTATTTTCATCAACTTATAACTTATTTACCTATTGAAAAGTTATAAGAAATCTCAAACACCTCCTAAAACAAATATGTTCATAAAAAATATTTTTCTAACCTTAAAAATAAACCTTTTAGACAATTTTTTAAGAAAACACTTTAACTATAAATTTCACCACAGGTTTCTAGTTTTCTATACTGGTGCAAAAAGCTCGGCTCGTTAATGGTTTTTTAAGCTCAAGTTCGGTTCGTTTACTATTATTAATTAGTTATTCTATTTGTTTTCAATTATAATTTTATATATAGTATAATATATATTATGTTGTTATTTTTTCATAGAAATTATTATATAAGTAGATTTTTTTTTGAAAATTATTATATAAGTAGATAAATGGTAGGCTCGCGAGCTCGATAAGTGAAGTTTAAACTTACTTTTAACATAGAGATAAAGCTCAAGCTTGTTTAAACTCGAGTCGATGAAGCTTTTTAACAAAGTGATCTTGAGTAGTTTGGCTCGTTTACACACACTTTCTCGTAATAAGTTGTTAATGATGAGAAAGGCAAAGGTCTAAGCTAATTAAAGTAAAAGTAAAGCTGACCAATTTCAGGTGGTGTTGTATGTTTCTTTCCATCGTAGAAAAGAACACACGCATCCCCTGTACTGTACTCAACAAGACTGAATCGATCAATGGAATTGTCTGAACTGTGGGGAATATTCGGTGCGGGATGGTGGTTCTGGGTGGACGCCGTCGTCTGCAGTGCTGTTCAAGTCTCCTTTCTTCACTACCTTCCCGGTGGGTTAGGCTTCTTATTCTTATTTGATTCTAAGTTATCTGTTTAATCGATTGATGGGTTATCTGGTTTTATGTTTAATTATTGAATTGTATTGTAGGGATATTTGCATCTTTGGCTGCTTTGATGTTTAATTGCGTTAGAAGAGATGACATCGATTACTCTCCCTATGAAGATGGCCAATGGAGGTTTGCTTTTTTTTTCAATTTTATTGGATTATTTTGTTAGGTTTTCTTATTTCACAGCTTAATCTTGTTATGTGATCTAATTGTATAATACTGCAATTCAATCCATGTTTCCTAATATTATTATTATGAATCTCTACAGTTTTGGGGTTTGGCTTTTGCCCCAATTTCACAATGGAGCTTTCTCATACTTATCTTACATTATTAATGATTTTGATCAATAATTTCACGACTAATTGTTCAAGCTGTTATCTTTTAGATGTCTCTATGTTTGCTGCAAAATGAATTTCGGTTACTATTTTAGTAGTGATGTGTGGACATGTGATGACTTACATATTGAAGCATTCTAGATTCTATCGTGTACGTTTTTATGCAAGAACTAATTTATTTTGAGTCCGATAAGAGCATTCATCTTTACGATGATGGTGATTGAGAAAGATAAGTGTCGTTTATTTTATTGTTGATGGTTGTTTTGTCTTGCTCACCTGCTATCCGTGATGCTTGTCATGAAGGAAATTGAAACCTTAAATAATGTAGGACACAAATGAAGGGGTAGGAGACTAATCGCAGTACATGGATTATGGATATGGTATTACTGATATTTATGTTTTCATTTTAGTAGATAAGAATAGTCTTGTTTTGTATATTTGGAAATAGTGATATAGTAATTCTACAAGACAGGTTTGTTTTGGTGATGGTACATTATTAATATTATCATTATGAGGGTAATGATCCTGAATATTTATGTAATTCTCAATTTCTCATATTTTTAAGCTTGTTTATTGATCACTTCTGTTTATGCTGCATTAGACATCATACTCGCAAAGCTAAATAGTCTAAACTTTATAGGTGTGTGCATATCTTACTTGATGTGCTGCCACTTATGGCAACTTGTTAACTGTTATAGCACAACGAGTGACTGTTTTTCTACTTTTTTATTGGACTCCACACATTAGTGCCCATATCTATATTGTACTAAACCGATTTTTAGCCAATGAAGTCTCAAATTGCATATGCCCGTTAATAGTTTTTCAGGGAAAAGGCTAAGGATAAGGTGGTTAATGCAATCCTAAAAAATAATATTAGATCTAGTTTGTCAGTTTACCTATTGTAATCATCTGTAGTGAAACACTTTATGGTCGAAATATAACTGTCAACCAACATTGAATTTCTATTTGTTTTTTCAATAGGGAAGTTGTCATGTCATTAAATTTAGATTTTCATACAAATATCTCACCTTTACTGTGTAATATTGCAGGTTGAAACTTTGGCTTTTTCTAGCTTATGTTGTGTCCTTCGTCTCACTGGCAGCATCGGTAGGGTTGTTGATACAAGATGCACTTGTGCCTGAAGGCCCATCAGCGTAGACAGGAACTGCTGGTGTTTTGCAGTGTGTGTTTGTGTTAATCAGGTAACTCTTTGTTCACTTGCAATATGTTTATTGTTTTAACACTGTCAATGTGGAACATGCTGTTAAATATTTTTAGTCCTTATGGCATTTTGTGCAGTGGGCTTGTTTATTGGACATCTCACTCGGATTGAAGTGCTAAGATCACTTGTGGTTTTGCTTTTGTGTATTTGTTAATGAGTAATGAAGCGTGTACATGTCTATGTTGATGAATCCAAGTGACGGTATGGGATAGTGAGTTGGACCTTTTGAGGTTAAAAGTGATTTGATTCGAGTTATATTTCAGCAGATGTTTTCTCCTGTGGTTGTATATGACCATTTGGTTGCTGTTTATGTGTCGTATCAAGATCTTAGGAATATGTAGGGATGTAGTTGTGTGCGCACGCTTTGGGTAATCCACATTACAGTTAACTTTTGCAAGTGACTTAATCTTGAGTTATTGACCATGATTTTGTTAGTGGGATGTGTAATCCCATTTCCATTGATATTGATTGCAAGATCAAGTTTCCAAGTTATTCAACTGTAAAACTATGGTGCTCAGTCTAGGATTGTCATAATAACGAAACACTACAACATTAATGCTTACAACTTTACAAGTTAATCTAGGGGTTTGGCAGACACTCACAAGGACCTAGTATCCTTAAAAATGGCGTTGACTAGCTACTTGACAAAAACCAGTTGTGAGTATCATGGGCATGGAGTAATTTTATTTTTATAAACCTCTGACTTCAGACAGGGAGCACAGGAGGAAGCGTGGAGATTAAATTATACCAATGGTTACAACATGTTGATCCATTTCTAGATAGTTTATGCATGACTAGACAGTAGTTGAGGCATCAGTGTTGGTGTTTGTATTAGGATTTCAAATGACATTTGCAAACTTCTTTGAAACCAATGATCTTAGTGTAGAGAAACTAAAATGAAAACCATTCATAGGAGACACGACTTCTAAAAACGAAAACCATTTAATTATGTGATTTCACAAACACTGACCTAAAATTGTTATGCTGATTACACATGTTCAGCTTTTACTGTCCAAATACTCCACTGTCAATGTACCAAAACTTATTCCAAGTATAATTTACATTAAATTCGACATTAGATAGTTTTTAATATGAAAGAAAACACTATGATTGTACCATACAAAACCAGCCAGAAGTTGGTTACATGACTACGTTTATACAATAAACCCATAACAACTGCAAGCCACTGAATCCTATGCTAGAGATGTAGCAAATAAAAAAAACTTACACATCATACTTCAAGGGCCAATAAAAGCCAACACGCTATTATCAATCAAAAAGTCGTAGAATATCCTGGTTCGTCGATGTCCGAGTCATAACAAGTTGGATAACGGAGATTGGTGCACTTTACAAAATAATGCTTCTTAATCATCATGTGATCAAACATAATCTTACTGTCATTCTTTTTACATTTTAGACTACATTTAACAAGCATATTATCATCCTATCAAAAGAATTAACTTACAGACTAAACAGCAATGCCAGAGGACGAGGACTCCTCACAAAATCAAGAGATATAACTCCAAAGATAAAGATAGATGCCAGTGAAGAAATATGTCCCGAGACCAGAAAATACAGCCAAAAGACTTGCAGTCGCAACTGTCACAGAAAGGCATTGAAAGATATGTTGGAAACTACGTGCGAAATATAGTAACATACTTATCACCTAGATATGCATAAGTACAGGTATAGATATGCATAAGTACAGGTATACAGATAGTCTTTTAAATGAGAATGTATTTACCTCATTATTGTTCATGAAATTAAACCAGAAGGAAGTGGCGTTCTAACGAATGGATGGTTCAGAAGCTGACTAGCAGTCGGTCGATCTGCTGGATTAATATGAAAGCACTGAGATATGAAATCTTTTGCTTCTCTTGAAAGGCTATCCGGAATGGGTGGAGGAATACCATTTCCAATTCTAAATAATGCAGCCATCTGTTCATCACAACAGTAACTGCTGTCAATCAACTTAACTTGTACGACCCAATGTAGTTTTTACAGTGGTGGAAAATCTCATTTCAGAGCATTAACCAATGGTCAAAAAAGGAGAAAAATAATGGCAGGTGACTGATCAAATAAGCCAACAAACCATCCCTACAGAAGAAGAAACCAATATGGAAATAAGAGAGAGTGCGTACACATTCCAATGGAGCGTATGGAATTCTATGAGTCAACATCTCCAAGACAGTACAGCCAAGGCTCCATATGTCTGCTGCAAGTCCATACCCCTTATTTTTCAAATTAACAACCTGAAAAGTTCATTGACTCATGATGAGAACTTAACACCTTAAAACATCTAAAAACTGAAAAGAAAATATTATTTGAATACTGCAGAACCTAGTAAAGAAACTACTGCATATTTTGCAACTTTTACATAATTAAAACATAACTATTGAAGAGACGCTTATAAAAGAATGAATGACATATAAGACTGTGTTATGTGTGGTCCCAGAATCCTAAGTGACTAATTGGCCAATTTATTGAGAGAATAATCTTGTGTTTTAACTTGTTTCTTAAAGATGATAAAGTGAAGTCATTCATTACACATATAAGCTCCCGAACATCCATAGAGAAGATGATTTAAATTGCAATTGACAGTTATGTATTTATGTTATGAACAGGTCATAGAAAGCTCAAAACATACATCGTTTGAAGTATTTATCAATGTATCTAACTACAAGAACACAAATATTATACCCATGTAACGACAATAGATTTACTTGAGATAGAATTTTAGATTTGGTTTTCTACATTTGTTCTGTGCGTCTGTCATCAAATCTACCGTTATCTTCAATCCCTAGTGTTTTAGATTTAATTGGATATTTATAGAATTTCCTGTAAACAGCACAAAATAATAATAAAACCTAATTGAGTAATAGGTATGTCATATATCATCTAGCAATTCAAATGACCAGTTCTCCACAATGATCTAATTTATATGCTCACAGTTATGAATACTCCTCAGTTGAGATGTGTGTGTGTGTGTGTAATGAGACGTACCTCAGGAGCCATCCAGAATGCGGTTCCCTTGCATGACTTCACATCATTGAGCGTGGTTGCCTATATAAGATGGGGAAAGGTTTAATCACAAGAAATACAGAGATCTATCAACAACAAAACATAACTTAATAAGTGAATAGCGGAGGAACCTTTGCCAGCCCAAAATCTGCAAGTTTCACTGAGCCATTAGCATCAACCAATATGTTTGCACATTTTATATCCCTGAAAAAGAAGCAAGAAAAATTGATCTTAGAGACCCGCGAGTAGCGGGATGCTAAATCCTTTAGCATCTATGAAACTATGAAGTATAAAAGAATAACTCATGCTAATACTATTTCAGGCTAAAAGCAGTTGTGTTCTACCGCACCTGTGCACCACACAGCGGTCATGCAGATACTTCAGACCATGTAAGATCTGGCGCGTGTATGAAGAAACTTGGCAATCTTGAAGATGATATCTTTGATAGAGACTTAAAAGAGAACCTTTCGTTACAAGCTCAAGAAATATATACAGCTTCGATTCATCCTGAGACACACACAATGTATAAAAATAAACCACACTGGCAGTACAAAGCTAGCTTAAACAACTAACTTCTAATTTGTAGACAAAGTTTGTAACAATCGAAGTCAAAGTGAAATACCTTATCAGTCCCATAATATCGCACTATGTTATAATGTTCAAACCGGCTTAAAAGAGAAATTTCCTGGAAAGATAAACAAAGATCACATCATTAATCATAAACTGGTAAACACAAATTAAGATATTAAAGGGCTTACCTGTTCAAGCTGGAAAACACTCTGTCTTCCCAGTTCACCTTGATCAAGCAAAGAAACTTCCTTTACAGCAATAAAATATCCACCGCTACAAGAAAGAAGCAATACAACCGTTAAAAAGTTATCGGGTGCACTAATAACGCTATAATGCATTAACCGGACAATTATATACTACGCCTTACTCGCAAATGCCTTCATAAACCGACCCAAACGACCCGCGCCCCAACAAATCACCCCTCTGCCAATGAGTAATAGTAATATGTCTAAACCTTCCGTTCGCAGATATCGTACAACCAACCTCATTCGGCGACACAACCTGAGGCTCCGTAGTGGTACTAGACGAATCATCATCATTAGAAGTCGTAAACGAAGACGACGCCGAAAGCGTAACCCTTTCAACCATCGTACTAACATTCTCCAAATCAGCATCCTCCTCCTCATCAGACAAACTAAAACCTTCACGACCAGCAAAGCTCCTAACAATATCCCATTCACCTCCACCATCAAATTGCTGCGGAATCAACGACAACGGAGGCGAAAGAACCGGCGGCCGTACGCCTTTAATCCCGTTCCCAATTCTGTTACCACCACTAACCCTAACCCTAACAACATCAGATTCATTATTATTATTCTCTGGTTCATCCTCCGAAACCCTAATTTCAACATGTTGATGATTAATTTGAACCGGAATAAGCTCGGAGCTGGACCGGATCTTACTAGCTTGCCATGAATCAACCGGAATCCCTAAATCTTCAGCACTCTGTAACCCTAGGCTACGGTAAACAACATCAAGCTGTCCGTCATCACTGCCGTCGATCCGGAAGCTGGTAGGTATGACGTCAAGTGACTGCGTGCCTCGGACCGCCGATGAGCGGCGTGAGTAAACCTCGTCGGTTGAGTAGGAACCGGAGGTTGTGGGGAGGTCGTAGTCGATGTTCTTCCGTGCGTTCAGGCGCTCTAGTCTTGGCTTTGGTGGTGGCCTCTTGTTGTGCTTCTTCCGGGAGTTGATGACGAGAAATTGAGTTAGGTGATGCATTTGGGAGATGAAGATCTGTGTGTTAAGTCATGGAATTGGAAGGTGTGTGTGAGTAATTGAGGTTAGGGTTTGGTTGACTGCCGGTGGAGGGTAAACGGTGGGTTGGAGTCAAGAGAGAAGAAGAACGCGGTGGTGGACCGGTGGTGCTGCAAAATATCATAATAATATTAATATCAATATTAATAATATTACAGATAGACATCAGACATTACCACTTTTATTCAATGAACTTTCCTACATGGAGAAACTTTTTCTTTCTTTTCTTATCTAATATTTAAATTTAATTAATAATTCATTTATTATCTAACATATTATATTTTAATTAATTACATCGTTTGTTTGTTCGTTAAATAAATTAAAAGAAAAGTCAATTGCGCAGTTCTTTTATAGCGTTTGGAACTTTTCTTAACTATCTAGGTGACTTTTTTTTAGACGGGATACAAATCATCTATACTTGTTCTGACTTTTGACGTTTGAGGTCTGACTCATTCATAGGAACACACAAAGGTGGCAAAACCCTCTTGAGTAGGTTTCGAATATGAGTATTTAAAGACCATAAGTTTCAACAATCACTCTCATGTCATTAGAAAAAATGGTCAAATACTTAAGTTAATTATGTTAATGGTCCTAACATAATTAACACTTCACACATAGTTAATAACTTCACATAGATGGACCTTGTGATAACTTAATTAAACTATGTTAGAGCCCGTTTTTCACACGGGTGAAAAATATAATAAAAATAAAACATTATTATATGTAATACATAAATTCAATTGTTTCATATAATAATTTTTATTTATGACTTTTTTTAAAGTTTTTGATATATTATGCACTATAATTTTAAGTTGAAAACCAAACTTGATGTTTGATTTATTTCAAATAAAATATTCATACTGATATAGTTATATTAAATATTGTATGTATAAAAATGATATTTATAACAAAATGTTGCCATAGATTTAAAAACTAAATTTACAAAGACTAAGGTTTTGTTGTAAAAGAAAATATATATAAATATATTATATTTTAAAATACAGAGAGAAACGATGAACAATCTTAAATGGTTGTGTTAAAGAGATATGAGAAAACAATGTCATATTATGAATTATGAAAATGTTAACAATTAAATATAATTTTGGTTTCATACTTGAAGAGAAATCACATTTATATATGTTAAGTCAAGAAATCAAACACAATTACCATTTTCGTGGAGTTGGTAAGTACATTTGGTTTGAAGCATGAGGTCTTGAGCTCGGAACCCGTATCACACAATAATATATTTCTCAATATTTTATAAAGCCTTATGGGTAATAGGTTATAATAGGGAAACGGTCATTGGTCATAATGTAATAGGAAATAGTGACATGACATCTACTTGGTATCCTATGTGAAGTGCCTAGTTAAATGCCATGTGGATAACTTGTGTTGCTTTAATAGCATAGTTAGATTTCTGGTTAAATTTTAACGAGACTAAAAAAAATTAAACTAAAAGTTATAAAACCCTTTAAACACCCCCCCCCCCCCCCTTTTCCCTTTTCTTCTTGTTAGCATCCATAACGAAGGTTTTTTTGCTCTAACTAAATCCAAGTTGACACACATTTGGAATAGAGAAAGTGGCCTGTGGCGAGTTGGCTTCGTCCAGACTTTCATGATGGATGCTCTTAACATATATATGTTTTTCCAGTGGCCTAAGTACAACAATCTCCTTCGCAATCATCTCCGCGAAACACAATACATGTCTATCGAACAAAAGTCATTCCAAACAAACTCCTTTTTGGCACGTGTACATAAAATTACTCGATCAAACAAATACCAAGCAGAGCTTTGAGAAAGTTGTTGTCAACATACTATCAATGTTTTTAGAACACCCATGACACTATTTTCTTTACGATAATTCATTGTGCGGTTGTGCCAACATGCTACTACCATGCCATGGAATACCGAAAATGCCAATTGCACTTTCGTGATTTACCTTTGTGTTCCCGAACTTACTTAACGAAAGAAAGGAAAGGAATGGAAAAAAAACATTTACATTCCTTTCCTTTCTTTTCATTTTTCTTTCCTTTCCTTTTCTTCCAACCAATTCCTTTCAAAATGGAAAGAAAGATTTTACACTACAAAAGCCTCCACTTTTTTTTTCTTTCCTTTCTCTCTTTAAATAAAACTCGAAAACACACTTTTTATTCTTTCCTTCCTTAAATGAAACTTGGGAACACAACTCTTCCTTTCTTTCTATCCCTTTCCTTCCCTTCCTTAAGTTGAACTCGGAAACAGAGCGCTGAACAGAGCGTAAGTCATCATATGAAGATATTGTTAAAGTTATTTTTCTACTTTACAAATCTATTCATTGATTGATGATATAAGCAGCTTAGGGGCCATCCATATTGTAAAAATAAGCACAATTTTAATAATTATAATAATAATAACAAATAATAATAATAAGTTATATTATTTAAAACAATAGCACATATACACGTGGATTAAAAAAAGAACACAATAATATCTCGAAATTATTAAAAAAAATTGGTAGATTCATATATGGGTTGTACGTATTCATTGACTTTTGAAGGAACGTTAACACCTTAATTTTAATCTAAAATCTAATGGTTCTAATTATTTGACTTTTGAAGGAACGTTAACACCTTAATTTTAATCTAAAATCTAATGGTTCTAATTATTTGTTTCATGTGTACAATGAGTCACGTGAAATAAAGCTGCAGCATTTCTATTTTCGAACTAAAATAATTTAAGTGTTTCTAATAATTAAATCCAGCAAATTTCATTATAAAAACAAAAGTTTCTTTATAAGAGCATTCTCATTCAGTTCTCTATTCTTATATCCATATATATCATATAATTATACTAAAAAACACTACATTTCTCTCTCCTGTTTAATTAAATAATATTTTTTTTATATTTTTCATTACAGTTTTCTCTTTCCACCCTATAATTTACAAAAAAATCACAAAATTTCCTTCAAATTTACAAAAAATCACTATCTTTTCTCTCTTCACCCTATAATTTACACTCACAACCCCACCCTATAATTTACAAACCCTTCTCACATAATTTTAGGAGATGGGTTGAGAATGCTCTAAGAGACGTGTCTAATAATTAAACACAACGGGTATTTCTTTTCCAACATAAAAAAGGTTTTCTCAACCATAAGCAACTATGTTCTCCATTAATCAACATTCAACTAAGGGGTTGTTTGGTTCATTCAGATCTGAATGAGCCAGATCTGAATGAGCCTCTGTCCCATTCAGCAAAAACATGAGTCTGAATGATTCAGACTCAATTTTTAACTATTCAGATGCTTTTCTGTCTGAAACCAAACAGTCTGAATTAATCAGATGTTTCCATCTGAATGGTTCCATTCAGACGTAAACAAACAGCCCTTAAATTATTTAGAGAAGACGCGTTTCTATAATTCTATTACACGAATACTCTTCTCCAGAGCCGGCCATGAGAATTCACGTGCTCCCGTCGAGTCGAAAAAAATGTGCCCCTTAGGCCTTAACATACTAAATAATGTAAACACATTTTCTATATGTCGGTTAAAGTTATGGCAATAAAATTAACAATTAGAAATATCATGGTATTAGAATGAGTTTATGACATAAGTAATAGACTAATAGCTAACTCGGGATTTGTGAAGCTCTCCTAACATTTTTGATAGCAAATTAGTGAATCAACTCTTCGCAGTTTGTGCACTATAATATTCCGTTCTCGATAGTTATCATCGCCAACCCACTAAGTCTTTTTGAGGCATTGTGGATCGTAAATATGATTTCAATAACTATAATTTCGAAAAACTCATTTCTGTAGATGCTATCGTGATTATTAATGTTCGAAGTCGACTTTGTTGTTATTCCGCCTATTCGCTTCTTTTTTTTTTCTTTATTTAACTTTTATTGATTAATTACTACGTTGATTAATCACTATAAGTGAAATACAAAATCGTCTATTAAAGTTCACAAATGTATCACTACGTTGTGGTACTAATTAAATTACTGTTACATGAAACAGGGCATGTAACCAAATTTATATTAGTATGATTCACAAGCTGCAATCATGGTTTAAATTAAACTTCTTTGGGCCCCACTATACTAGTAAAAAAAGTGTAGATAAAAACACACATATATATATATATATATATATATATATAAACATAAAAAGTTTGTTTTGAAAATGGTGGTTTCTGCATCCTTACACATAAACTCGACTTTGAATACTTGTTTTGTGTTTGAGATGATACGTCAAAAAAAAAAAATCTTTTTATGTATAAAAAAAATCATGTGTTACCAACTAGACGACTAGTGGTGGATTTTGGCATGCATTTTTTGAATTAATTGGTCAACTCACTTCATAAAAATAGACTCCAAAGCCTCACAAAGTTACGTACTTTTTTTGACCCGATAGTGATTAAAGTATGCTAATATAAGGTGTTGAGCACAATTGACTAATGAGTTTTATATCATTAGTCTAATTGGTTAAATGAAGTCTGGGTGCTCACTCCACTAGGTATTTTGTACCTACATAATATTTGAACTTATCTTTGTTTTTGTTTCACTTTTATTTAAGTCAAAATACATCATTTGTTGAATGAAACAATGTCAGCCCATTTGACCAATTTTCATTTTGTTTCCCAACCTTCTTTGGTTGAATTGTTTTGATTTAAAGGTCAATGACACCTTAAAACAAATATATGTGTTTCCAACTTATTCGACCCGACCTTTCTAAGCCATGATCCATCTTATCTTCTTTCAACAATCAAGGACACTTTATAATATATACACTTATATCTTATAGACAAATGGGATAAGTAACTGCATACCACTGTTTAGCTCAGCATAAATAGTGTAGGCAGGGTGACTCTAATTTGACCGAATCCAACAATTCAAAATAGATAAGAAATTTTTGGCTCATTGCATCCAAGAAGGGAGTCCATTGACAAAATAAAGTTGATAGATGTGTCTGGTATCGAAAGTTACTCAGTCATATGACCACACATCACTAAAATAAATAAGCCAGTACATAAGGTCATATAAAATGATTTGATTATTGAGGCTCTGAAGGAAGATCCAATATACTTGGTTTTGAAGAAAGAATTATGAAATGCTAATAAGTTTTAGAGCAGAAAACTGGCTTATATGTTAGACAAATGGGATAAGCAACAAGCCTATCAACGTTAAGCTCAATGTAAATGATGATGGCGGCGCGACCCTAGTTTGCCCGTATTTAGCAATCCACGGTAGATTTGAAAACATTCTCATAGTTGCATCCAAGAAGGGTTCACTATTTAAAAGAAGTCGAGTGAAGTGAGTCTTCCTTCAATCACATTTATCACAAACTGAACACACGTGAAAGCAATAACGAACATGAGGATTTAACATGGTTCAATCTAAACTAACTACGATTAAGGGTGGCAACTAGGTATTCTATATTAAGTGACAAACAATTAGTAGTACATACGCATCTATATGTAGAGATTACAAAATTAGGTACGTGTTTAAATTAAACGACGTGAGAACGGACTAGAGCCGGCTATTTATTGGAGAAATTGTGAATAGCAAACCCAATTTGACTGAATTTAGCAATTCACGATAGATCAACAATTTTGCATACGGTTGTCTTTAAACGGAAGTTTTTTTTCGATCGTACATCAGTATGCAAAATTAGATAAGATCAAACTATATGAAGGAATACCCAATAGACTTGGTTTGAAAAAGAATTACTAACTTCAAACTCACAAGTCACACCCGTGCCAAGAAAGCAAATCCTACTTAAATATTTCTGTTAAAACAATTGGGTCTAGAGTGGAAATACATGTTTGTTGGAAGAGAGCATTGGTTGAAATCAGTGTTTTGTAAAGCTCAAAATGTCACATAGCTAACCGCAGAACATAATTCTATTTTAACATCAACATTAAACATAATCCAACCACAAACCAATAGCATCCAGCATATTAGAAAAAAAAAAAAAGGACTTCAGAACTTAAGCCCGGATCATAATCACACTCGGGTCCCATGGCAGCACAATACTTCAAATTTCCGCCAAATCCCATCTTTTCAACCATGAAACAATCCGCCGGTCTAGGCCTCTTCCCTGTAATCCGGGTTCTCTTTCAAAATAACAAATCCTTCAAGGATAGGAGATAGAGGAATATACCTGCATAGAAAAACAACCAACATTTTAGAAAGATAAATAAAACATACTTCAACAATCATAAGTAAACAAATAACAATGTAAAAAAGTAATCTGTTGCAAGTTCAGCTCTCTCTCCAGCAGCCAACAGGACAGGTGTGGAATGGGTCTGGAAACCCATGTTGGTCTTGGGCCAACCCGCCTGGCCCACAACATCAACAGCTTGACCCACCCGAACCGGTACCGATAGAGGTTTCAAATTTTCATTCAGTCAGCAACATTCTAGGCTGTTAAAAGAGTAATCACAAATTAGTGCATTCTAGTTCATAATCAAACGGGTCAATTTGGATTTAACGGGTTAAACGTGTAAACTTAAGCACGGCTGATAATACAAACCTGCATAGCCAGAACTACAAAGTAGAGAACATGGTGATATTTTCCCAAAGTTATAGCTCTCATATCAAGACACGTGTGCAGTAATACTACAAGTCCAGCAAGAGCGGTCCTGCAAATATGCATAATAATGATTCATCTTCTATAACTATAGGAAACAAGAACGCATATATGCAACATTTTTACAAAAATAAAAACAGATATCATGTACAAATAGGTTTACTTACGGGGGCTGTAAGAATCGTTCCGAGTGGTAAGGAGCAAGAGTCACAAAGCCTTCCCCATGTGTACAAAACCTTGAGCAATTCGCACCTGCAATGATAATATGATAATAAATATTAATATTAATATAATGTTCTTATTAACTTGCAATTAATATATACATATATATATAGATATATATGAGCATTAGAACGCCCTGCATGCGGTGCGCGCATATAATGTATATATGTGTGAGCCCTCGGGTGGGCAAAAGTGAAATTACACTAATTTTGACGTTATTTTACTAATCTCGTGAAAATAACGTTAAAAAGTGGCGGAAGGTTAATCATGCATCATGTGGTGGCGTTAATAGCCAAAAGACAAGGGTACATGTACCAATCGACCGGTGTGCCGATGGTTGAGTGTTATGTGCCTTATGTCCAAGGCTTGATGCAAAACTACTATCGAGCCGGGGGTCTCCCCGGAAGCAGCCTCTCTATTCCTACGGGATAGAGGTAAGGCTGTCTACATCTTACTCTCCTCAGACCCTACCATAGCTTTGCTATTGGTGGAATATACTGAGTACGATGATGATGATATATGAGCATTAGCTGCCTACACAGAAAAGAAGATTGGCTTCTTTGTAGTAATAACTTGAAAGATTCCGAAGCATGCCAGCAATTCTAGCATTGTTGGTGCCTGCACCTATCAACCCTAATGAAAATACTGCTGACGTGGCAACTTCTGCATCTACATCGTGACTGAGTCGACTCAGTGTATCCATAACATGCACCTTTGGATTTGATATGCAGAGTAAACCAAGAGCCAATGGAACGGCCTTTCTGATATTTGGTTCACCGTATTGTAAAAGATGCTCTAAAGAACGGATTGCCATATCGAGACCTAGTTCCTCAGCCATTGCCACCATGGCTATACCAAGTACAGCCGGACCCTGAAAAGTTTCATCCTTTTCAAGATGCTCGGCACATTGACCAAGAAAATGTTGAACCTTCAAAACATTTCCAGTTCCAGCATAGGCACAAGATAGCAGGGTCATATCACAATACTTTCTGATCTTTTCATTGAATGTCTTTTGACACCTCAGCAGTAGCTTCCACGCTATCCTATTAAATAAAAACAAATTTTGGAGTTTATTGCTTGTTAGGATATTACAACAATGGGTTCTGCAAATTGCATCTTTGTACCTGTTTCCTGAGGTAAAGAAGGCCTAAACCGAGAGGTAATGGTCGAACAAGTGGCTCTCCTAAATCTGACTCGCTTCGGTCCATAAGTGCAAAGATTATTGCTTGGGAAACCTCCTCGTTACACGAGCCAACATACACCAAACCTAGTGCAATTGCTGTGAAAGCAATCACATCTAGTGGTGCTTTCGGGTCTCCAAGAATGGGAGTTAGTTTGTCTCGAATCTGAAAAGTAACAAAAAACACTTTTAATATATACACATACATGCACACACACACTTATTTATATAGGAGAGCGTTCTTTTCAGAGCCAATAGTATGTTGAGAACAACATAATATGTGTACATTTCGCTTAAACAAAAAAAGTAATATTGAAAATCACATTTTTATTTTCCTCCCCACTCCTTGATTTTTTTTCCTCTCCTGAATCTTATTTTAAATATACAAAAATGTGCTTATATGCATTCAGATGTTGGAAGTTAATCCTAATTAGTTCACATGTGAAAGTTGAAAAGCTAAACAGTAAGAAGTTTGAAGGATAGTTATAGTCTTTTAGAATGTTTATTGGTTTAATTTGGTATGTTTATTTAGTATGGCAAGAATATTAAGGTTTATTTGTTATGCTAATTTGAGTCTAATTAGGTGTCTTGGGGAAGAAGTTATAATTTTGGTATAAATGAAGGGTCAGGTTATTGTTTTTTATGTGCAAGTTTTATTGAAGTTAGAATTTGAGTCTAACTGTTTTATTTTTTAGCCAACATTAGATAAAGCCTTCATTATATTTCTTGAAAATAAATCTTAAAAATACTGAAATCCCCATGCATTCTAGTCAACTTATATAATATATGGTACAAGATTTAACGTGGCTCTCGCTGTTCTCGGCATATTATTGGTTCTCAAAGTCACAATATATTCAAAGAGAACTCAGAAAGATGCTAGAAATGAAAACCTGTTCATTCTGTGTGCCTGCATATGCAAGACCAAGACCATTTATAGCACCAATTCTAATATAAGAATCTTCTTTATCCAGATAATCAGCAAGAAGTGCCAAAGCCTAAAAAAACAACCAAAAAAAACAAGATATCAAACAGATGGTCATATAGCCACTAATATATAAAATGTCAATGTTTCACTACTCACCAGATCACAGTCATTCCTGATACCACAGTTTACAATCCCAACTCCTAATAAAGCGCTAGCTGTCACATGATTATCATTGCTATGAAAGTACTTGTCAAGTTGAGCAAGGCAAGTGTCAACATCCCAAAGATCGATCATTCCCTATAATAGTACGAACATGTATAACACTTCATATGCAAACATTGTAATCTAAAATAAAAGAAATAGACCGGCTTTTACATACCAAACTTGCAGCAGCACTGATTTTCCTGTGGTCTTTGTTTTTAAATAGCCAGTTTCCCGAAGAACCGGTACCAGAAGAGTCTGATGAAACCGTCATTAATTTATCCTTAAAAAGAACAAAACCAAATCACTACAGACACTTATCACAAAATAGAATAACATATCATATGTGGGAACT
The DNA here is from genome assembly GCF_021521415.1 of Bidens hawaiensis. Lineage (NCBI taxonomy): Eukaryota > Viridiplantae > Streptophyta > Magnoliopsida > Asterales > Asteraceae > Bidens > Bidens hawaiensis. The sequence continues at coordinate 1,104,227 of NW_027491293.1, read as the reverse complement.
GTGCTTAATAAATAACACACCTGACCAAAACCAGCATTCACGAATGCATTTACAAACGTTGCTGCTAGGTTTTGTCTGGCTGAATCGACACCAGCACCAGCACTTGCCCGACCATCAAGTAAATGTGCCTGATGAAAGTAACAAAACATTTATATGAATGATTATTATAATTTATTTTGATATAGTGATATCATGATTAAAATGGCTCAAACCTTATATATATATATATATATATATATATATATATATATTCAGGAGATTTGGGCTCCATGACTTCAATATCTCTTGCAAGGGTAAGATAGCCTTCACTTAATATTTAGTATTGTTGATAATCTCTTGTAAGACCTCTCGGTCTTCATCATCAGCACACATTTCTTCATCAAGCTCAAAACTTGTACCCTACACAAAAAGACAAGTTTAGAGTTCATAAAGCTATGAAGGATTAACAGTCATCACCAATCAACTTATGAGAAAACAAACAGTTTATGAAGATTAGTACTTGTCGAGCAAGAATGTAGCAAAACTGCTTCTTCTGCAATAGATCAGGACAGGAAGTGAAAACCTGCTTCACATGCTGTTAAAAAAGCATCCAATGACATATCAGAACTCAAATTGAATACAAAAGAATACAAAAAATATTAATCATCTTATCGTTAAAATATTTAACATTTACCCTAGCATACAAGCAAAAGGTTCTGTCAGATTCTGTTATAATGAACTTCAAGTAAATAAAATTAATTTTCGCCCAAAGGCTATGTTCAGTTGTGCAATGTTTGGGTTAAAATAGGCCTGTAAATGAACCATATGTTAAGTGCACCATTTGTTAACCGTTTGGTATATTTATTTAGCAAACAAACATATATGAACAAATAATTTTGTTCATTTAGTTGAAAGAATGAACAAGAACACATGTCTCGTTTGTTCATTTGTGTTCGCTTATGTTCATTTGTTATTATATATGTTCGTTCGTTTATGTTCATTAGTTTATGTATTCATTTAAATTGTTAAGCCCATCACAATTTGGTCTAGTCTTATTAAAATAAAATATCACTAATTTTAATTTAGTCTGGTTTTATTCATTGATGTTACTTATGCTCGTGAACCGTTCGTTCATACTGTAAACGAACAAACATGAGCACATTCGATTTCTTAACAAATGAACACAGACAAGAAAACTTCGTTTGTTTGACTGTTCATGTTCCATCGTTTGTAAAATTAAATGAATGAACACAAGCATGCCCCTTCCGTGTTCTTTTGGTAATGGTTCGTTTACAGGCCTAGGTTATTATACAAATGGAAAAGGTATACAGTTATACAACATATATCAAAAGAAAAAAATATACAAATAACCATGAAACACAAACCTGCATGTTGTCAAGTCGAAGTGCAATCTGAAGTGCACGGGGAAATTCCACAAATTGGTAGTAGATTGTGTATGCAATTTCCAAAACTGACACGTCATCTGGTCCAGGGAGGTAGCTACATTTGAAAAACGAAAAAGAACACGCATACGCAGTACATAAGCATGTGATAAGTGACAAGCATACATATAAGGATCAAGAACGCATAACTGTAATCTATACTCTACCTTGCTGAACTTGTTGGATACAGACCGGTTCTTTTGTAATTGGTTTTATCAACATGCTTCACCAATAGATCAAGATATTCAACCTAAAATTATTCAACTTACAGATTCATATTCAACCTTTTAAAACGGTAGTTCAAGTATATCAAAGGTCATAAAGCTAAATAGCTCCAACAAGAGATCAACAGCCTCAGGTTCTGCATTATGCTGCAATAATAGATAAAAGTAACATGAATAAAAACAGGTGCAAAGACAGCAACAAATAAGTGAGATACCTTCATGTGAAAAGCAACAATTTGTTCAACAAGCTGTACTAGATCATCTACATTTGCCTCCTTGTTCTGAATTGGCACAAAGTTAGAAATAAGTATATATATAATGTTGTAACATCACATGCAAAACAAAAATAAATTCTTGAGAAAGTAATGAATAGATAACACTGTTTGAGATAGAAAACAGTGCCACTCTTTTCGAATACTCTTGTGCAATTTCACCAGCCAGATTCCTGCAATGACACAATCAATAATCAGACCAATATACAAGAGAACGTAGAATTCTTCTAATAGGTGAAAGCTGTTGCATTGTAATATGTAACATATTATACAATGTTTACACGGTGAATTGTGCAACACGTGGACTATATAGTTGTTATCGAATGTTGTAGTTGTAACGAATGGCACGATCATTAACATTTAAAAAACTAAGGATAACAAATTGATTACCTAACATACTCGTGACCCCAGGAACCAATATCACCTTTAGAACCAAGTAATCGATACTTCAAACTCTCCTGAATGTAAAAAATGCAGAAAACATCAGTAGCAAGCTTAAACAATCAATAAAAGATTGCACCGCAATGAACACGTGTAAAACTACATAACAACGCATTTAAACATACCCGATCAGCTTCGGCAGACACTGTAAAAGCCAAAACCGACAGTATATCCGCAAGCAATTTCTGCAGCCAAAAACAAAATCAAATCACAAAGATCAAAAAACATAATACAAAATGAAAGAGATAGCTTACCTCAACATCCGAATCCGGCATTGTCTGGTAAAGTTGCGTAATGCGGCCTCAAAAACTTGAGTGGCTTGGGGACTGAACTCATGGAGCTGGTGGAAGTCCTAATCTCTTGCCTACAAGCATATATAAGTTCACTAACTAATCTTAATTAAGCAAAGGATATTATATTTAGTACCTCATGCTGTCAAGAGCGAACTTCTGTACGCCTGGTTCGGTGTCCTGAGCTTTCTTGACGTACGTCTCCAATTGATGCTTCAAAGCTGAATCCTCCTCTGACTGAACAATAATGATAATATTAGAGATGTAATGTAGATGAAAAGAAACAAGTGAATAATGGTTACTAGATCTTCTTCGCCTTTAGTTTTTGGATCTTTCTTCTTCTTCTTCTCCTTCTCATCTTTGGGGTTTCCACTGCCGCCAGCAGTGTTGTTTGGTTCTGAATCCATGGCTCAGAATCAATCGAAAACTGGAGATTGATGGTCTTATATAATTTGCACAGCAGAACCTTCAGTTCTCTTTCTCTCCAAGAAACCCGATAATTTTTTCCTTCTATTTCCATTTTTTTTATGAATTCATATACATTTTTTAAAGAGTTCAAACAAACAAAAAAGCACTAGCAAGGCATTAGACGGCAAAATAAAAGAGTTACAACAAAAATTACGCCAATTATTTCATAAAGCTATGTGTAGTGGGTAGGAATGGCAACGGGGCGGGTTTGGGGCGGGTTTTGCTTAACCCGAACCCGAACCCGAAACCAAAAACCATCCCCGTACCCGCCCCATTACCCGTCGGGTTTAATTCGGGGATTCCCCGTTTGGTTTTTTGTACCCCCCGACCCGCCCCGTCCCCGAACCCGAAAACCCGAAACCTAAATCGCCATCTCATTCACCAAGAAGCCATCAATCATACACTGAGAAACATTTCCAGTTTCCAATCCAAATCTATTTCAATAGTCAAATATGCAAACCGTTTAGATAAACACATGCTAACCATATACAATCAACGTCTCAAATTGATTATGAATGGTGATTTTGGGAATTTTCAAGCTGTAATAAGCGGAGGCGAATCGAAGAAGAATAGGTTTAAAGTTAATTCTTTTTGTTTTAAATAAATTAATAGATGTAAACACCAGTGAATAACCTGCTCATATTAAGTATGATCTCATTGTTTACTCTTGAATAAATTCAACAATAGAAGAAAGCAGTTAAGCCAAATAATTTGTAGTGTAGCAGGTATACATAGACCCATTGTGCAACTAGCAATCATGAGCCACTAGTCCATTCTATATAATCTTCTCTAGTTCTCTTTACTTTGGATAGGAAACTTGATAATGTTTTTAGAAATTTTCAAGTATTAAGCAGAGGTGAGTTGAAGAAAAATAGGTTTAAAACTAACTTTCAAATGAAAAACCCTAAAAAAGGAGAAAACATACTTCGGTGTGTGTGTGATAGTGGGGAAGAAAAGAATGGTGTGTGTGTGTGATTAAAGAGTGAGATTACATACTTCGGCTGGGATCAAAACGAGGAGGAGGAGGGTGGTCCGGTGGTGCAGACGGCGATTGAGTGGATGGTGATGGTGGTGCAGACGGCGATTGAGTGAATCAGGGGCGGACTGGCGGTGGCGGAGTCTGGATGAGTGGATGTCTGGATGTAGGTTTAGGTTTTTTATATATATATATATATATATATATATATATATATATATTATTTATATTTATATTTATATTTATATATTATATCGGGGCGGGTCGGGGCGGGGGTACCTGAACCCAAACCCGAACCCGAACCCGAAACAATCTCCGAAACCCGACCCGAAACCGAAAAAACAAAACCCGACCCGACCCGAAATAAGCCGGTTTTCGGGTTTCCCCGTCGGATTCGGGGATTTTTGCCATCCCTAGTAGTGGGCGACAAAAGCAAGGTGTTTTTGGATGATTTTGATGTGGAACACCGCCTCCTAGGCGATTTTTGGTCGATGGGGGTGGTTCATTTGTCGCCAACTGTGGGTTGAAAATAATAATAAAATATTAATAAGACCGTTGGTAACAGTCAAAACCAAAAAAATAATTCAAAACAATATATGTATATATACCATCTTCTTCTCCAACTCATCATCTTTTTTTCCAAAAAAATACATACTTCATCTCCAACATTTATAATCTTTTAAACAAAAATACCACATATCTTCTCCAAAAGTGTAAATGAAAATGAATCCAATAAGCAACCCCAACTATCCATGAATCCTCTCAAAGAGGATTGCCGAATATGCCGCATTATTGGAAGAACGACGATTACAAAAAATACGCGAAGCTTACAACCTATGAAAATAGTTTTTAGTTTTACGGTTTTTTTATGTATTTTTTTTATTTCGGTATTTATTTTTTAATTTTAATGTATTTTTTATTTGTTTAATTTAATGAGTTTTATTTGTTTAATTTAATTATAAACAGAAAATAAAAAAAAACTGATGTGGGGATGTAATGGGGCTACAAACCACTACACCTCCAAAATGAAAATAGTCCTTGATGACCGTGTTGTACCGATCATGCAAAAACCAAATTTTACCTATAGACAAAGTAAGTTAGGTATTGAAGAGGTATGTACCCGCCTCAACACCGAGCAAGGCGGGTCAACCCACAATATATAGACAAGAAGCTTGAAATCAAGACATTATGAAGGCACAAAGCCAAAACCTACGCGCATGGCGCATATCACATATGCTCATGCATCACATGCTCAGGCATCATATGCCCAGGCACCACACATGCTCAGGCATCATATGCCCAGGCACCACACACGCTCAGGCATCATATGCCCAGGCACACATATGCTCGCGCATCACATATGCTCACGCATATCACATATGCGCGTGGCGCATCAGCGCGCGGCGCATATCACATCTGCGCATGAAACATCTGCGCGTGAGAATAAAGAAAAGACCTCGCGCATCCTCAGGATTGGCGCATATCACACATGCACATAATCAACCTCGTCCTTATCCAAATCAGGATTAGGGCAACCTTGATTGTGCACGTCAGACAACCTTCCAGAAGGTATCTTTTTAAGGAATAAGAATATGCTGATGTTGACAGCTGCCAAATGAAAGGTGGACAACTCAGCATAAACCATGTGCTACCACGTGATTACAACCAATGAAAAAGCACCAGGTGTCCCCAAGAACACGTGGCGCCAAGCAATTGGAGGAGGCCATCAAAACCCTAATTGGGTCTGAGCCCAATCAGTGGAAACCCTAGCACTATAAATACAGCATCAACTCCACAAGGAAGGATCATCAGATATCACCTGACAACATACAATCACAGAGTATTCAGCTATTAAGCAATACACTCCAAATTCCTTACTCTCACATATTATTATCTTCTCCCACAAATACTTATTCTCACACCGGAGGGTTACCCCAAAGAGGACCCCTCTGTCCCTTTCTGAGGGGTAAGTTTACGGTGCTGTTCATTTTGTAGGTGGAAGAATCCAGATCCAAGAAAAACCATCGGTGAAATTGCATAATCACACCCGAGGAAAGTAGATCGTCTACCAGTGAGTCGATCCACGCTTCTTCAGGTATCGAATCCAGAGAAGCATGTGGTCAATGACATACGTTTGTTCGTTTGGAAGCAATTATGAAGTTTCGTCGAGTGCTGATCACACTAGCATTTTTTGTTTGGAAGCAACAAACACTTAAAACGAGTTTAAGAATTATGGGAACAAAATCACACCTAGGGTTCAAGCATGCAATTAAACAGTAATCTCATGTTATTTAACACATTAGTTACTGATAAATAGATTTGGTAAACTGATTAATCTTTTCTTGGGCATCAACAATCAATAACACATGGCACTGGTTATCAAATGGTCCCTGCCAGCGTGACTCAACTAAGGGCAATTGTATGCTTCATTGACCTAAACTAAACAACTGTAACACCCCGACCGATGGCGGATTATACATCGGGGCGCCACGTATTGTTTCATTACTCGTGACACTATTTGGGTGTCAATATTTATTAAATACATTTACCGCGCACGCGCAACACAATTTCACGAAGTAACATAAAATTAATCATATCATAACTCAAAATATTCAAATAACATAAACTTGTCTTGTTACATTTTAAACTAGGTCCAAAAGAAAAGAAAACATCCTATGTGTCCTCAAGCTTCCAGAAACAGCTACAGCAAACCTGAACATGTGTTAAAATAAAACGTCAACACTTGCGTGTCGGTGAGAAATCAAGTTTAATAGATATAAATAGATAACAATATCTGCGCACATCATGTGTATAACTGGTGTTCAACAAGGGTGTAATCAGATTGTGATCAAGCCTAATAGATCATAGCTCATAGTTCAACCCGTGCTCCCAATTGAGCACAAAAACAAGAAAACTGTGCAAGTGTAAACAAAAGAGAAATCATAAACGATAGTTCTCCCGTGTTCATCTAATGGATCCATGAAAACTGCGGAATAGGCCGACAAGACGGTTAATGATCCACACATACAAATAAACAGCCAAGTCTACGTCCATAACACATGGGGTTTTGCGCGACAAAAGTTTATAAACAAGTTTAAGACTCAAGTTTGTACGAACCCATGAACATCCCAAAACATTAAAAATAAAAAGGGATTAGGTACGAGATTACTCACTTGTAAACGGCGCGATGAAAGATAATGCAAGAACCAACTTTTAAACAAGCACAAGTTAACCTATAAATAAAAGTTTATTGGTTTAACGATTGGTTTTTATGTCTTAAGCATCGATTAGTTAAACAAAATATATATATTTATAATTACCGAGATCTGGGCAGAACAGAAGAGAAGACGGAGGCAAAGAGAGGAGTTGCAGAGGAACTACGGCAGAGAGCAAAGGGAGAGAGGTTTGGGGAGTGATTAAGTGTAGTGTGTGTAGTGTTAATAAACAAGAAGATAGTTTTATTTATAGGAAAACCCTAGGGAACACAATCCCTAAAAAGGAGGAAAAGATCTTAACAAATCAAGCAAAAGATACTAAAAAGTACAAGAAGACAAAAGCAAAAGATATTAAAAGATATGCCGGCAGCTGCAGGGGATGGGGAAAAGCTGACAGGTTACAGGTCAAAGCATGGGAGGTGTCAGATAAAACACTGTTCAAGACATGCAAAAGAAGATTTCAAAAGATAATGTCAGTCACTTTTTCTGTCAACCAATAGGATTGGTGCGCATGCTGCGCCGAAAGTGGCTTTTCGGACAGATGTCGGAACTGACCTAAAGAGCTCAAAAGATAAGATATCAAAAGATACAGGCTGACCTAAACTGAAGAAAAGGCTTAAGGTCTAGCGCGAGAATATTCGAGCGCACGCGCGAGGGCGAGAGCAAACCTTAGCGCGCCGCGGGAAGAACTTAAATCCTTAGCGCGCCGCGGGAAGAACTACAAATCCTTAGCGCGTCGCGGGAAGAACTACCATTCTTAGCGCGCTGCGAGAAGAACTACAATTCTTAGCGCGTCGCGGGAAGAACTACAAATCCTTAGCGCGTCGCGGGAAGAACTACCATTCTTAGCGCGCTGCGAGAAGAATTACAATTCTTAGCGCGTCGCGGGAAGAACTACCGTTCTTAGCGCGCTGCGAGAAGAACTACAATTCTTAGCGCGCTGCGAGAAGAATTCGTCTCGCGTATCGCAGGAACAGCCGGTCTTCACGCAGGCTTCCTTGTAAGGAGTCTGGCGCGTGGAGCTGCGCAGACATCCTTAGGCGGGAAGAACCAAAGGACAAGCAAAGAGTTAAGAGAAAAAGGGGCTTCAGGCTTAAGGGTTAAGCAGAGGGGCGGGACGGCGACAAGAGAGAAAAAGAGGCGGGACGGCGGAAAGGAAATTATTATTATTAGTAAGTAATATAGAAATATATATATATATAATTTATTTAATGTTAAATTTTACAAAGATTAATAATCAAATTTTAAATCATAAAAAGAATCGGATTCGAAAACGGGTACCTGAGTCGGGTCGGATTGGGCAGTTGTCACAACAACAAATCCTATTAGACACATATCACAGCAATTAGCAAACTAATCGTTCTGATTGAAATACACCTAAACCGACTGAATGCTTAACAATACCAAACATCAATGTTCATATATCATAAATCAGTAACCACAATCATTCAGTTCTAATACATGAGAAAATACTGATAAGTTACAATACTCTACATTCCAAGAATGACTCGAGACGAATCAGCAACTCATGATCTTCAATTAGTCTTCGGCTATCGATTCAGGATGATGAACTACGAACCCCGAGGTGATTCGAGGTTATTCAGGGCTCCCGGAATCCCTCATGTCGTCCCAAGACGGCTGGAACTGAAGATATCTTATTAGGGTTTGTAAAATAGAACATATAGGTCAAAACTCATTTTTTCACGTTTTTATGTCTATCGCGTATCGCAATTGACATATACACGTTGCATCGCGATACACGGCCAAATAAAACCTCATATTCAGATTCCTCTCATTGGGAAACCCAAAATTCATATATTATCGGTCCCATAACTCATTTTCTAGCCCAAGATATGCTCGTTTTACTTTTTGGTCGCTTTTTTCAATCTATCTTGTTTAGTTTTAGCATCAGCTTCAGGTTTCTCATCCAAACTCTTCACAAATCATTCTATAACATCCATCTTAACTTTCTTATGCTTCCTATATCTTGGAGCTTGTTTAATCATCGTCATAATGGCTCCAGATTAGCTCGTTTAAGCATCGAACACCTGCAATCATAAAAGAACTCAATGTAACCGTGTTCGCCATATCTAAACTATTAAAATACATGAAATAACACACATATATACATGATTTACACCCGACCATCGCACCCCTACACTTATCTTTTGCTTGTCCTCGAGCAAACTCTAATGCAAACATCGACCTCTATTATAGGTATGCCAATTACCATCATTAATACTAGTAATGTCTAAGGTCATACATGGTTTCCAAAAATGACACTTTCTAGATTGACAACCCAATAAATACATTTAGTGCTGCTTTAGAAAAATAGGCCACCTAAACGAGTGTACTTTGTTTCTGGTTAAGGCATGCATGTTCATACCTCTCACACTATATACACTTCTCTCAGTTTAATATCTTGACTAGCAAAAGATATGCTTGTATATATCTCTGCCTTCAAGGGCCAAATATGAGCCACAACTTAATATGCTTGTAGGTCGTTCACATCTCCACCCATTAACCAAAAGTTGCATAAATTGAAAACCCTAATTATTGATTACTTGGGTTATTTTTGTTTGAGCCCTATTATGAGTTTCCCTTTAATCTTTATAATGCATTACTGATATCTTATTATTCTGATGCATAACAGTTATCAAATTGAGGTTGCCTCATAATTTCACTAGAAAGGACTATGTAGGAAGGTGACGTTTACCATTTGTGTCAGTTACACATTCTCATACAGGGTCACTTATACGAATGTTGTTTATACTTGTCCTATAAGTAGGTGAGCATTACTTACAAGATCAAGTGGTAAGTTGTCCTTAAATTAGCATGTGTGGGAACGACCCGAGTTACTCAAAAACACCATTCTACCTCATTCCGATAACCAACAATCCGTATGCATGCTAAGCACAAAACTCCGAATATACGGTAAATCGTTCAGAGTGTCTTAATAAAAAAGTGGCACTAATTTATCTATTTTGACTGGGATTTAATTTTAGTGTTTACCGAATAAGAGTAAAAAAAACACACGGATCACCCTATGCAAGATGTCAAACAGATTTATAAATTTCACCAATTATATATAGTCAGTTCGTGTAGGATATCTGAGAGCTACCTCTTTTTATGTGAAATCAATTTGATAAACATTAAAGTGTAGGAAATGGGTGTGGTTGATAGAATAGTAGCAACAATGATGGATCTAATAATATAAAGAAAAAAAATATATGAATGAATTGCAATTATATTATCACATATTCATTCACCTACATGGATTTTGTATCCATGGAGTATTATTACATCATGAAGAAGGTACAAGACTCGAAAACCCTAACTTCTAGTAAACAGCTGATACAAATCAACTGTAAAGCAATAAAACAGTAGTTTTTGTATTTTCCATCAGTTGTAGTTAGGTCTTGAGTCTTCATACTTCATGGTCTTGTTAACAGTAGCTTGTTGCAGTGGTATGATTAAAACATTGTGTTTTTGTAGCAAATATCATTTATTTATGAAACTCTTTCATCATCAAACCCTAAATATATTATTAACTTTCTTACAATAAAGAAAATTAAAATCCAAAAAATAAATATTAAAAAACAAAAAATGTAAAACAACATTCTCTCAAGCCATCGGATTGCTTTATCTGTAAATGAAGGCTTCTCACGCATTTGACCTGAATTCACGGGTAAAGGTCTCACCAAACTCAGATAGCTCTTAAACGGGTTATAACATCTCAATATATTAAAAATTAATCTCATCAAATATTTGATATGAAAATCTATAAAATAGGAGTATACTAAAAATTAATATCTTTTTTTATTTAAAAAAAGATATTATTTATAATTAAGAAACAATTTTATAATAAAGAAAATAAATGGGTAATGGGTATCACCAAACTCAGATAGCTTTTAAACCGGATTATAACATATTATTTATTTGTGAAACCATTTTATCATCAAATCTCAAGTATATTAATTATTAACTTTCTTACAATAAATAAAATTAAAATCCAAATATATATATATTAAAAGCGAATAATGTAAAACAACCCTATACGAAGGATAAAATCTAGTGGAAGTATATAAGATAATAAGTTTTATTATTATTTTTAATGAATACTATTGATTCATACAAAGAAGGTGTTTAAGATTTCTTATTTTTACCTCCTTATAATTTATTTAAATCATAAATTAAGTTACAAAGTTGTAACTTATAACTAATACAGTTACGATCTTTAATCTTCTCAAACATCTTGTAACTCTTGTAACTCAAAGTTTTATAAGTCATAAGAGAGAAAAGAAACAATCCCAACCACCTCTAATTAACTTATTTTCCGTTAAGACTCCACCTGTCCATAGTACGTCTTTCGACCACGAGTAGCTTCCGAAAGCATGGAATAAAGCAAATCCTTGAAACGTAGACAAGTGTAACTCACTGGCAGCATGCAGCAGGGCAACACCCCACGCGTCAGCTTTTCTCACCGCCATGCATGCACATACTTATCCTTAAATCAATCCCACATAACACCCTTTGCCTCTTACTTCTTTCTCCACACAACCCAACCAATTTCACTAAACATCCAAAATGATGAACAACATATTAGTCATTGTCCTTGTTCTAACCTCACTCTTAACATGCACATCTCTCCACAAAGACCACCAAGAGGTGATCGTGAAAGACCGTCATCGTGTAGTGGCGGTCGAGTACGATAAAGAAGCCGACGGAAGCACGAAAGTGTCGATTTCGCCACCAGACGCTTCCGATAGCGAGAAACAAGCACACGGAATGTTTTCAGGTCCAAGAGATCTTGTTTGTGATGCTTATGGCAAGTGCAAACACGTTTTCAAGAAAACAAAAGACGCGGTTACCAAAACCGCACACGGGGTCACCGATAAAGCAGAAGAAATCCAAGAAGCTCTGAAAGAAGCCATCGAAAAGAGCCCGCAAGATCTCGCGGGGGAGGGGAAAGATAAAGTGTCCGAAGGAGTACGGGAAAAGGCGAAAGCCAGCTTAGCGCATGGAGTCGATAAAGCGAAGAAGCTCGCCGGCGGCATGAATGAGGTTGTAAAAGAAGCTGTTTCGGATGATTTCAATGTCGTGGACTCTCCGAAAAGAATTGTAGAAGATATATCAACAAACGTGACGGGAAAATATCGAGAAACCGTGAGGAATGTACAAGAAGCGGGCCGAAAAACTTTGAATGGCATTCTCTATAAGTTTAGGAAGCTTATGTATGATGTTATATGGTGTATATTGTATCGCGATAAGATCGGTCCGCTTGTTGGTTTGATTCATATGCTAGGGTTTTCGACCGCGTACGGTATGTGCGTGTGGGTGACGTTTGTTTCGAGCTATGTTTTGGGTAGGTGCCTTCCGAGGCAGATGTTTGGAGTGGTGCAAAGCAGGATGTACCCGGTGTATTTCCGAGCCATGGCGTATTGTGTTTCGGCTGCTTTGTTGGGGCATTTACTCGGGCACAAGACCGAGTTTTTGGCTAGCAAGATAGGGCTGTTTCAGAGCTTGAGTCTTGTTTCTGCACTCTTGATGGTTTTGATTAACATAATATGCTTGGAGCCTAAAGCAACCAAGGTAAGTTTTTATGTATATATGTGTACAGTTTTTATGATTGTTGTAGTCATAGGGGTGCTCATTTTTCAACCGAAAATGAATCGACATGTGTTTATGCTTTTGACACTTTTGGTTTCCTCGCTCATGAAGCTTTTGAGCTACTGGGTAAGTCATAGTAATGTTATGACTCCTATGACTCCAAGATCCGCAAATCTAGTTAAAGATTAGGTTTTGCAATTCAAAGGGGTAGTTTTTAAAAATTAGGTTTTGCAATTCAAAAGGGGTAGCGGCACATCTTGTTTGTTGCCCGTTTGCCTTCTGTTTCGATATAATTTAATATAGTTATAGTTTGTAGAGCCAACTTAATTCGTAACCTAAAATACTGGAATTGTTTAGTTAGGCTAAACATGTTCAAAATTCGAAAAACATTTTATTTCAAAAAATTGAGTGTTGCAATTCAAAACGTGTGTGCAGCGCAGCTTGTTGTCCGTTTTCCATCTGTCTTGGTATAAACATTGTATTTAAAAATGAATTAAAACGCTTGCCAAATAAAATCCTAACCAATACATTATGGTAGTTTTTAAAGATTGTTTATTCTATTCTTAGGCAATGTATAGAAGAATGAAGTTAGAGAAGGAAGAAGGGAAAGGGATCGGGGTTGCGGTTGCAGCTAAAGGCGGGATGGATGACTGTGATGGTGTTACGGTGGCGAGGGGGGCTCGGGTTGCAGTGGATGGTGGTGGTGATACGGTGGTAAGGTCGGTTGCAAATGGGAGAGGGGTTACGGTTGCGGTTAAAGATAACGTGATGGAGAATGTGGCTGGGGTTGCGGTTGGCACGACGCATGGAAGCAATGCCTCGGTGGCAGCAAGGAGTGTAGCTGTGGATAGACAGGATGTGTTGAAGTTGAATGAGAGGTTGAAGAAGCTGAATGCGTATTCATCTGCACTGAATATGTTTACATTGGTGGCCTTGACATGGCATATGGCTTACATGGGTCAACGGCTCCAGGGGTACACAGCAAAATAGACAACTCTTGATTGACTTGTTACATGGGTTCACATATGTTTGTATAGTCTTATTTAGAACCTTTTTTTTTATTGTCTTGTTTAGTTTTGTGTTTGTTTGGGCGTGTTTTGTGCTATGGTTTACAAATGTATTATGACATATATTCAAATCTTTTTTCCTTGTGCACATTTGGGACAGGATGATATACACCATAGTATAATTAAAACATATGTTTTGGGTATGTAAGTGGTTCAGAGTAGGGCTGAAGGCTTGTTCGTTGCTTGACTTGTTTACAACTGAATCGAACGGCTGAAATTCAAACCGAACGAAAAACAAAACGTGTCAAAATCGAACCGAGCATTTCTTGATAGAACTTCGAGCATTTTTTATTTCTTTTTTACTTTAAAATTTTTAATAAGAAATAAGTTTAAAGGACGTAAATAATATATTTTGTAAACAAATTAGTAGTTTTTAGACAAGCATATAATAGATTGTAAATTTTTAAGAGAAATAAGTTTAAAGTGAGATATGATGAACATTAAATAAGCTTTCAGTATTCTGAATACTTGAATCGAATTAATAAAACTATAAAATTGACAGAATAGAAAAAAATTAAAAAGTTTTTAAAAATTAATACTTATATTTTATGTGTATTGTCTATATATTCGAGCCGAACCAAAATTGTATACTTATATTTCTTCATATATAATTATATAAAACAAATTAAAAATATTCGAGCCGAACCAAACCGAGCAGACATTTGCTCGTTGCTTGGCTCGTTTACAAACCGAACCGAGCAGAGCAGCTCGTTTACAATCGTGCAAAAAACATCCAAGCAAGCGGCGAGCGAGTTCAAACGTCGAACGGTTTGGACGACCCTAGTTCAGAGATGATACAAACCAAAACTTTTTGCTATATCACTTTCTAAGCAGAACAAACAAACAAAACATACAATGCTCCAGTTACATAACATGAATACTTAAATTTCTTATAGAACAGTCCAAAAAGCGATGGGCGTCGCATGTATAATCCAACATAAAACCTACAGGCATGTAGCATGGTTAATATCAAAATAGCAACCTATTTTCACATCTTCACCAATAATATCTAACATCATGCTTTCATTACCTAAAACTGTTCATGGTATGTTGTGTTTCATTACTCTTCATCTACCAAAATGGTTGATTGATTGCATACACCCGCATCGTTCAAAGACGCCATGTCATCATCAAGCAGTGTATATAGCGGGGAGCCCTGCAAATCACAACCAAGCACAAATTCATAATTAGATCAGTGCTTCAAATTCAAAAATTAGATCAGTGCTTATGAAGTCAAAAGTCAAAACATTTAGTCAAAGTCATAGTCATACCTCTTCTTGAAGATATAATCTTGGCTTAAAAAACTTTAATTTGAAGAAGCTCAAGCAAAGAGTCTTCAGCTTGCCAACCTTACAAAAACAAATTATTATAGTTAAAAGGCGTTGCCGTTTACACAACAAATGATAAAACAGAACCGAAAAAAACAAATAATTACAGTGGTGGTTGCGGGTAACTTTTTTGTTATTGGGGCTTTTTCACAAATTGACGGTCCAACACACTTGAGAGTAACAGCTGCAACAAACAATTTGATTTGGCCACAAAGGTTAAAGAAAGAAGTTGACTATTTGTCTAAAGACTTAAAACATTGGTCGAAGTCAAATCAAAGAAATGGGTTCATACTAATAAGTCCAGAAGCCATTTTCTGAGGGCCTGCAGGACCACTTGAAGGTCGTTCATCCTCGATTCCATGAAATGCTTTCAGCTCAGCGAATCTAATATGATTCGAGATAACATGAGTGAAAAGGATCATTGCACAAAAATAACAATTAGCATAAAAGGTTCTTCTTAATGAACGTTTTTCACTAAATGTGCAATAAATAGAGCGAACTGGATTAAGTTGACTTAAATAAATATATCCATTTCTCTAAATTTAACTAATGTGCTAAATGTAATTACAACTGCTGTTTTATTACAAAAAAATAAGCAAATCTTTTCTAATAAAATTATTTAAGAGCTTTTTAAACATTTTATACACTATGGATAACTTTAAACCTGCTTAACCCATACACCATCAGATAAAACATAACCCTAATTAAAGATTTACAGGCAAAGAGGTGTATTAATCCGCATACATCTAATACTGAGGTTCTAACTCTCTTCCCTTAACCTAATTAACTTTCAAATTAGTTGTCATTGATTTGTTTAATCATATAACTTCATCAATATTTGAACTAGACATAAAAAAACAAAAATAACTTTAATAAACATATGTCTGATGCGGCTTTGACAATACCTTGGGTGAAGCCTCTTGATCTCTTCCAGATTTTGATGCGGCATAGACATTACCAGGCGTACATACCTGCAATACAAAATAATTAATATATATTTTCCTTATCTACATAGGCCCACAACAATATAACCGTAGTCCTAATTCTGATGCACGCAGCTCTACAGTATAACATTTACCTAATCTCAGACTCTTTGCGCTCTCGAGGGGTAATCTGACGAATGACAATAACATGTATGGGTAAGGTTTAAATAACTATAAATGGCAATATACATTATATGCTCTTGAATTTACCTCACTGCCATTCAATATTTTAGCTTTTGCCAAACGAGCAATCAAAGCATATCTTCCAGTCCCACCTCTGCTTGGATCAGTTGCTGGATTCTCAGAACACCTAATGTCCTGCACTTTGAAACCAGAACATCAATAAGTCGGGATTTAACTGAAGGCTTAAAGCTCCCATAACACCCTAACGGATGACTTAAAGTAAATGTTAAATACTTAAATGTACACTAGCTTTTTAAAAAGTAAGGCATGGTAAGGAATATGGCAGGTAAAGCATATCAGATTTATAAACAAACTTACCTCTAAAGCTGGATAAGAGTTTAATGCATCAATGGAAGCTAGATCCTCAATTTTATTACCTCCTGAGAAGTGTAAAATATAAATTAGTCTACATTATGAGCAAGTTGCATATATAATGAAGACGTTTAAAAAAGGTATTAATAAAAATGAAAAAAACCTATGTGGTGGAAATTTAACTACCAATAAGTAGACAACGCAAATTTTGAAAAGGCTTAGATGGCCCTTCGTCTGTAGTAGGGTACCAAATGCGTTCTATGTTATTCTTACTCAATTGAAGCTGCTCCAAACTGAAAGCAGAACCCACATTTTTAAGGATTAGCATCAGCATATAAACCTTAAAACAGTTTAAGCCAGGAAGTAAGAAAATTATTGCTTTTTATACCATTTTAATTGTGAAAGCTTCAATATTTCACCCCAATCGGATATACAGTTCTCTTCCAAGTTAAGAACCCGAAGAGAGCAATATCCTTGTACGAAATTGGATGGCGTGGGCTGGGTAAATTAAACGCATTGTAAAATAATAATATCACGCAAAAGGACCGATTTTGAGGTACGGACATGATAAAGATGAGGATGTTACAAACCGTTATCTCCTTTATCTTATTTCCCATTAAATGCAGCTCTTCAACGGCTGGCAATGAATCTTTAAGAACTTCAACCTGCAAAGCAAGTAACTTTCATTTACATTGACCATATTAACAAGTCAAAAGAAAAGTAGGGAAGCATTGCTCACCTGAGACCAATTAATGGAAACGTTATTCAAGACTAACAAGCGAAGATTCCTCAAGTGAGAGATTCCCACCACATCATTTGACATTCTATTGTTTGTCAAATTAAGCGCTGTAACGGCTGGCAGCCCGCTGCATATAGCATCGATGTCCTGCAACATAACACAAGTTTACTCAGCTTAAATAACAATAATAATAGAACCCTTTATGTGATCTATCATGATTACAATGTTCCCTAATACCAAATGTAGATCCTAAAAGCATGAAAATGTAAATATGCAAGCAAGAAAACATACTTGCCACTTGGAAAGAAGGTTGCCAGTTAAATCGAGTTCCTTTAAATCTGCAAGAAACAAGCATAACGATAATGACACAAAATTAGGGGCAACCATATCTTGCTCTTTATTAGTTATTCACCGACATTGTGAAAACCAACACAATAAATCAAATTTCCAACACACATCTCCAATCCATAATATACCTCTCATATAGGTAAAGTAATCATGTGATAGACCAGCATACCAAAGAGAAAACGTATCAAAATTTGCATCTTGAATATATCACAATTCACAAATAACCTTAAACACCAGTGACCGAACTAGAGGTGCCAAATAATGTGTAAAATTTTTAAAGACCGAACTAGAGGTGCCAATTTTGGAGGTGCTCGGATGTGAATTTTAAAACATATGAAATCAGATCACTATTATCTCCATCTAAAGGAACACCACTAACGTGACATACGAGCCATGAAGTCCATATGGGCCAAATTATAGGCGAAAAACGGTCATATGGGTCGCATGAGAAACAAATCTTTATTTCACCAAACAAACTTTTTACAAAAGAGCTGAAACTTACTTGGTAGAGTTTTACTAATTTCAAGGGGGTCCCCAGGAGAGCTAACCCCTAAATACGATAAAGAAGCACCGGACAACTCATCGAATCGGGCCAATATATCTTCAATCTTATCAGTACCAACCAGCTGAACATTTACTCGTTTATGACTAGCAGAAAGCACGTACATTTCATCTGTAAACATAACATAACATAAAACAGAAACCAATCATACAAAATTACCAACTAATTCAAACCCCAACCGTTCAAAATTCATACCCAATTCTTCTTTAGTAGAACTGGTACGGTATCGGATATTTAGGGCTTGTAACAGTGAGACGCCAGTGCTTAAATTATGCGGGCGAGCAAAGGAAGCTGATTTGGGGAAGTGGGCATTGAAATAACGGACGCCGTTGAGTGATCCGTCGTGTTTGCCGTCGCAATTGTCCCAGTCGACGCCGACCCAGACGCCGGAATAGCCTTGTACTGGTCCGACGTACTTGACGGTGCCGATGCGGCGGTAGTCTCCAGCCCAGTGGATTCGTTGGCCGATTTTGAAGTCGCATTGTTGTGGGGTATCTGAGTTTGATGTTTGCATTTTGGTCGATTTTCTGATCAGATGCCGGTGCTTACATAGGGGGTGTTTGGCCTAGCTTTTATATTTTGGCTCTTTCTATCATTTGATAAGCTAATTTGAAGAATTTGGATTAGCTTATGTTCTACAAGTTGATAATAAGTTGTTAAATCTATCATTCTTTAATTTGTTATAGTAATAAGTTGCTTTAATAATTATTAATCCACCATCATTTGAGGGCAAATGAGTAATTTACATCCTAACACAAATAAGTTTCTTCAAATAAGCTAAAAAACCATCTTCAAATTAGCTTATATAAGCTTATAAGCATAAGCTTAAAAAGCTAAACCAAACACCAAACTAAGCTTATTTTGTAAAAAAAAACTAAAAAAGCTATAAGCATGGTTAAATAAGCTAGGCCAAACACCCCCATAGTTTTTGTTTGGTTGAGAGGGAGTTTGGTTTGGTTTTAAAACGTAACCAAAAACCGAAGGTTTGGTTTTCTATATTTTTAAAACCATTTAGTTTCGGTTTTTTTCAATACTTTGGGTTTGGTTTGGTTTGATTTTTGTTTTGTTGTTTGAGCTTGAAAACTTTCGCTCGAGGAAAGATTTTAGGCCGTAATAATGAATTTGGACTAGAGTCATTTTGTTAATCAATAACTAATTGATCGTAATACATTTGGGCTTGCATATTTGAGTGTTGTGTTTATTAAATTTTAACAAATTAGTGAAATTTACTGTCACACCCCGACCAATGAAGGCGGAAACGTCGAAGCGCGACATGATTGCTCATTGCACAACGACATTATAAAGTTACAATATTTAAACAACTCATCTAAATCCATATCATCATAAATAACACAACAATTGTTCATACAAAATGCCAAATAGATAGATAAACAAATAACTTGTTCTTTCATTTTTTAATATCCTAAAGCCAAGATGATAAGTTTTTTCAAGTAATCTAATCAAAGCTAACATCAAACCTGTAACATAGCATAAAATAGAGTTTATCAACACAAAGGTTGGTGAGTAATTTTCATAGTTTTAGACAATAAGTATATAGTATGAAATCCACAACTAGTATATGAAAACAATAAATAATAGCAACAATTTAGATAATAAAACCGTTAATCATAATACATTGACGAACCGTCAATAAGAATACATTGACGACAATAATGAAATCGTCAATAAGAATACATTGACGACACCTTTCTATATGGGGATACCATATATACTAGGAATTAATGTATGAACATACTTTGATGAGGCTGCCCGCCTTAGCATTAAAGAGGCTACCCGCCTTAGCATTCAAAAATTTGCACATAATCATGTAAAACATATAACACCAAATCGAGCATTTATTTAAGTAAACATATACAATAAGTGTTGTGGTTTAAGACTCAAGTATAAATCATTTGAATTTGAATAAGTATGCAATGCCACCCCCAAAACGAAATATGGAAAACGAGGGATGAAAAAGTACTCACATTAACAAATAACTTGAAAGATAGTGTCGTGAATAATCGGAGAGATCGGTTTAACGAGCA
The DNA here is from genome assembly GCF_021521415.1 of Bidens hawaiensis. Classification (NCBI taxonomy): domain Eukaryota; kingdom Viridiplantae; phylum Streptophyta; class Magnoliopsida; order Asterales; family Asteraceae; genus Bidens; species Bidens hawaiensis. The sequence continues at coordinate 1,083,743 of NW_027491293.1, read as the reverse complement.
AGACCTATATTAAACGTGGTTTAAGACTCAAGTATAATAACCCTTTAAAAATGTAAAGTTTGCTCAAAACCGGGTTAAAGTATCTAACCTTAATGTGACATTCGTCAATTTCGGGTCTTGTTTGTATTCGTTTTTGTATTTGTTTATTATGTAAACCGACCCGATTTGTAAACCGAAGCTTATCTTATAATCAAAATGATGGATTTATGTTACAATATTGTTTCACACTTGTTGGGTCTTGAAAACATACTATTTTTATTTTTATTTTTATTTATTTATTTATTTTATTTTTTTTTTTGTTTTGTGTTTTTGTCTTGATCCATTTTGAATGAAAACTCTTGTGTCTCACACCCATATTTGACCACCAACATTACCCTATATATACACCACATTTCCTCTTCATTTTCCCTTGCTACAACTCCAAAAAAAAAACTCACTCAAACATCAAAGATTCAAGGTTATCTTCTTAAGTGTTCTTGAAGGTTTTTAGTCTTTCATCTTAATTAGTTTATGTAGCCTTATTAATACTTGTTTATGGTTGTGCAACATATATATAATATACATCCCTTGTTTACCTTTGGTAGTTACTTCTCAGATTCCGGTCGGTGAGGTTTCGGACCCCATAAGGCAAGGCTTCATGGAGGACTTCGTGTCCTTGATATATATACATCTATATAACTTGTTCATACATATTAATCTTGCTTATTTTAGTTTGTTGGTCATGTTTACAAGTTCCATGGTTATGGGTTTTTAAGAGTCTATGCTTCGGTTTAACCGTAAATAGCTCTAAACCGTAAACCGAACTTTGTTACTAGTTTTTGTTTGTTTAAACATACTTAGTGTTAGATCTTAAAATCATTTTTACAAATTCTATGGTTATGGGTTTGTAGAATCTTACCTCGGTCTTAACCCGAAACACGATCCGAACCGAAAACCGAACTTTTGTTTAAAGACTTTATTGTTAACTTTTGGTATTTTTTTATTTGTACATTATTATACAAGTTATTTAGTGTTTGGACATGTGGAAACCATCTATGAACTTGTTGTAAGATGGAAACCGAACCAAACCGATTCTTGCTCGCTTAAGACACACATGTGTGTTTTTTTTTAGCCATCAAAACTTGTATATTTCTTTAAAAATAGTTACAAATTGATTTTTAAATATTTTCTTAAGTACTTGGAAATGTTGGATCCAACTTGATCTCATAGCAAAGTTTGGACCGACAAAACCGAACACTCGCTTAACGTGCGTTGTTAGTTCTAAAACAATGGAACTACATACTTGGTTAAGTCTTATTAAATTTTATTGAGTTATCTCATAACATTCAATATTTTGGAAAGTTGACTTTAGGTTTGACCAATTATCAAGACCCGAACCGACAACCCGAACACTCGATAAAAAAAAACCTGTTTTAGTATCTTTATTCCAAAGGGATTTGCATTCTTGCATTTTACCCACCTTATTACTTAACATAGGTTGAGTAAATATTAAGGTTAGATACTTTAACCCGGTTTCGAGCAAACTTACATTTTTAAAGGGTTATTATTATAATTTCTTAAATAGTCACATTTTAAACCTTAAACTTTAATTATTTACATTTCTCAACATTTATTTTGTTTAAAGACCTTCAAGACAGCCTTTCTAAATTCAAGACTTCTTTTCTTTTTAGGAATTGTGCGTTAAACTCGTCGTTCCGACAAATCTCCAAATTATCATCTTTCAAGTTTACTACTTGAAGGTGAGTACTTCATACCCCATTTTCCATCTTTTATTTTGGGGGTGACATTTCATACTTATTCAACAAAATGCTTTATATTTGAATCTTAAACCACAAACGTAGTTGTATACTTTACCTAAATAATTGCTCGATTTGGTGTTCTATGCTTATATGCCTATGTGTTTATCGCTTTTGGTTGGTGGAACTATAAAATCATAGACTACTTGGCATCCCCTTATAGCAAGGTGTCGTTAACGTAATGCAATTAACGATAACTATAAAATCCTAGACTATTTGGCATCCCCTTATAGCTAGGTGTCGCTAATGTGTTTAGCGATATCTATTTATCCAAATTACCACTTTTATTTATCGTTTCGTATGCAAGTTTTGTGGCTATCTTTATTATATACTAATATGATTAAACTTATGAATTGCTCACCGACCTTTGTGTTGACAAACTTTATTTTATGAAATGTTTCAGGTTTGCATCTTGGTTGATTTATGATTGTGAATAAAACGACATTAAAGACCTTAGGATATTAGTAAAAATGAACAATATCAATTTGCCATATTTTGGAATATCTTGTTCATGGTTATTTTATGGATAATTGTTATGTGACATTTTCGATGTTGTGAAATGAAATGAGTTTATTAAATATTGTCACTTTAATTAGTGTCATGTGCTTATGGACAATCGTTACACCTCGGCATGTTCCGCCGCCTTTGGTCGGGGTGTGACACTTAATATTTACTCAACCTATGTTAAGTAATAAGGTGGATAAAATGCAAGAATGCAAATCCCTTTGGAATAAAGATACTAAAACGGGTTTTTTTTATCGAGTGTTCGGGTTGTCGGTTCGGGTCTTGATAATTGGTCAAACCCAAAATCAACTTTCCAAAATATTGAATGTTATGAGATAACTCAATAAAATTTAATAAGACTTAACCAAGTATGTAGTTCCATTGTTTTAGAACTAACAACGCACGTTAACCGAGTGTTTGGTTTTGTCGGTCCAAACTTTATTATGAGATCAAGTTTGATCCAACATTTCCAAGTACTTAAGAAAATATTTAAAAATCAATTTGTAACTATTTTTAAAGAAATATACAAGTTTTGATGGCTAAAAAAAAACACACATGTGTGTCTTAAGCGAGCAAGAATCGGTTTGGTTCGGTTTCCATCTTACAACAAGTTCATAGATGGTTTTCACATGTCCAAACACTAAAGAATTTGTATAATAACGTACAAATAAAAAAAATACTTTAAGTTTTACAACCAAAAGTTAACAATAAAGTCTTTAAACAAAAGTTCGGTTTTCGGTTCGGATCGTGTTTCGGGTTAAGACCGAGGTAAGATTCTACAAACCCATAACCATAGAATTTGTAAAAATGATTTTAGAAACTTAGATCTAACAATAAGTATGTTTAAACAATTACTTAACAAAACTAGTAACAAAGTTTGGTTTACGGTTTAGAGCTATTTACGGTTAAACCGAAGCATAAACTCTTTAAAACCCATAACCATGGAACTTGTAAACATGACCAACAAACTAAAATAAGCAAGATTAATATGTATGAACAAGTTATATAGATGTATATATATCAAGGACACGAAGTCCTCCATGAAGCCTTTCCTTATGAGGTCCGAAACCTCACCGACCGGAATCGGAGAAGTAACTACCAAAGGTAAACAAGGGGTGTATATTATATATATGTTGCACAACCATAAACAAGTATTAATAAGGCTACATAAACTAATTAAGATGAAAGACTAAAAACCTTCAAGAACACTTAAGAAGATAACCTTGAATCTTTGATGTTTGAGAGAGGTTTTTTTTTTTTGGAGTTGTAGCAAGGGAAAAATGAAGAGGAAATGTGGTGTATATATAGGGTAATGTTGGTGGTCAAACATGGGTGTGAGATACAAGAGTTTTCATGCAAAATGGATCAAGACAAACAACAAAAAAATAATAATAAAAATAATAAATAAATAAATAAAAATAAAAATAAAGGTAGGATGTTTTCAAGACCCAACAAGTGTGAAACAATATTGTAACATAAATCCATCATTTTGATTATAACATAAGCTTCGGTTTACAAATCGGGTCGGTTTACATAATAAACAAATACAAAAACGAATACAAACAAGACCCGAAATTGACGAATGTCACATAAAATAACTTATAAATAATAATACTCGAGTTTTACATTCAAACAGTTAACAATAAAGTTTTTAAACAAAAGTTCAGTTTTTGGTTCGGTTCTCAACTCGAGATGAAACCGAGGCTAGTCACCACATACTCAATACCATGGAACTTGACAAATATGAACAATAAACTAAAATATGCAGAAGTTAAGCAAGTATAACAAGTTATATGGTTAGATTTGTTAAATATATAAATAAGGACTACAAAGTCCTCCATGTAACCTTGCCTTACTAGCCCGACATTTCAACCGGCCGAGACCCAAGAAATGAAAGACCGAAGGTAAACAAGGAGTGTATATTATATATATGTTGTAACATCAAGCTTTAAGTATTGAGAAGTTAGTTAAAATGAAATATTAGCTTATGAAGAACAACCTTAGAATTCAAGAATTTGAGAGGGAAATGAGGAAATGAACAAGCACAAATGAAGAAGATGGGTGTGTATATATAGGGTAAGTTGAATGGGTATTTCATAAAGGGTGTTGCATGAAAATGGGTTGGTTATAGACCCAAGAAAACACAAACTACAAATGGGTCATTCAAGTCTCAATTTTGGTAGTTTTAGTCCTTTGAGTTCGTTTTGAGCGTTTTCTGGGCATTTTAAGAACCGTAAAGGGTGGTTTTTTTAGATCCAACAACTATAAAACAAATATTTAACATGCAATTCATCATTTTGATAATATCGAAAGGTTCGGGATACAAAACGGGTCGGGTTTACATTAAGAATAAAAGTATAAAATAACCCTAAATTGACAAATGTCACATTTACATTGGTTCGGTTTTTTCGATATTTTCTACATCCAAAACCAAAACCGAACCGTAAGTTTGGTTTTTACAAAAATATAAAACCAAACGGTAGGTTTTTGTTTTGATTCGGCTGTTTCGATTTGGTTTTTTAGGTTTTTCAGTTTCACACACACTGTTATAATATACATAAGTATTGATAAATAAATTAGCATTAATATTCATAAAAATATATAAAAAATTTTGTAAGAGTTATGAACGAAGCAAAAGTAATAAATGGTGTGTGATGATTCTACTGTTAATGGAATAATAGAAGCTTACAATGTTTAATGTATATCTTATAACTTTTTTACCTAAAAAATCAAATGCAGAACAAGGTTTATATAAAAAATAGGAGAATTCACACAACTCGGGAGTTTGATGGGGGGTTTAATTTTATTATGGGATACTAATCAATGGTGATGAAGATTGCATTTGCGATAGTGGCAAAGAAAGAAAATGTTATAAGTGTCATTAATAACATTGTCGGTATGAAGTATGAACTAATGAATAATGTTTTGAGTTGTTAAGAAGCAGCTTATCTTTGGAAAGCATTTGGAATCATAAGTTACTAATGTGTGTGTGTTGGGGGGGTGCCCTTGAATTTTTTTAGCGTTGAATGAATTTTCACCGTAAAAAAAATAAAAAAAAATTGGTGTGGAATGTTTCTGAAAATATCAATTAAGTTAGAAAATTGTGATGTTGTAACATTATGCTAAAAATTGTGCTTAAACTCACTCAAAATGGTGAAAACATGTCAGAACATAACTTCATCTTACTAGCTTAGATATGAACTAGTTCGAATAAAATATAGTCATAACCTGAAAATGGACAAGTTAAGGTGCTAAAGCTGACTACTTATGCAACACTATATTATTATATGAAAAAATACGCGTACACGACTTATTTATGAATGTAAGAAATGGTGAAATTCTGGTTGCCAAATACTCGTAACACCACAAGAGCATAAATTCATGATGCTCACAAGACACTTCTGTTCTGGATGTTGGAAGGCTTAAAGTCATGACGTCTAGAGTACATCGTGTTGGAGTTGTGGTATCTACCATTTAAACTCAGAACATGCCATCCACATTTCACTCAAAACATGTCATTCACAGTAAACACCCAAGACTCCTTGCTATCAAGGTTTGGATAAGCCTTTTCTTTTTCTAGGGGAATCTGTGGCCGACATATGGATGCAATTTAGAGATTGAGTGAGTTATCATTCTCAACAAGAGAAAACAGACCAAGCTAAATCATAGCTCCCACAACACTTGAAACGATCATGGTTTTGGACTGGAACAAAACCAAAATCCTAGCGTTAAGCAAAACCAAAGCCAAAAAACCTAGACTTTGAAGACCACTACACTGTTCTAAGGACCACTAGCCACGACTTGAAAGGTAGCAATCTCTTAATTTGATATATCCACTGCTTGGTCTTAAAAAGCATGTGAGAGTGAGACAGAGGCATTTTAGTCCATAAACAAAGCCAGAATTCATGCATGTGTGACGTTGCTTTACATACAACCAAAAGCTACATATCACATAACATTTATAATATCTCCTCTTTGGTTGTCTTTAAAAATCAATATTCTTCAAACCCAACTTCTAACCAATTCTGACATGGTCATATATAGTCACATTTTAATTGCACTTCTAAAACCAAAGCTACATGTCTCAAATGTAATGGCTACAATCTAATGCCAGTCTTTATCCAAAAACAAGGTCAGCACGTTTAAAACAGATATGTAATTTGCTACTACGAAAAACTTTTCACATCTAGACCTGTGGCTTTCACCAATTTAAAGTTCATATCACTTGGGCACGCTTTGAACATAATTTATACTTTTACCATAACTTATACCATCATATGAGGGGAAAAAACCACCGCACTTAATTCACAAACATAAAAATAATGTGTAAAACAAATCACATAAACGCATTGTAATTTCTGTCTGATGAATAAGAAGGCTATTGCCACTTGAAAAACAAAAATGAAGGGAGTAATAAAATTTGATGCATGTCCTCCCCTTATTAATCAAAATATAATCCAAAGTTATCTCCTAATAACATGAATCATCAAGAGAACTTCAAAACAATGTTAAAACACGTAATTGAAAGAATTACGCTGTAGACGCCTTCAGATATGCAATGAGATCTGCACGCTCCTGTGGCTTTTTCAGTCCAGGGAAAACCATCTTTGTTCCAGGAATGTACTGCAATAAAAAGCATATAAGCCAATTCAGCAAAGCATAAAACAATTATATTTTTTTCAACTGATACGATTCATAAAATTTCTAAATCATGCATAATTGCATATCAGTCAATCACAAACAATAACAAAAATTCATACCTTCTTAGGGTTCAACAAGTAGTCGTACAAAGTATTTTCCTCCCAAATAACTGCCTTGTTCTTGTTACCAGCAGAGTATGAATATCCAGCAGTAGTTCCAGATTGCCTTCCAAATAGTCCATTTAGGTTAGGTCCTGCAAATTCATATCAAATTAAAACCTATATTATTAACTGTGTTAACTTTTTAAGCCCAAACAAGCGATGGTTAAAAAAGTAAAATACATCTTTGCCAAACGTAAACATGTCTGCTAATAACTTTTTACGTTGTATATACGTTTGATTCATATGTAACTTAAAAAAAGCATGTCCCTGATATTTGCAAACATTAAGATACTAAACATCTGCTGTAATCAGATAACAAATCAAAACTTAACAAACACAAGATGATGCACCAATTAATGCATATGCCGACAAGAATTGTAAGATGCTCTAAGAAGTGCAAACTACAATAAAATTATATATTCCATCAAAAGGATAAAGCTAAGTTGAAGACTAAAAATATGATAGGTGCAAATCAATAAAAATATGGAAGCTGACGAACAGCTGTTAAACCATGTAGTGTTAACCCTCTCTATTAATAACTGAAATAAAGTTGCTTTAAATTTGTTTTTCGACTAAATTGTTGAATTGGTTTTGATAAATCAAACATAAACAAAAAAAATTGAAACATAAATCAACAGAAAATTATGATTCGCTATACAATCAAGAGTTTGCAACTAACAGAAGCAAAAGTTGTAAAGACATAAAAGACAAGAGGAGATATGCATTATCTGGTAAATAAAATATTAAGGGTCAGTAATTTTGTTCTGTTTGGTTATGGAAATTAAGAACAGAAAATGAAAACAAAAACTTACTATATTTAAAGTTCTATGAGCTTTTAACTTTTACAAAAAAAATTTACAGATACGACCTAGTTGCTCAGTTCCAAAAATAAAAACAAACCATCAATCATAATGAAAGCAAAACGAAGCTGTTTTTAAGTTGTTTTTCAAATTTAAAGCAAAATTTCAGATGACATACTCTTCATCTCCAAGATAAATTACTTTTTTTTACGAATTAGCTAAAACCAAATAAGTCAATAGCACAAAATTCTGAAAAGCTACAGCTAATATATTTAAAAAAGCTTGATGATGTGAAAAATATAAAAACAACTCTGGTAAATTTGTGTTAGCCCTGTTCCCTTATTACACAAAGTAATATTCATTTTCCCCCAATACTTTGAGATAACCCTAGATCCGCCAACAGAAATTAACATACCTCATCCTTCGTGTTTTACAAATCTGTAGCATAACCTAACAAATAAACCTAACCGTTTACTTTCAAACAAAATCAGAAATGAATCAGATTCAACGCATAAATCAAAACACCTCAAGGATACCGCAAACACAAACGACGATCTAAACGAGACGATAGCAAATCACAACGATTCTAGGCAAATAACGCAATCCTTTAACGTAAGCAACAAAATTTGGATCTTAGCACGCGTATCATGTACGGGATCATAGGAACAGATTCAAAATCATCAGATCTAAAGAGATAGAATAGAGACCTTGTTTGTGGCCAGCGCCTTTCTCAACGGTGTGGCACTGAGCGCACTTGGTCTTGAAGATCTTCTCGCCGGCGGCGGCATTTCCAGCTGGAGCCTCCGCGAAAGACGCCATTTGCAGATCGATTCGCCGATTGAAGTTTTTTTGCAAAAGTTGTTGCACGGAGACAGAGCTAGGGTTTTGGAAATGGAACCAAGGTGGCTTTATGTAATGTTGGAAGAGAATTTTAGGGCAAAATGGAAGGAGTCAAGCTGCGTATGTTGAACGGGCGGCGTCTATACTATTGAACACGTGGATGCGTTTTATTGGTGGTTGGAATGGCCCCTTTTTATTGGAAAAAATTTTTACCCACATCTTCCGATTATAACTCGATACCAACACAAATTCCCAAAGTAGCCAAATTATTATCCGTCGGATTCGACATTTTAAGTTTCTGGCCGATTGTATAGCTGGATGAACCGTCAGAGTAAAAGACAGTCGGCTCCGACGGAAACGGTTTATGGACAGTCAGAGCCGACTGTTTTTTACTCCGTCGGAAATTTGACAATCTAGTAGGTTTCATTATTTTTATATACATCTAGCTTTTCCCTTTAGTTTATCTTCCTGCTCATCTTTTCTTTTATCTCCATCCATGTGATCATCATTCTTTCCACAATAACACATGTCGGACGACTAAAATTCTCAGCAGTCACCGAAGACATCAACATGGGTTCTACATAAGTGAATCGTCCAACGTAATAACCTTCATTATCCCGTCGTCCGTTTATAATATAAAACCATCGAACATCTTGCACAGCATCTACTATTAAAATCTACTTTTAAGGTTTGGCACGGGTCTGCTCATCTCCATTTCACTGCAGTGAACAACATGAGATTTCAAAGAGGCAATTGTGTTGAGGTGTTCAATACCAGAGATGGATTCATGGGTTCTTACTATCTGTGCAGCATAATATCAATCATAAGCAGTAATTAATACTATGACATTCGTCAATTTCGGGTCTTGTTTGTATTTGTTTATTATGTAAACCGACCCGATTTGTAAACCAAAGCTTATGTTACAATCAAAATGATGGGATTTATGTTACAATATTGTTTCACACTTGTTGGGTCTTGAAAACATCATACCTTTATTTTTATTTTTATTTATTTATTTTTATTATTATTATTATTATTTTTTAATTTTTTTTTGTGTTTTTGTCTTGATCCATTTTGCATGAAAAATCTTGTGTCTCACACCCATATTTGACCACCAACATTACCCTATATATACACCACATTTCCTCTTCATTTTCCCTTGCTACAACTCAAAAAAAAAAACTTTCTCAAACATCAAAGATTCAAGGTTATCTTCTTAAGTGTTTTTGAAGGTTACTAGTCTTTCATCTTAATTAGTTTATGTAGCCTTATTTATACTTGTTTATGGTTGTGCAACATATATATAATATCCACCTTTTGTTTATCTTTGGTAGTTACTTCTCCGATTCCGTTCGGTGAGGTTTCAGCCCTCATAAGGCAAGGCTTCATGGAGGACTTCGTGTCCTTGATATATATACATCTATATAACTTGTTCATAAATATTAATCTTGCTTATTTTAGTTTGTTGGTCATGTTTACAAGTTCCATGGTTATGGGTTTTTAAGAGTCTATGCTTCGGTTTAACCGTAAATAGCTCTAAACCGTAAACCGAACTTTGTTACTAGTTTTGTTAAATAATTGTTTAAACATACTTATTGTTATATCTAAGTTTCTAAAATCATTTTTACAAATTCTATGGTTATGGGTTTGTAGAATCTTACCTCGGTCTTAACCCAAAACATGATCTGAACCGAAAACCAAACTTTTGTTTAAAGACTTTATTGTTAACTTTTGGTTGTAAAACTTAAAATATTTTTTATTTGTACATTATTATACAAGTTCTTTAGTGTTTGGACATGTGGAAACCATCTATGAACTTGTTGTGAGATGGAAACCGAACCAAACCGATTCTTACTCGCTTAAGATACACAAGTGTGTTTTTTTTAGCCATCAAAACTTGTATATTTCTTTAAAAATAGTTACAAATTGATTTTTAAATATTTTCTTAAATACTTGGAAATGTTGGATCCAACTTGATCTCATAACAAAGTTTGGATCGACAAAACTGAACACTTGCTTAACGTAGGTTGTTAGTTCTAAAACAATGGAACTACATACTTGGTTAAGTCTTATTAAATTTTATTGAGTTATCTCATAACATTAAATATTTTGGAAAGTTGACTTTGGGTTTGACCAATTATCAAGACCCGAACCGACAACCCGAACACTCGATAAAAAAAACCGTTTTAGTATCTTTATTCCAAAGAGATTTGCATTCTTGCATTTTACCCACCTTATTACTTAACATAGGTTGAGTAAATATTAAGGTTAGATACTTTAACCCGGTTTCGAGCAAACTTACATTTTTAAAGGGTTATTATTATAAATTCTTAAATAGTCACATTTTAAACCTTGAACTTTAATTATTTACATTTCTCAACATTTATTTTGTTTAAAGACCTTCAAGACAACCTTTCTAAATTCAAGACTTCTTTTCTTTTTAGGCATTGTGCGTTAAACTCGTCGTTCCGACAAATCTCCAAATTATCATCTTTCAAGTTTACTACTTGAAGGTGAGTAATTCATACCCCATTTTCCATCTTTTATTTTGGGGGTGACATTTCATACTTATTTAACAAAATGCTTTATATTTGAATCTTAAACCACAAAAGTAGTTGTATACTTTATCTAAATAATTGCTCAATTTGGTGTTCTATGCTTATATGCCTATGTGTTTATCGCTTTTGGTTGGTGGAACTATAAAATCCAAGACTATTTGGCATCCCCTTATAGAAAGGTGTCGTTAACGTAATGCAATTAACGATAACTATAAATCCTAGACTATTTGGCATCCCCTAATAGCTAGGTGTCGCTAACGTGTATAGCGATATCTATTTATCCAAATTACCACTTTTATTTATCGTTTCGTATGCAAGTTTTGTGGCTATCTTTATTATATACTAATATGATTAAACTTATGAATTGCTCACCAACCTTTGTGTTGACAAACTTTATTTTATGAAATGTTGCAGGTTTGTATCTTGGTTGATTTATGATTGTGAAGAAAACGACATCAAATACCTTAAGATATTAGTAAAAATGAACAATATTAAATTTGCCATATTTTGTGTGACATTTGTCAATTTCGGGTTATTTTATACTTGTATTCTTAATGTAAACCCGACCCGTTTTGTATCCCGAAACTTTCGATATTATCAAAATGATGAATTGTATGTTAAATATTTGTTTTATAGTTGTTGGATAAAAAAAACACCCTTTTCGGTTCTTAAAATTCCCCGAAAACGCTCAAAACGAACTCCAGGGACTAAAACTACCAAAATGGAGACTTGAATGACCCATTTGTAGTTTGTGATTTCTTGGGTCTATAACCAACCCATTTTCATGAAACACTCTTTATGAAAGACCCATTCAACTTACCCTATATATACACACCCACCTTCTTCATTTGTGCTTGCTCATTTCTTCATTTCTCTCTCAAATTCTTGAATTCTAAGGTTGTTCTTCATAAGCTAATATTTCATTTTAACTAACTTCTCAATACTTAAAGCTTGATGTTACAACATATATATAATATACACTCCTTGTTTACCTTCGGTTTTTCATTTCTCCGGTTTCGACCGGTTGAAATGTCGGGCTAGTAAGGCAAGGTTACATGGAGGACTTTGTAGTCCTTGTTTATATATTTAACAAATCTAACCATATAACTTGTTATACTTGCTTAACTTCTACATATTTTAATTTATTGTTCATATTTTTCAAGTTCCATGGTATTGGGTATGTGGTGACTAGCCTCGGTTTCATCCCGAGTTGAGAACCGAACAAAAAACCGAACTTTTGTTTAAAAGCATTATTGTTAACTTTTTGAATGTAAAACTTGAGTATTATTATTTATAAGTTATTTTACAAGTTCCATGGTAATTGGGTATGTGGTAACCATCCTCGGTCTTATTCCGAGTCAAGGACCGAACCAAAAACCGAACTTTTGTTTTAAAGCTTTATTGTTAACTTTTTTAATGTAAAACTTGAGTATTATTATTTATAAGTTATTTTACAAGTTCCATGGTAATTGGGTATGTGGTAACCATCCTCGGTCTTATTCCGAGTCAAGGACCGAACCAAAAACCGAACTAAACCGAGTTCACTCGCTTAAGACACACAAGTGTGTTTTTAGCCACCAAAACTCATATTTTTCTTCAAGATTATATTTTAAATCAATTTTAATTAATTTCTAAACATACCTGGCATGTCGGTAACCAACTTGATCTTATAACAAGTTCGAACCGATAAGGTCGTATACTCGCTTAACGAACGTTAAGGTTCTTCACAATAGAACTACATACTTGGTTAAGTCTATTTTGATTTTATTAAGTTATCTTATAACATTTATTATTTTGGGAAGTTAACTGTGAGTTTGGTCAATTATCAAGTCTCGAACCGACAAACCCGAACACTCGTTTAAACCTCGTTTTGGTATTCTTATAACCAAGGGTTTTGCAATATCGCATTTTAACCCACATTATTACTTAACATAGGTTGAGTAAAAAAAGAAAAAAACTAATGAATAGAATACCGAGACCCGGTTTCGAGTAAACTTATTTTACAAAACTCGTTTCTTTAATTTCTCAAATATTTACATTTTAAATCCTAAACTTTATTTATTTACTTTATTTTTCATGTATTTTATTTTAAACCCTTCCAAGACTACCTACTAACACAAGACCCGTTTAATATAGGTCTTGCTCGTTAAACCGATCTCTCCGATTATTCACGACACTATCTTTCAAGTTACTTGTTAATGTGAGTACTTTTTCATCCCCCGTTTTCCATCTTTCGTTTTGGGGGTGGCATTGCATACTTATTCAAATTCAAATGATTTATACTTGAGTCTTAAACCACAACATGTATTGTATATGTTTACTTAAATAAATGCTCGATTTGGTGTTATATGTTTTACATGATTATGTGCAAATTCTTGAATGCTAAGGCGGGTAGCCTCTTGAATGCTAAGGCGGGTAGCCTCATCAAAGTATGATCATACGTTAATTCCGAGTATATATGGTATCCCCATATAGAAAGGTGTCGTCAATGTATTCTTATTGACGATTTCATTATTGTCGTCAATGTATTCTTATTGACGGTTCGTCAATGTATTCTGATTAACGGTTTTATTATCTAAATTGTTGCTATTATTTATTGTTTTCATATACTAGTTGTGGATTTCATACTATATACTTATTGTCTAAAACTATGAAAATTGCTCACCAACCTTTGTGTTGACAAACTATATTTTATGCAAAATTACAGGTTTGATGTTAGCTTTCTCTTGACAAACTCTATCTTATTCCAAGAAGTGATATTATTATTTCTCTTGAAATGTAATGTCCATGTTATCAATTAAATGTAATGTCCATGCAAGTTTTTATCAATGAAATGTTAGCGTTTATGTTTTCTTTATAAGTCATTATGATACTTTATATAACATTTTATTCATCAAAGTTATAAATTTTAAACATCAAATAATCTCAACAAAATAAAAAATAATAATAATTTCTCAACAAAATAAATATGTAAACAAATAAACAATGCAAAAATAATTTATAAAAAAATATTTTATTCCGACGGAGTAAAAGGCAGTCGGATCCGACTGTTCAGAGACTGTTTCTGTCGGAGCCGATTGTCTTTTCCTCCGACAGCTTGTCTGGCTAATCGGTCGACCAAAACCTTAAAGCACCGGTTCCGACGGAAAAGCATGCTATGTGATGCGTCGGACAGCGTAAAAATTCCGTCGGATCGGGAACGGTTTCTGACGGATCGAATGGAATAATTTGGCTACTTTGGGTATTTATGTTGGTCTTGGGCTAAAATCGGAAAAGATGTGTCAAAAATGACTAGTTTGGAAATTTTCTCTTTTTTATTTTTATTTGCCATAGGACATATTCCTACCAGAAACCAGTGTTTTCATTTTCTATCTTCAGTTTTCTTTATTTTTGGTAAATTTAACATTTTATTTCCGACTACTTTTATATGAAAATGACGGATCTTAAAATTTTAGGATCTACGAAACATAAAATTGTACTTCGCTAATAAATTTGAGGGTATCTCGGGCGCCCCTGACCCCTACAAAGATTGGCCACTAATTAGAGGTTTGATGTTTGTATACAAAAGAAAATGATCAAACCAATTAAAATGAAGCAAATCATTTTTAGATGTGTTTTGATTTAAGATTCAAATAGTCTGACTGGCGATTTTATTTTGTGAAAATGGGATGTTCGGCCCAGTTTGGAACTTGAATCAATCATGTGAAAAGGACTACTAGTTTAGCTTTTATTGTTTACGTGTTTTTAATATATAGTTATCTAATGTGTTACAACGTCGTGCGTAGTTGGGGGGGGCACCTTCTTCTCCATTGGTGAATCAGGAAGCTGGCCTCACCACCTTAAAAACGAACGTACAAAGAGATGGGCCAAAACGAGGGGCCGATGTGGTGCGCTACTCATTTAGGATGCGTTATGGACTCCTAAACAAGCCCATAGCGCTTGGTCTGACTGTGTTTCGTTTTTATCATTTCAAGCATTTTAATACCTACAATTTTAAAATAATTTAAAATAGACCCAACACACAACCTGTGTGGTTTGGTTTGCCATACCACAAATGTGAGTGTAATTGTTGTACACAAACATTTACATATTTTGGGTATAAACATTTACAAAATAAATGACGTCGTGCGAGAAAACTATTTATGCGTTTCTTTTATCATATGTATTCATAAGTTTGCATGTTCGGAAACATGAATATTTTTTCTAACAACTTATAATCCTAATTTACTTTTATTAACCATTTATGCATACCCATAATAGGATTTGAACTATATATTCAACTCTTGATAAATATATTATTAGTAATGATGTCCCTTGGTTAGATTCATACAAGGCATCCTGACCCAGGTGCCCTACTTTCTCGCTGGTTGGATTTACTCATTCACAAAATTCGTAAAATCAGAGTTAATTAAAACATTTCGCAGAATTAAAAGTCATTAATTCATACATATTATAAACATCTTGTCTTAAAATAACATAACATAAGTCTGAAACATAAAACGTAAACGACACGGGTGTCCTCTTCATAGCGATGTCAGTCTTCCTCTTATTGTCACGCGTCCTCATCAAGCAACTTGTCTCATTCTACTTGCCTGCGTGCATACTAAAAGTTAGCTACGCTGAGTGAGTTCTAGTTAATTAACGTGCATTACATTCACTTACTTACCAATACCGTCCGAAGATACGTATTGATACTTACTCGTTCGTCTATCATTCAATCATACATACGTACATACATACATACATACATTCATACATTCATACTTTTTTTACTAACAACATACCTCGGATACTATAAAGATCCGGTCCTCACTTACCTTGGATATTATAAGGGTCCAGTGCCCTACATACCTCGGAATTTATAAGGATCCGGTGTCCTTCATACCTTGGATCTCCTCAGAGTCCAGTCCCTACTTACCTTAGATATTATAAGGGTCTAGTGTGTAACACCCCGACCGATGGCGGATTATACATCGGGGCGCCACGTATTGTTTCATTACTCGTGACACTATTTGGGTGTCAATATTTAATAAATACATTTTCATTGCGCACGCGCAGAACACAAATCGTAAAGTAACATAAATCATATCATAACTCAAAATATTCAAATAACATAGTTTGTCTTGTTACATTTTAATCTAGGACCAAAGAAAAGGAAAACATCCTACGTGTCCTTGAGATTCCCAAAAGCAGCTACAGCAAACCTGAACATGTGTTAAAATAAAACGTCAACACTTGCGTGCCGGTGAGAAATCAAGTTTAATAGATATAAATAGATAATAACAAACACTGCGCGCAACATGTGCTTAACTGGGGTCTAACATAGGGTGTAATCAGATTGTGATCAAGCCTAAATAGATCATAGCTCATAGTTCAATCCGTGCTCCCAATCGAGCACAAAAACAAATAATCATACGTGCATGTGCTAACAAAACAAGAAAACCGTAAACGATAGGTCTCCCGTGTTCATCTAATGGATCCATGAAAACTTCGGAATAGGCCGAACAAAGCGGTTAATGATTCACACATACAAATAAACAGCCAAGTAAACGTCCATAACACATGGGGTTTTGCGCACATAAATTTCATAAACAAGTTTAAGACTCAAGTTGTACGAACACATGAACATCCCAAAACGTTAAAAATAAAAGGGGATTAAGTACGAGATTACTCACTTGTAAACGGTGCATTGAAAGATAATGCAAGAATCCAATTTTTAAACAAGCACAAGTTAACCTATAAATAAGAGGTTATTGGTTTAACGATTGGTTTTTATGTCTTGAATATATGCAGTAAGTATCGATTTTTGTTAGTTAAACAAATTAAAACAAAATATATATATTCATATTTACCGAGATTCTGGGCAGAACAGAAGAGAAGACGGAGGCAAAGAGAGGAGTGGCGTTGCAGAGGAACTACGGCAGAGAGCAAAAGGGAGAGAGATTTGGGGAGTGTTTAAGTGTAGTGTGTGTAGTGTTAATAAACAAGAAATTAGCTTAATTTATAGGAAAACCCAAGGGAACACAATCCCTTGAAAGGGGAAAAGATCTTATCAAATCAAGCAAAAGATATTAAAAAGCACAAGAAACCAAAAGCAAAAGATATCAAAATATATGCCGGCAGCTGCAGGGGATGGGGAAAAGCTGACAGGTTACAGATCAAAGCATGGTAGGTGTCAGATAAAACACTGTTCAAGACATGCAAAAGAAGATTTCAAAAGATTATGTCAGTCACTTTTTCTGTCAACCAATAGGATTGCTGCGCATGCTGCGCCGAAAGTGGCTTTTCGGACAGATGTCGGAACTGTCCTACAGTGCTCATACCAAAGATAAGATATTTCAAAAGCATACAGGCTGACCTAAACTGAAGAAAAGACTTAAGGTCTAGCGCGAGAAGGCTTGAGTGCGCGAGGGCGAAGGCAGACAGAACAATCCTTAGCGCACCGCGGGAAGAACTTAAATCCTTAGCGCGCCGCGGGAAGAACTACAATCCTTAGCGCGTTGCGGGAAGAACTACCATTCTTAGCGCGCCGCGGGAAGAACTACAATTCTTAGCGCGCCGCGGGAAGAACTACAGTCCTTTGCGCGCCGCGGGAACAGTTCGTCTCGCGTATCGCAGGAACAGCTGGTCTTCACGCAGGCTTCCTTGTAAGGAGTCTGGCGCGTGGAGCTGCGCAGACATCCTTAGGCGGGAAGAACCAAAGGACAAGCAAAGAATTGAGAAAAAGGGGTTCCAGGCTTAAGGGTTAAGCAGAGGGGCGGGACGGCGACAAGAGAGAAAAAGGGGCGGGACGGCGGAAAGGAAATTATTATTATTATTAGTAAAATATATATAATATAATTTATTTAATGTTAAATTTTCAAAGATTAATAATCAAATTTTAAATCATAAAAAGAATCGGATTCGAAAACGGGTACCTGGGTCGGGTCGGATTGGGCAGATGTCACAGTCTCCCCTACTTTAAGAAATTTCGTCCCGAAATTTATCTTGAAGTAGGTTGCGCAGAGAAAAGGTGCGGGTACTTGATCTTCATTTGATCTTCCCTTTCCCAAGTGAACTCGGCTCCGCGCTTGGACTCCCAGCGAACTTTGACAATAGGGATGCGACTGCGCTTGGTTTGCTTCACCTCGCGATCCATAATCTCAACAGGCTTCTCAACGAAATGCATAGACTCATCAACTTGAACTTCATCAAGTGGTATGTGGAGGTTCTCGTCAGCTAAACATTTCTTGAGATTGGATACATAGAACGTTGGATGCACATTGCTGAGCGCGGGCGGCAGGTCCAGTTTGTAAGCAACTTTTCCCACTCTCGCAATAACCTTGAACGGACCAACATAACGAGGTGCAAGCTTACCTTTCTTCCCAAAGCGGACAACACCCTTCCAGGGCGACACTTTGAGGAGAACAAGATCACCAACTAGAAATTCGAGAGGCTTTCGCCTGCGATCTGCGTAACTCTTCTGTCGGCTTCTGGCAGTCAGCAGATGATCACGGATCTTGGCGATTTTATCGGTTGTCTCTTGAACTAGTTCGGGTCCTGTGATTTGAACTTCACCCACTTCGCTCCAACAAATCGGTGAGCGGCACTTTCGACCGTAAAGTGCTTCAAATGGGGCCATACCGATGCTGGAATGATAGCTGTTATTATAAAAGAACTCGATTAAAGGTAGGTGTGAATCCCAATTACCTCCAAAATCAAGAACACAAGATCGAAGCATATCCTCAAGGGTTTGGATGGTTCGCTCAGACTGTCCGTCAGTCTGAGGATGATATGCAGTACTCATGTCCAAACGAGTTCCTAACGCAGATTGGAGAGATTTCCAAAAGCGAGATATAAAACGGCCATCGCGAGCGGATATGATGCTCAAGGGAGTACCATGACGGCAGACAATTTCTTTGACATATAGATGCGCAAGTTGTTCAACACGGTAGGTTTCACGAATGGGCAGAAAGTGGGCAGACTTGGTAAACCGATCCACTATTACCCAAATGCTATCATGTTTGCTTGCGGTCAAGGGTAACTTGGTGATAAAGTCCATTGCTATACTTTCCCATTTCCACGTAGGAATTTCAGGTTGTTCGAGCAAACCAGATGGGCGTTGATGTTCAGCTTTTACCTTAGAACAAGTTAGGCATTTAGCTACGAACACAACAATATCCTTTTTCATACCAGGCCACCAATAAGAAAGGCGCAAATCTTTGTACATTTTGTCAGCACCAGGATGAACGGAATACCGAGTTTTGTGTGCTTCACTCAGTATGACAGAGCGAAGATTCTCATCATTGGGGATCCAGATGCGATTGAGATAACAGAGAATTCCATTCAGGTTAGGGACTAGATGCGTGTGACATCTGCCCGAATCCGACCCGACCCAGGTACCCGTTTTCTGATCCGATTCTTTTTATAATTTAAAATTTAATTATTTTCTTTTAAAACTTGACATTTAAAATATATATATTACTAATAATATTTTCCTTCCCGCCTCTTCCTCTCTCTTCCTTTCCGCCGTCCCGTCCCTCTTCTTCTCTCCGCCTTCTTTTCCCTCTTGTTGCCGTCCCGCCTCTTTCTCCCTCTTGTCGTCGTTCCGCCCTTAAGCCTTGAACCCCCCCTTCTCTCTTTGTTTGTCCTTTGTTTCTTCCCGCCTAAGGTTGTCTGCGCAGCTCCACGCGCCAGACTCCTTACAAGGAAGCCTGCGTGAAGATTGACTGTTCCTGCGTTACGCGCTAGGGACTGTAGTTCTTCCCGCGGCGCGCTAAGAACTATAGTTCTTCGCGCGGCGCGCTAAGAATTGTAGATCCTCCCGCGACGCGCTTAGAATTGTAGTTCTTCCCGCAGTGCGCTAAGGTTTGTTCTGTCTGCCTTCGCGCTCACGCGCTCGATGCCTTCTCGCGCTAAACCCTTTGAGCCTTCTGTTTAATCTAGCCGTTTACTTTTGTGATGTCTTATCTTCTGTGCTGTTGACCTGACCTATCTTATGTCTGAAAAGCCACTTTTGGCGCAGCATGCGCACCAACCCCATTGGTTGACAGAAAAAGTGACTGACATTATCTTTTGAGATCTGCTTTTCCCATGCTTGACCAGTACCTTTATCTGACCCTCCCATGCCTGTTTACTGTTACCTGTCAGCTTTTCCTTGTCCCCTGCAGCTGCCATATCTTTTGATATCTTTTGCTTTTGGAACCTTTTTGCTTTTGTTATCTTTTGCTTGATCCTGTTGAAGATCTTTTCCCCTTTTCTAGGGATTGTGTTCCCTAGGGTTTCCCTATAAATAATAATGCTATTTTCTTAACACTACACACACAAATACTTATTATCTTTCTCTTCCTTTGCTCTCTGCCGTTGTCCTCAGTCGCCTCCTCTCTCTGCCTTCGTCCTCTCTCCTGTTCTGCCCAGATTCCCGGTAATATATAATATATATATAATAATTTGTTAAAGATACATATTACTATGCTAACTTATATTCAAGACATTAAAACAAATCATTAAAACAATAATCTTATTTATAGGTTAACTTGTGCTTGTTTAAAGTTGGTTCTTGCATTATCTTTCACCGCATCTTTATCAAGTGAGTAATCTCGTATCTAATCCCTTTTTATTTTTAATGTTTTGGGATGTTCATGTGTTCGTACAAACTCGAGTCTTAAACTTGTTTATGAACTTTAGTCGCGCAGTATCCCATGTGTTGAGGACGTTTACTTGGCTGTTTATTTGTATGTGTGTATCATTAACCGCTTTGTTCGGCCTATTCCGAAGTTTTCATGGATCCATTGGATGAACACGGGAGACCTATCGTTTACGGTTTTCTTTGTTTACACTTGCACAGATGTTTTCTTGTTTTTGTGCTCATTTGGGAGCACGGATTGAACTATGAACTATGATCTATTTAGGCTTGATCACAATCTGATTACACCCTTGTTAAACACCAGACATACACGTGTTGCGCGCAGTGATTATTGTTATCTATTATCTATTAAACTTGATTCCTCACCGACACGCAAGTGTTTGACGTTTTATTTTAACACATGTTCAGGTTTGCTGTAGCTACATTTGGAGCTTGTGGACACATAGGACGATTTTACTTTTGGACCTAGATTAAAATGTATCAAGACAAGTTATTGTTGTTCGAATATTTTGCCTTATAATATAATGATTTATGTTGATTTATGTTATCATGTGTTTACGTTGCGCATGCGCGAATGAATATATTTATTAAATATTGACACCCAAATAGTGTCACGAGTAATGAAACAATATGTGACGCCCCGATGTATAATCCGCCTTTGGTCGGGGTGTTACAGATTGGTATCAGAGCTCGTTGACTTTAGGATAGGTGGTTAGACGTAACGGCCTAGAATACCTAAGAGTCCCTTCTCGCGCATGAGAGAAATCTCATGTTTGCACGCTTATTGTTAATTACTCGTTATTTATAAATATGCTTGCGCATACGCAGCGTATGGTTTTATGCTTTATTTCGCGATATTTCGATTTTTGCTGAATTTTGATTTTTATTGGTTTTACTTACATATTCGTTTGTTGAGATTGAAAATCCGAAAAGTCATGGTGATACATGAATAGTTGATTTTCAAATTCCATTTACGATTATGTTCTGAGGTTGGAGACTTGAAAAGTCATGGTGATACATGAATCGTCAATCTCCAATACTCGTTTACTCGCTATTTTAAATTGAGAATTCGGAAAGTCATGGTGATACATGAATTGTCGATTCTCGATTCGAATTTGTTATCTGTATTAAGTTTGCATTCAAATTCATGTTTTACTTTAACTGTTGATGGTATCTAACCCCGCGAAACCAAGCCTTATAAGATTATACTTTGCGCTAAGACATTAACCAAAATTAAAACTTTTATAGAATGCCTCCGCTATCAGCTCGTTATCAGAGGAGATAAGCCTCGCGCAGGCGTAGACAGCAACGTTCCCAGGAAATGGCCGCCGCAATAGCCCAAGCCTTAAACCAAAACAATACCAACACCTCCGGTTACAACATTAAGTCCTTTAACGCAGGCAACCCCCCAAAGTTCACAGGTCTTGAAGGAGCCACCGTGATGCTCCAATGGCTCGAGAAGATTGAAAACACTTTCCTCCATACCCAATGCCCTCCTGACAGACGAACCCTATATGCTTCCAGTGTCCTGGAATCTAGAGCGCTTACATGGTGGAATGGAGTAGCTCATGCGCGTGGCGCAGAAGCTGCTTCTAGCATGCCCTGGGAGGAATTCAAAGAAATTCTGACGCGAGAATTCTGCCCTCCCAACGAAGTTAAGCGCCTGGAGGAAGAATTTTGGAACTTGAAGCAATACAGTGGCGAAGCGCGCGAGTACGCGACGCGCTTCCATGAACTAAGCCTGCTTGTCCCTCACCTTGTTACCCCTTCCCGCCGAGCCATCGAGAAGTTCCTTGGGGGTCTCCCCATGGAAATTCAAGATTCTGTATGGGCCAGAAACCCAGCAACCCTCTCTGACGCCATCGAGTTGGCCGCTGTGCTCAGCGACAACCATGTCAGAGCAGGAACCCTGTTCCTGAGGGGAGCTGAGAAGACCAAACCTACCAAGACTGTCCCAGAACCAACAGAAACCAAACCAGAACCCTCAAACCGTAACAACCTCAAACGCAGGCGCAAAGCCTATGCGCTTACCAACCCGCCCATTGTCCAGCAACCCACCTACCAACCTCCAGTTTACGCGCCTAACCCACTGTCGACCTACCCAACACCTCCTGTAGTCCATAACTATGCCTTAACCAATCCAGCACTCCCTGCCCCGCCAACTAAGAAACCCTACACAGGAAACCAACCCTTTTGCCCAACCTGTAAACTTCACCACCCAACCCAAACCCCGTGTCGACAATGTAACCGATGTGGCCGCGTTGGTCACTCTGTCGAGTTCTGTAGAGTTCCTCCCGCCAACCCAATCGCGCAAACACCACCAACCTACCCGCAAAACCCTCAACCAGCACACCCTAATCCACGACCCAGGTCGTGCTTTAACTGCGGTGATCCCAGTCATTTCCGGAACGCGTGCCCGAGACTACAAGTGCAAATCACACAAGCGAATCCGGTGAACCAAATCTCGAACCAAGTGACGCGCGGCCGAGCATTTAATATAACCGCGCACCAAGCGCAAGCGAATAATGACGTAGTTAATGGTACATTTTTACTTAACGGACAATATGCATCCATACTTTTTGATACTGGCGCCGATAGAAGTTTTATTTCCCGCGCGTTTGAGCAGAAGCTTGCGCGACCGCGCGATAACTTAAAAGAAAATTTTTCAGTTGAATTGGCTAATGGTGAAACTGTTTTAATTAACTCCGTGATTAAGGATTGCACGCTTAACCTTAATGAGCATGATTTTCTAATCGACCTCATTCCCATGCCGCTTGGAAGTTTCGATGTTATCATTGGTATGGATTGGCTTTCGCATAATCGCGCCGAAGTTATTTGCGCCAAGAAGTTGATTCGCATTCCTCGAGAAAACGGTGATCTTCACATCTACGGCGAGAAACCCTCCAGTGGTCTTAAGCTTATGTCTTGCGCCGAAGCCCAAGGACTCATGCGGAAGAATTGTATTGCATTTTTAGCCCATGTGGTCAAACCTGATGAAGGAAAGAAGAAACTTTCTGAAATCCCCATCGTGCGTGACTTTCCTGAAGTTTTTCGCGATGATCTTCCTGGTATCCCTCCCGCTCGTGAAGTCGAGTTTCGTATTGATCTTGTCCCTGGTGCTTCCCCCGTAGCCAAATCTCCTTATCGTCTTGCACCCGCTGAAATGCAAGAATTGGCAAGCCAACTTCAAGAGTTGACAGCTAAAGGATTCATTCGCCCTAGCTCTTCGCCCTGGGGTGCTCCGGTGTTGTTCGTTAAAAAGAAAGATGGTACGTTTCGCATGTGTATCGATTACCGCGAGTTGAACAAGCTCACCATTAAGAACCGGTATCCCTTACCGCGTATTGACGACCTCTTTGATCAACTCCAAGGTGCCTCTTGTTTCTCCAAGATCGATCTCCGCTCTGGCTATCACCAGTTGCGCATCCGCGATGAAGATATACCCAAGACTGCTTTTCGTACTCGCTATGGCCACTTTGAATTCTTGGTCATGTCCTTCGGTTTAACCAACGCACCCGCCGTTTTCATGGATCTAATGAATCGGGTGTGTAGGCCTTTCTTGGATAAATTCGTGATTGTGTTTATCGATGACGTTCTGATTTATTCCAAAACCAAGGCCGAGCATGAGCAACATCTTCGGTTGGTGTTGCAAAAGCTTAGAGCCGAGCAGCTATTTGCCAAGCTCTCCAAGTGTGAATTCTGGTCTGATGAAGTACAGTTCCTCGGCCATATTGTGAACAAGATGGGTA
Organism: Bidens hawaiensis; assembly: GCF_021521415.1. Taxonomy (NCBI): domain Eukaryota; kingdom Viridiplantae; phylum Streptophyta; class Magnoliopsida; order Asterales; family Asteraceae; genus Bidens; species Bidens hawaiensis. Next base: position 1,059,069 of record NW_027491293.1, on the reverse strand, counting down.
TTCATGTCGACCCATCCAAAATTGAAGCAATCAAGAACTGGATTACACCAACCACTCCTACCGAAATCCGTTCTTTCTTGGGCTTAGCTGGTTACTACCGGCGATTTATTTCGAACTTCTCAAAGATCGCATTGCCTTTAACAGCTCTAACGCACAAAGGTAAACCGTATATTTGGGGCTCGAAGCAAGAAGAAGCCTTTCTGACGCTCAAGCGATTGTTGTGTGAAGCTACTGTTCTTGCGCTACCTGAGGGTAATGATGATTTTGTCGTGTATTGCGATGCATCCAACCAAGGTCTCGGTTGTGTTCTTATGCAACGAGGCAAGGTTATCGCTTACGCATCAAGGCAACTCAAGGTTCATGAAAAGAATTATACAACTCACGACCTCGAACTAGGCGCAGTTGTATTTGCCTTGAAGATCTGGAGACACTACCTCTATGGTACTAAGTGTATCCTCTACACTGACCATAAAAGCCTTCAGCATATCTTTGATCAAAAGGAACTCAACATGAGGCAACGCCGATGGAACGAACTCATCAGCGATTACGATTGTGAGATCCGGTATCATCCTGGTAAGGCTAATGTGGTAGCCGATGCGCTCAGCCGCAAACCCTGCTAGCTTAACTGTATCTTGCCGCACACGCAGCTTCACTTTGCGCCGATTCAGAGCAATCTTGAATCACGCATTCGCGACGCGCAGCGCGCATCCATCAGTAATGGTAACCTTCGCGCCGAGTTAGCGTGTGGCGCGGAAGCGCATTTTGTCCCTAATCTGAGTGGAATTCTCTGCTATCTCAATCGCATCTGGATTCCCTTTGATGAGAATCTTCGCGCTGATATCCTGAGTGAAGCGCATAAATCTCGGTATTCTATTCAACCCGGCGCTGATAAAATGTACAAGGATTTGCGCATTACTTATTGGTGGCCCGGTATGAAAAAGGATATTGCTGTGTTCGTAGCTAAATGCCTGACTTGTTCTAAGGTAAAAGCTGAACATCAACGCCCATCTGGTTTGCTCGAACAACCAGAAATTCCTACATGGAAATGGGAATGTATAGCGATGGACTTTATTACCAAGTTACCTTTGACAGCAAGCAAACATGATAGCATTTGGGTAATAGTGGATCGTTTGACTAAGTCTGCTCACTTTCTGCCCATTCGTGAAAACTACCGTGTTGAGCAACTCGCGCAGCTTTATGTCAAAGAGATTGTCTGCCGTCATGGTACTCCCTTGAGCATCATATCCGATCGCGATAGCCGTTTTATATCCCGCTTTTGGAAATCTCTCCAATCTGCGCTAGGAACTCGCTTGGACATGAGTACTGCATATCATCCTCAGACTGACGGACAGTCTGAGCGAACTATTCAAACTCTTGAGGATATGCTCCGATCTTGTGTTCTTGATTTTGGAGGTAATTGGGATTCGCACCTGCCTTTGATCGAGTTCTCTTATAATAACAGCTATCATTCCAGTATCGGTATGGCCCCATTTGAAGCACTTTACGGTCGTAAGTGCCGCTCCCCGATTTGTTGGAACGAAGTGGGTGAAGCTCAAATCACAGGACCCGAACTTGTTCAAGAGACAACCGATAAAATCGCCAAGATCCGTGATCATCTGCTGACTGCCAGAAGCCGACAGAAGAGTTACGCAGATCGTAGGCGAAAGCCTCTCGAATTTCAAGTTGGTGTTCTTGTTCTCCTCAAAGTGTCGCCCTGGAAAGGTGTTGTCCGCTTTGGGAAGAAAGGTAAGCTTGCTCCTCGTTATGTTGGGCCATTCAAGATTCTCGCGCGTGTGGGAAAAGTTGCCTACAGACTTGACCTGCCGCCCGCGCTCAGCAATGTGCATCCAACGTTCCATGTTTCCAATCTCAAGAAATGTTTAGCTGACGAGAACCTTCACATTCCACTTGATGAAGTTCAAGTTGATGAATCCATGCATTTCGTTGAGAAGCCTGTTGAGATTTTGGATCGCGAGGTAAAGCAAACCAAGCGCAGTCGCATCTCTATCGTGAAAGTTCGTTGGCAGTCCAAGCGCGGAGCCGAGTTTACATGGGAAAGGGAAGATCAAATGAAGATCAAGTACCCGCACCTGTTCTCTGCGCAGCCTACTTCGAGATAAATTTCGGGACGAAATTTCTTAAAGTATGGGAGACCGTGACATCTGCCCGAATCCGACCCGACCCAGGTACCCGTTTTCTGATCCGATTCTTTTTATAATTTAAAATTTAATTATTTTCTTTTAAAACTTGACATTTAAAATATATATATTACTAATAATATTTTCCTTCCCGCCTCTTCCTCTCTCTTCCTTTCCGCCGTCCCGTCCCTCTTCTTCTCTCCGCCTTCTTTTCCCTCTTGTTGCCGTCCCGCATATTTCTCTCTCTTGTCGTCGTTCCGCCCTTAAGCCTTGAATCCCCCCCTTCTCTCTTTGTTTGTCCTTTGTTTCTTCCCGCCTAAGGTTGTCTGCGCAGCTCCACGCGCCAGACTCCTTACAAGGAAGCCTGCGTGAAGATTGACTGTTCCTGCGTTACGCGCTAGGGACTGTAGTTCTTCCCGCGGCGCGCTAAGAACTATAGTTCTTCGCGCGGCGCGCTAAGAATTGTAGATCCTCCCGCGACGCGCTTAGAATTGTAGTTCTTCCCGCAGTGCGCTAAGGTTTGTTCTGTCTGCCTTCGCGCTCACGCGCTCGATGCCTTCTCGCGCTAAACCCTTTGAGCCTTCTGTTTAATCTAGCCGTTTACTTTTGTGATGTCTTATCTTCTGTGCTGTTGACCTGACCTATCTTATGTCTGAAAAGCCACTTTTGGCGCAGCATGCGCACCAACCCCATTGGTTGACAGAAAAAGTGACTGACATTATCTTTTGAGATCTGCTTTTCCCATGCTTGACCAGTACCTTTATCTGACCCTCCCATGCCTGTTTACTGTTACCTGTCAGCTTTTCCTTGTCCCCTGCAGCTGCCATATCTTTTGATATCTTTTGCTTTTGGAACCTTTTTGCTTTTGTTATCTTTTGCTTGATCCTGTTGAAGATCTTTTCCCCTTTTCTAGGGATTGTGTTCCCTAGGGTTTCCCTATAAATAATAATGCTATTTTCTTAACACTACACACACAAATACTTATTATCTTTCTCTTCCTTTGCTCTCTGCCGTTGTCCTCAGTCGCCTCCTCTCTCTGCCTTCGTCCTCTCTCCTGTTCTGCCCAGATTCCCGGTAATATATAATATATATATAATAATTTGTTAAAGATACATATTACTATGCTAACTTATATTCAAGACATTAAAACAAATCATTAAAACAATAATCTTATTTATAGGTTAACTTGTGCTTGTTTAAAGTTGGTTCTTGCATTATCTTTCACCGCATCTTTATCAAGTGAGTAATCTCGTATCTAATCCCTTTTTATTTTTAATGTTTTGGGATGTTCATGTGTTCGTACAAACTCGAGTCTTAAACTTGTTTATGAACTTTAGTCGCGCAGTATCCCATGTGTTGAGGACGTTTACTTGGCTGTTTATTTGTATGTGTGTATCATTAACCGCTTTGTTCGGCCTATTCCGAAGTTTTCATGGATCCATTGGATGAACACGGGAGACCTATCGTTTACGGTTTTCTTTGTTTACACTTGCACAGATGTTTTCTTGTTTTTGTGCTCATTTGGGAGCACGGATTGAACTATGAACTATGATCTATTTAGGCTTGATCACAATCTGATTACACCCTTGTTAAACACCAGACATACACGTGTTGCGCGCAGTGATTATTGTTATCTATTATCTATTAAACTTGATTTCTCACCGACACGCAAGTGTTTGACGTTTTATTTTAACACATGTTCAGGTTTGCTGTAGCTACATTTGGAGCTTGTGGACACATAGGACGATTTTACTTTTGGACCTAGATTAAAATGTATCAAGACAAGTTATTGTTGTTCGAATATTTTGCCTTATAATATAATGATTTATGTTGATTTATGTTATCTTGTGTTTACGTTGCGCGTGCGCGAATGAATATATTTATTAAATATTGACACCCAAATAGTGTCACGAGTAATGAAACAATATGTGGCGCCCCGATGTATAATCCGCCTTTGGTCGGGGTGTTACAATGCGCTTCTGCACCACACGCTAACTCGGCGCGTAGGTTGCCTTTGCTGATCGATGCGCGCTGCGCGTTGCGAATGCGCGATTCAAGATCGTTTTGGATCGGCGCGAAATGAAGCTGCGTGCGCGGCAAGATACAGTTGAGTTGGCTGGGTTTGCGGCTGAGCGCATCGGCTACCACATTAGCCTTTCCAGGGTGATATCGGATCTCACAATCGTAATCGCTGATGAGTTCGTTCCATCGGCGTTGTCTCATGTTAAGTTCCTTTTGATCAAAAATGTGCTGAAGGCTTTTATGGTCGGTGAAAATGATGCACTTAGTCCCATAGAGGTAGTGTCTCCAGATTTTTAAGGCAAATACAACTGCACCAAGTTCGAGGTCGTGAGTCGTATAATTCTTTTCATGAATTTTAAGTTGTCTTGACGCGTAAGCGATAACCTTGCCTCGTTGCATAAGTACACAACCGAGACCTTGGTTGGAGGCATCGCAATAAACGACAAAGTCGTCAGTACCCTCAGGTAACGCTAGAACAGGAGCTTCGCACAACAATTGCTTGAGCGTTTGAAAGGCTTCTTCTTGCTTCGATCCCCAAATATACGGTTTGCCTTTGTGCGTTAAAGCTGTTAAAGGCAAGGCGATTTTTGAGAAGTTCGAAATGAATCGCCGGTAGTAACCAGCTAAGCACAAAAAGGAACGGATTTCGGTAGGAGTGGACGGTGCAATCCAGTTCTTGATTGCTTCAATTTTGGATGGGTCGACATGAATACCCATCTTGTTTACAACATGACCAAGAAACTGTACTTCATCCGACCAAAACTCACACTTGGAGAGTTTGGCATAGAGTTGTTCGGTTCGAAGTTTTTGCAACACCAACAGAAGATGTTGTTCATGCTCGGCCTTGGTTTTGGAATACACCAGAACGTCATCGATAAACACGATCACGAATCGGTCCAAGAAAGGCCTACACACCCGGTTCATTAGATCCATGAAGACAGCGGGTGCGTTGGTTAAACCGAAGGGCATGACCAAGAATTCAAAATGACCGTAGCGGGTTCGAAAAGCAGTCTTGGGAATATCCTCTTCGCGGATACGCAACTGGTGATAGCCAGAACGGAGATCGATTTTGGAGAAACAAGAGGCACCTTGGAGTTGGTCAAAGAGGTCGTCAATACGCGGTAAGGGATACCGGTTCTTAATGGTGAGCTTGTTCAGCTTGCGGTAATCGATACACATGCGAAACGATCCGTCTTTCTTTTTAACGAACAACACCGGAGCACCCCACGGCGAAGAGCTAGGGCGAATGAATCCTTTATCGGTCAACTCTTGAAGTTGACTTGCTAATTCTTGCATTTCAGCGGGTGCAAGTCGATAAGGAGATTTGGCTACGGGGGATGCACCAGGGACAAGATCAACACGAAACTCGACTTCCCGAGCGGGAGGTAAACCAGAAAGATCATCGGGGAAGACTTCAGGAAAGTCACGCACGATGGGGATTTCAGAAAGTTTCTTCTTTCCTTCATCAGGTTTGACCACATGAGCTAAGAACGCGACACATTTCTTCCGCAAAAGTCTTCGGGCTTCAGAGCATGACATAAGTTTAAGACCGTTAGATGGTTTCTCGCCGTAGATATGAAGATCTTGACCATTTTCCCGAGGAATGCGAATCAACTTCTTGGCGCAGATTACTTCGGCGCGATTTTGCGAGAGCCAGTCCATTCCAATAATCACATCAAAACTTCCAAGAGGCATGGGAATGAGGTCGATTAGAAAATCGTGTTCATTAAGGTTAAGCGTGCAATCTTTGATTACGGAGTTTAATAAAATAGTTTCACCATTAGCCAATTCAACTGAAAAGTTTTCGTTTAAGTTTACTCGTGGTCGCGCAAGTTTTTGTTCAAATGCGCGAGAAATAAAACTTCTATCGGCGCCAGTATCAAAAAGTATAGATGCATATTGTCCGTTAAGTAAAAATGTACCATTAACCACGTCATTATTCGCTTGCGCTTGGTGCGCGGTTATATTAAAAGCTCGTCCGCGCGCCACTTGGTTTGAAAGTTGGTTAACCGGATTAGCTTGCGTAATTTGTACTTGCAGTCTCGGGCACGCGTTCCCGAAATGACTGGGGTCACCGCAGTTATAGCACGACCTGGGTCGTGGATTAGGGTATGTTGGTTGTGGGTTTAGCGGGTAAGTTGGTGGTGTTTGCGCGATTGGGTTGGCGGGAAGGACTCTACAGTTCTCAGCAGTGTGACCAGTACGGCCACATCGGTTACATTGTCGACACGGGACTTGAGTTGGATGGTGAAGTCTACAGGTTGGGCAAAAGGGTTGGTTTCCTGTGTAAGGTTTCTTAGTTGACGGGGCAGGGAGTGCGGGATTGGTTAAGGCATAGTTATGGACTACAGGGGGTGTTGGGTAGGTTGACAGTGGGTTAGGAGCGTATACTGGAGGTTGGTAGGCGGGTTGCTGGACAATGAGTGGGTTGGTAAGCGCGTAGGCTTGATGATTGGGTTTGCGCCTGCGTTTGAGGTTGTTACGGTTTGAGGGTTCTGGCTTGGTTTCTGTTGGTTCTGAGACAGTCTTGGTGAGTTTGGTCTTTTCGGCTCCCCGCAGGAACAGGGTTCCTGCCCTGACATGGTTGTCGCTGAGCACAACGGCCAACTCGATGGCGTCAGAGAGGGTTACTGGGTTCCTGGCCCATACAGAATCTTGAATTTCCATGGGGAGACCCCCAAGATACTTTTCGATGGCTCGGCGGGAAGGGGTAACTAGGTGCGGGACAAGCAAACTTAGTTCGTGGAAGCGCGTAGCGTACTCGCGCGCTTTGCCACTGTACTGCTTCAAGTTCCAAAATTCCTCCTCAAGGCGCTTTATTTCGTTGGGAGGGCAGAATTCTCTAGTCAAAAGTTCCTTGAATTCCTCCCAGAGCATGCTAGAAGCAGCCTCTGCGCCACGCGCGTGAGCTACTCCGTTCCACCAAGTAAGCGCCCTTGATTCTAGGACACTTGAGGCGTATAAGGTTCGTCGGTCTGGAGGGCAATGGGTATGGAGGAAGGTGTTCTCAATTTTCTCGAGCCATTGGAGCATTACGGTGGCTCCTTCAAGCCCTGTGAATTTCGGAGGGTTACCTGCATTAAAGGATTTAATATTGTATCCGGAGGGGTTGGTATTGTTTTGGTTTAAGGCTTGGGCTATTGCGGCGGCCATTTCCTGGGAACGACGCTGCATACGTCTGCGCGCGGCTTCTCTCCTCTGATGACGGCGAGCTGATAGCGGAGGCATTCTATAAAAGTTTTTTTTTTTTTTTTGTTAATATCTTGGTATGGGAAATCGTTTTAGCGCAAAGTATATCATTGTAAAGCTTGTTTCGCGGAGTTAAATGCTATCAAATTTTGAAGCAAAATATGAATTTAAATGCAAACTTAATACAGGAAATGAATTCGAATTGAAAATCGACAATTCATGTATCACCATGACTTTTCAAACCTTCAATTTAAAATATACGAGTAAATGAGTATTGAAGGTTGACAATTCATGTATCACCATGACTTTTCAAATCTTCAATTTTAGAACATAAAGTTAATGGGGATTGAAAATCAACTATTCATGTATCACCATGACTTTTCGGATTTTCAATGCTAAATCCAACAACAAACGAATATGTAAGTAAAGAAATAAATTGAAATTTAACAATAAAAATCGAAAGATCGTGGATAAAACACGAAATCATGTGCTGCGTATGCGCAAGCATATTTTATAAATATCGAGTAATTAACAATTAGCGCGCAAACATGAGATATTTCTCATGCGCGAAAAGGGACTCTTAGGTATTCTAGGTCGTTACGTCTAACCACCTATCCTAAAGTCACGGAGCTCTGATACCAATCTGTAACACCCCGACCGATGGCGGATTATACATCGGGGCGCCACGTATTGTTTCATTACTCATGACACTATTTGGGTGTCAATATTTAATAAATACATTTTCATTGCGCACGCGCAAAACACAAATCGTAAAGTAACATAAATCATATCATAACTCAAAATATTCAAATAACATAGTTTGTCTTGTTACATTTTAATCTAGGTCCAAAGAAAAGGAAAACATCCTACGTGTCCTTGAGATTCCCAAAAGCAGCTACAGCAAACCTGAACATGTGTTAAAATAAAACGTCAACACTTGCGTGCCGGTGAGAAATCAAGTTTAATAGATATAAATAGATAATAACAAACACTGCGCGCAACATGTGCTTAACTGGGGTCTAACATAGGGTGTAATCAGATTGTGATCAGGCCTAAATAGATCATAGCTCATAGTTCAATCCGTGCTCCCAATCGAGCACAAAAACAAATAATCATACGTGCATGTGCTAACAAAACAAGAAAACCGTAAACGATAGGTCTCCCGTGTTCATCTAATGGATCCATGAAAACTTCGGAATAGGCCGAACAAAGCGGTTAATGATTCACACATACAAATAAACAGCCAAGTAAACGTCCATAACACAGGGGGTTTTGCGCACATAAATTTCATAAACAAGTTTAAGACTCAAGTTGTACGAACACATGAACATCCCAAAACGTTAAAAATAAAAGGGGATTAAGTACGAGATTACTCACTTGTAAACGGTGCGTTGAAAGATAATGCAAGAATCCAATTTTTAAACAAGCACAAGTTAACCTATAAATAAGAGGTTATTGGTTTAACGATTGGTTTTTATGTCTTGAATATATGCAGTAAGTATCGATTTTTGTTAGTTAAACAAATTAAAACAAAATATATATATTCATATTTACCGAGATTCTGGGCAGAACAGAAGAGAAGACGGAGGCAAAGAGAGGAGTGGCGTTGCAGAGGAACTACGGCAGAGAGCAAAAGGGAGAGAGATTTGGGAGTGTTTAAGTGTAGTGTGTGTAGTGTTAATAAACAAGAAATTAGCTTAATTTATAGGAAAACCCAAGGGAACACAATCCCTTGAAAGGGGAAAAGATCTTATCAAATCAAGCAAAAGATATTAAAAAGCACAAGAAACCAAAAGCAAAAGATATCAAAAGATATGCCGGCAGCTGCAGGGGATGGGGAAAAGCTGACAGGTTACAGATCAAAGCATGGTAGGTGTCAGATAAAACACTGTTCAAGACATGCAAAAGAAGATTTCAAAAGATTATGTCAGTCACTTTTTCTGTCAACCAATAGGATTGCTGCGCATGCTGCGCCGAAAGTGGCTTTTCGGACAGATGTCGGAACTGTCCTACAGTGCTCATACCAAAGATAAGATATTTCAAAAGCATACAGGCTGACCTAAACTGAAGAAAAGACTTAAGGTCTAGCGCGAGAAGGCTTGAGTGCGCGAGGGCGAAGGCAGACAGAACAATCCTTAGCGCACCGCGGGAAGAACTTAAATCCTTAGCGCGCCGCGGGAAGAACTACAATCCTTAGCGCGCTGCGGGAAGAACTACAATCCTTAGCGCGCTGCGGGAAGAACTACCATTTTTAGCGCGCCGCGGGAAGAACTACCATTCTTAGCGCGCCGCGGGAAGAACTACAATTCTTAGCGCGCCGCGGGAAGAACTACAGTCCTTTGCGCGCCGCGGGAACAGTTCGTCTCGCGTATCGCAGGAACAGCTGGTCTTCACGCAGGCTTCCTTGTAAGGAGTCTGGCGCGTGGAGCTGCGCAGACATCCTTAGGCGGGAAGAACCAAAGGACAAGCAAAGAGTTGAGAAAAAGGGGTTCCAGGCTTAAGGGTTAAGCAGAGGGGCGGGACGGCGACAAGAGAGAAAAAGGGGCGGGACGGCGGAAAGGAAATTATTATTATTATTAGTAAAATATATATAATATAATTTATTTAATGTTAAATTTTCAAAGATTAATAATCAAATTTTAAATCATAAAAAGAATCGGATTCGAAAACGGGTACCTGGGTCGGGTCGGATTGGGCAGATGTCACATAGTGCCCTACATACCTCGGTTATTATTAGGGTCCGGTGCCCTCTAACATATCATACCATTCTATCTTCGTTACATTTTCTTTTTATTACTTTTAATCATAACCAATATAACATTATGTACATACTAGTTAAACAATCCATATCATTCACATTCATACGCAAACCTATTTCTAAAATACACTTACCATTTAAGTTAAGTGTATAAATCTAAACACATCGCAGTATGCACACAGCCCCGAAAACATAACACATAAAAGGGGGCTAGAACTCACCTGGATCTTGTTACGTTCACCGTTTATAGTAATTCCCTTCCTGAGTTGTGCGCGGCTAACTGTTTAACATATATATTCGATAATTAACCACGTACTAACACAATTAATTAGATTTGTATATATTAATCTAGCATACTTGATAAGCTAGGCTCGTTTGTTTGGGGCTAACAAATCTAACGAAATAACTTTATTTAACGACGGTCTTCATTTTGCGTTCATATCCTCCCATTATTATATATTTCCCTTCTTCATTAATACATGCTCCTTTCCTTTAACCTATTATTGTGAGTGTGTGTATATATATATATACACACCTTTCTTTTAATTATATACATATATATATATATACAAATATATTTCTTTTCTTTAATTGACTATTTATCTCAAAATATAACAGGTTATACGGAGATAACGAAGTTGCTTGGTTTGGTTTATTTTGTTGGATTAACTAGGAATTGCCGAGTTCACATCACATGAACCCCACAGTTCGCTTGAACTTTTTCGCATGACCCAACTCATCGCATGGTCCAACTTCGCATAGCCCATATTCAATATGAATAATTCGCACGAGAGCCGAGACTCGAACCCGAATCCCTCCGCCCACAGCTCCCTATCTTAACTACCCCAACATTCCATTAATTTGTTATCCATCTCATTCTTCTTATTATTATATTATGGGTCCATTAGTGATTATTATAGAACATGACGAAGTGCTGTACATTCATTCTTATTGTTATGCGATTCTAGTTATATTACTATTATATTATTGCTATTTGTTTATTATTATTATTAATATCTCTACTTACGTTGCTACTTGCTAATGTAGCATTACAACAATAATAACACTAGCTGCTGCTACTATTATTATTATTATTATTATTATTATTATTATTTCCTCATCTCACTCAACCAAGATTTAACTCGTTTGTGATAAAGTTCGAACCTTTATTGATTTTAAAGCCCAGTTTTAACTAGATCTAGAGATATTAAACGAGCCGAGCCTAAATCAACAAGCTTTCGCTACGAAACGTACCTTAGACGAACCGGTTTGAATTGCACGGCCGATTCTTGGTATATATTTCTTACTTGCTATGACGCTCTAACACCAACGACTTCTTTCTTCCTCGGGTTTGGATCCGAAATGAAAAGAGTATTTGTGTGTGTGTTGATAAAAATGGAAAGGTATGGAATATGAGATCTAGGGTTTTAGAAAAGGTTTAAGGGGTACTTATACCTTACCTCATGGACCTTAGGCCCATTAATTTACTATGTCCATATTTTATTGTTAATTCCATATCCATTTAAGCTTACATTCTCTAATTTTAATCTATTTACTTATTATACGGAATTTAAATAACAGCGTTTATTTAAATATTACTTTATTTATTATTTCTGAAAGTCGGACGTTACAATTCAGATGTATCCCACCTAGGCACCTACCCAATACAGTTTGACAAAATGAAATTATGTTTTCATGCCATTAAACACTTATATAATGGAGTAAGGTTGCGAAAATCGTTAGGCGGACCCTAAGCGGCCGACAAAAGAGTTGGGTATACTCGGAGTACTCAGAGAGTACTTGAAAATAGTAAATATAAAGAAAATTAACTTTTGGATATTATATATATATATTAAATATTATAAGTTTATTAATATTTATAATAAAACAAGTGAATATCAATATGAATATAAGATAAATACATTTTAAAATACTAAATTATTCTAAAAATTTGCTAATCATTAGTTAAAAATAAGTGATTTTCTTTTTTTAATATCGCATAAATATGAATTATGTTTTATTATCGGCCAAAATTGACCGACTAGACGTGATTCTAGCTGAGGTTGAAAACATTTGATCGATTCTTAGTAACTAGGCGGAGTTAAAGAAACTCTCATCGACGTCATACCTTGTAACGTGTACTCGAGGAGTACTCGGCCTTATATACCTACTTTCACAACATTAAGTAGAGTGAGATCTATTATTTTGTAATTGCTTAAAATCTTAAAATCACACAATGCATAAAATGCTCCCTTTTTGTTAAGGGGCACAAATCAAAATACCAAACAAGCATTTTTCTTTCTCAACAACGGAGGAGATCAAGATGCCATGAAGGGTCAACAGACACCATGAAGATTTTTTTTCGTGCATAGTATACAAAACGTAAACCAAGTGACATACATAGCCATTCACAGTCTGAGCAAGCTAGAGCTCGACCTGGGGTGTAATGAGACAGCTCGACTTGGCTAGAAATACCCAAACGAGCTGAAAGCATGGGCTCAGCTCGTGTATAAACTGAGCCAACTCAAATTTTGTAAGAACTTTAAAACATATACGAGTTGGATGTTCTTGGTGGCAATTAAAGCAAAACTTATTTTCTTCTAAGTTTCGTGTAGGAGTCATTGTCATAACTGGCTGCTTTATTGCCAACTAATCCTGCTTCGTATTGATTAAATATTTTTCAACGAAAGAGAATGCAATTGTGACTTGGCTTACACAATTTTTTTTTCCAAAATGCGTAAAAGTATAAACGCTTTATATAATTGAGTTAGAGCACTCACAATGGAGTCCCCATCCTATCTCTCGACCCAAATTATAAAAAAAAATAAGTGATTTTGTCGATTTTAACTTATATGTTTGAGTCCCATCTCATGCCTCATACTACATTTTAATGTTTACTATTCACACTCCTTATCGGGTATCTTAATTTGCTCCTATGTGTGGAAAGAAGTAGTATTTAATTAATTATGCATATATATTGGAAATTAAATGCAGTAGATTTAAAAAAAATGGACAAATCTTATGGATAAATGTATATTTTGGGTAAATTATAGTAATGAGGATAAGGATTCCGTTGGTTTTCCCATATAATAATAAGAGTTATTACGTAAATGGTTCTGATGGTTTCCCAAAACTAACAGGTTTATGGTCTAACTTTGAAAGGTAACAAGTTTGGGACTATGGTTTTGTACCACTCTTGTGTATTGCGTGTGTTCATGTTATGCAATTCGTATAAATTTGAAGGCGGTGGGATATAAATCCCTTCATATTGTGTTCACTTAAATATGAAAGAAATTGAAAATTGAAACTAATTCAAATCAAATCCCATGTTTATTGGAATTTAAAAATCCTTCCACTTTCTAAACGAAGTTAAAAAAAGTGTTGGAATATTTAATTTGATTTTGGTCAAAAGGGGTTTTGGGCAAGAACAAGTTTGGGTCGAAACGGGTTTCGGGTTGGATCAACACGGGTTTTGGCTTGGCACGGTTTTGTGTCGGATCAGAATGAGTTCGGGTCAAGTTTCAGGTCAAAATGAGTTCCGGATCGACGCGGGTTAAGGTTGAGACAGATTTCGGGTTGACACGGGTTTTGGCTCCGTACAGATTCACGTCGGGACAAGTTTCAGGATCGAAAAGGGGTTCGAGTGAGGATACATGTGACAAAAGGGTATTTCGGTCATTTGTATAGCCACTAAATTTCGGTGGAAAGCGAGACGGGTCCACGACTACCGTGGACTGGAGCCACACAGAACCATCGCTTCCACTTTCTTCCTTGGATACCTCCGCCCACCTCAACCATTCTAGTCCAGTCTAGCACATTGCCTTTGTCACCTAAACTAAATCCTCCACCAATTCAATCTCACTCTAATTCTTCGTTGCATTCTAGCACATTCATCCTAGATCAGAGATTAAAACAAAAGCACCTTTCTTCATTCAATCAGTATACGATCATTTCCAAATGTCGACAGCGGCTTTCAATTCTTCAGTCGCATCACCGGTTGAAATTAGGTCATACTTTAGGCCTTTTGCTTCGATTAGTTGTAATCTGCCTAATAATTCACGCCTTTCTCAGGTACTCCGCTGTACTAATCAAATTACAGTTGTTTGTCAGTTATTGTAGAATTTTACTTCGTGTTATTCAATTGAGTTGCCTTGATCTAGGATTTATTTAGATTTAAAATACTTAACACATATGTATGCTGAGTTTGAGTTTAGCAAACTGTGTAATTAATGCACCGCTGGGACTCATTGAGGACTTATAACCTTATATTGTGGTTTATCTGTGAGATGTCACTGTCAAAAGTCCTTTGGGCACGCTCCTAGGCTCTTGGGCGAGGTGAGGCCCTGAGAAAGCACTTGCTGCCATCCAGCGCCCTTTGGGCGAGATCCTGGCCAGATTTTGGCGAGATTCCGTCCAAATGCTGGCAAAATTCTACAAATTCCAAATAAATTGGTCTAAAACATCCAAAATGACATGGAATCATCCTAAATAAGGCTGATCATGTCTAAACCCCCAAAAAGTTGTATGTTTATGCTATGCGTCATGCTTATCTAGGATTTATAACCTTATGTTGCGGTTTATCTGTCTGTTGTCACTGTTTTGATATTATGAATAGATTTAAGTCCTTGACACTTAGTGGATTCCTTTACTTATTCATGTGTGTACTATACTACTATTCTGTATGATTTTATGATTCATATAATGTGGTCTTAATGCGATCTATAGCTATTGCCTATTGGAATTTATAACTTTTGTTTCCTAGCTGTAGAGTGGGACATTATGCATCCAGCTGCCAGCTAAGGGTAAGTCAAGGAGGTCATCTACAAGGTCAAACATTCAGATGACGTTAGTAGATGAGAGTTATGGTAGACAGAAGGTCATAATAACGCCATCTGAAATATTGGTAATGCTGTCGTTTTTATATAAGAGTCAATATTCACATCTTGGTGAAGGTATTTGCTGCAAGTGTGCTAACACTATTGCTTACTTCTTTTGCAGGCATATGATCTTGTTCAGGGACCTCTTGTAAGTTATATCAACTTCTATGTCATCTCATTAATGTAACTATGCTATTGTTTATTATATACACATCTCCAATAGCAATAGGGAAAACATTTGTGTATCGGTGTATGTTTTCATGCTTGTTGAAAGTTAATTGTCTTTAATCTTATGCTTATGTTTGACTTCACGTCTCACGTTCTGTACACAGGTTAGATGGAGTTACATTGCTGACAAATCAGTACCATGCCCACCAACAGCTGTTCTTTTGCATGGCATTTTAGGTAGCAGGAAGAACTGGGGTAGGTAAATGTTTATGTTGTAAATTAGTCATGCCAGTGGTTTACTCGAATTAATTGATAGAAAGATAGCACAAGATGTAGACATACTTTAGTTGAGTATGTTGTCTCTTCTACTAGTCTCCTACAGGTCATACACTGCAAGATGCGGTCCAAATGTCTGGACTGGAGGTGGCGAAACGGGCTGGTTGGGTTCCACACATATTTTTCATTCATTTTCTTTTAAACTTAATAGATAAATAAGCAAAAAACTATATCTTTTTCTATTACAATGATAACTCACACATAAACCTGTGATGAAGTTTGAACCCGCAACCTTTGGTTAATGGCACACACTCAGCTTGGTTATGTTTTGCTGGCTATTATTAATATATGAATTTAGGTTTTTAATCAATTTGAAACACCATGGATTGCGACTTTTGGCTACTTTTATATAATTTAGATAAAGATAACCAAGTAGGTAAGGAAATAAACCTATGACTTTATTATGTTTATTCATTTGTTCTTACTCTAGTTTTCCGTTGACTTCTACCTAACCTGTATGAAATCTGATTGATGCTCTTTACTGTGTATACTAGGAACCTTTGCGCGGAGATTAGCGAAGGAATTTCCAAACTGGCAGGTTAGTTAATCTCCATAATACAATTACAATCCACTCTTAGTTTTGGAAATTTCTTACATACTGTAGTAGTTATTAAAGACTCTAAGCGACGATTAATGTTTTCTGCTCCAACTTAATCAGTCAAAAGTACAAAGATACGTTTGGATGTCACACTTTCAAATCTAGTTTATTTTTATTGTTCACAGTTTCTCTTGGTTGACCTGCGATGTCATGGTGATTCAGCGTCTATCAAGAAGACAGGGCCTCACACTGTTGCCTCAACTGCTCTTGATGTCCTAAAGCTGGTGAGCGCTCTTTCTAGTTTTCAAATCATGTATATACATATGTATACAATCACACAAACTTATCCCAAAACTTTTCTTGATAATCTGAATGTATTATATATACTTAAAGTTTCTTCTCCATAAAAATTCAGATTTGTGATTTGTTTATGAAATGAAGTTAGTTTGAAGACATGTGTGCTAGTCGAATTTCCGATTTAAAGTTAGATTGACTTTTATCTCTTTCATCTGGAGTAGCTTGGTCAACTTAGAGTAACACCACGAGTCATAATTGGTCACAGCTTTGGAGGAAAAGGTAACACAAACTTAATATGACAACCTTACAAATTCTCACATTTCCTATGCTACAATGTTACCATATCATTAACAACACTAACGTCTGATCCAGTTGCATTGAGCATGGTTGACCAAGCTGCTAAACCACTTGCACGGCCTGTCAGAGTAAGTTCAGATATATGTATATGATCAAACTATGCTAAAATTTGTGGATAACTTTGTCTAAGTGATGTGAAATTGGTAATAGATGAATATTCTCACGTTTTGCTTGTCATTTCTTAAGGTTTGGGTTTTGGATGCTACACCTGGAAAGGTTCGAGCAGGT
The DNA here is from genome assembly GCF_021521415.1 of Bidens hawaiensis. Taxonomy (NCBI): domain Eukaryota; kingdom Viridiplantae; phylum Streptophyta; class Magnoliopsida; order Asterales; family Asteraceae; genus Bidens; species Bidens hawaiensis. Next base: position 1,042,161 of record NW_027491293.1, on the reverse strand, counting down.
AGAGATGGAGATGATCATCCTGCTGAATTGATCAATTTTCTAAATGCATTTCCAAATGAGGTGTGTTGAATCAAGACTTATGTTTACATGATTATCGTCTTGTTAACTCCCACATTTTAACTTTGCTATTGTCTTTTCTTCAAGGAAGGTCGTATCAAAAAGGGAGGTCATCAGTGCTCTTGTACGTGAGGGATTTTCAAACGATGTAGCACAGGTAAATCTTTTGAGACACATACTAAAACTTGCTTTTTGTTTTTTGTTTTTTTTATGAGGGTATTCTTCTTTTCTAGTTTAGAGATTGAAATATTTGATGTAAAGGTGGCAGGCCTTTATAACATTAGGATAGGTTTTCTTACATGAATTTACTTTCTCCTTTATAACACAATGATAAGTTTTTCATGAAACTTCACAGAAAAAATATGCTGTGTAGGTTATGTAAAAAAAAAGAATATTTGAACCTAGTTTTTTAAATTATGATATTTACAAAAAACTAAAGATTGCAAAATAATTGAAAAAAAAGGTTTTTGGAACTTCTTACATACAAATGTCGATGTGTGTGTATATGGACACACACACACACACACACACACACCCCATTTACATGTATACTTTGAAGTCTAGGAGATGCCCCAGAGAAGATAGGATAACTTGAGCATGTATGTTAATATGAAAGAGAGTTTAAAAAAATTGCAGTGGGTATTTGCAAATATAATTCTTTTTGTTGATAATAACTATAATGGTCTCTTGATATTTGGAATTGCTATGTATAACATCCCTCTGGTTGATAAGTGTTTTAGACTTGTTTAAATATATAACACTTATTACATTTTCTTCTAATTATTGCAGTGGGTCGTTACAAATCTTCGGCCAACCAACCCTCCTAATTCATCTTCTGGATTTTCTTGGATATTTAATCTTAATGGAATTGCTGAAATGTATCAATCTTATGAAGATACAAATTTATGGTACTTTATCTTGATAGTAGTATAGTGCATACCTGCCTCTTAACTAATTTAAGGTTTGTAAATGAACAACCATATAATATAAGTTGATTGAATTCAGGGGTGTGGTGGAAGATTTACCTAGAGGTGTACATGTAAATTTTCTAAAAGCAGAAAGAAGCTTGCACAGATGGGCACTTGGTGATCTGCAGAGGATTCATGCAGCTGAGGAGCAAGCTTCTCAGGAGGGTGGTGGAGTTGAAATGCATGTTCTAGAAGATGCTGGCCACTGGGTATGTTTTCTTATTTCACATTTTATTCTCCTACTGCATGATCATCATAGTAATTGAATCTAAATATAATATTAATACTGTGTATGTTCAGAAAAATTAATTCACTAAATATGCTAAATTGGTTACTAGTAATGCAACGAGGAGCATTAATACGTGTTATGATCCATTTGAGTATTTGACTATAATACGTTTTATGATCCATTTGAGTAATTGACTATTACTGATAATATGTTTGTAGTGTAATCAACAACTGTTAACCCATTGCAACCCGAAAGGCAAATGGTTGGTTTGTTGGGTTAGTTTTATTTCATATAATAGTTCTCCCAAGGTGCAATTAATTATTCCTTATTAATCATAAATTACTATTGTGTTTGTAAATTCTAGGTCTATTCATTACCACAATAGCAACCAATTAAGTTTAACGAATCATTAAACCAAACATGTGCAAGTGATACCAGGATTTAACCTAAAGTTGCAATAAGCGTAAAAAAATCTCAACTTTCGTATCCTCAAAGCATTTAACTAGAGTTTGGTCCATAATCATGGATTAGAAAACAAGTATAATAGAGAAAGCATTAGTAAGCATCTCGAACATTATAATGGAAAAACAAAACCTAGAATCAAATGGAAGTAAGAGATGAAAAGTTCCAATTGGGCTTGAAAACTTTAACTGTTGTCACCTGAAGAAGAAAGCAAATACCTTGAATTGATTTTGTTTCTTGGAATCTTCAAAACAAAGTTGAAGCTTTTAAGCATCAAATTCTACATTTCCATCATTAAAAATGTCTAAAAATGCAGTAGAGTATCAAAGTATATATGTTTTGAAGTTATTGTTGTGTGTCTTCTGGAAACTATGTGTATAAAAAGTCGTTATGAATAAGAAATAATGAGTCCACGTGAAATGTTATTATAATTGAGTTGTAATGTATTGTAGCTCGTGCTAACAATGATTCGTCACCAGCGTCTCAACTTTTAGCAAATTCGTATCAATATGTGAAGACTCGTATATAATGAACAGAACACCGTTTGAAGTGTTTTAAGATATCTTCATAAAATCTACTGCTTTTTTTAAACGACAAATGTTACTCCTACTCATAAAATCTACTGCTGCCTGTATTGTTGCTGACAATATGATTTTGTTTTCAGGTACATGCTGATAATCCAGACGGGCTCTTCAGGATTTTATCCTTCTCATTTGAAGGAGTGTGAATTCAGAAAACCTGGTTTGACTATTTAAGTTGTTCTTAAGTCATCATCTTAAAATCTTGTGTCATGTTTTCTCATGCAAAGTTTCTGCAATTTTCAAATCCTCTGCATTTCATGCTCACAGATCGGCTTTTTCACTGTACTTGCATAGACTGACTTGGCATCTAAATTGGAGGTCAAGGGTTATAGTGTCTATTAAATGTTTACCCGATGAATATTTTTTTCAAATAAGTTGGATTATTGTTTTAACTCGTAAAATGCTACTTCATATAGTTTCTTATTTCTAATACACATTTGGCCTTTTTTATTTATATACTTAGTATATTTTTGGTTCATTTTACTCACTGATTCAACGAGTAAATGAGTTAAATATATAAGAAACGTTTCATTATATTTTAAGGTACAATAACCGTTTTAAAGTCACATCAAATTCACAACATTACAACAGGTATATATGGTTGATATATACATGCCCGAATTACTTCTCTTTGCCTATGAGCCCAATAGTGTAGGACACATGAACCCCAAGTGCCGCAATCATCAGAACACCCACACCCACATTAACGAGCAACCTCCTATCTTCGTTCACCAGCCCTCTCTTTGCAAGTATGCCCTGTAAACCGCCACTAATCACTCCCGAATTATTTGGTTTTTCCTTACTACCCTCGAAATCCCTCTTTGTTAGTATTGCTTCTTTTCCCTTTCCTTTGTCCAAATCCATCTTTTTGCGAATATCGGGCTTCTCAGCAACTTCTTGATTAAATCCACCCATTGCTTCCTTTGCTTCTGGTGCAGGTCCCGATTGCTGTTGTTTGGTTGGTGTAGATGAAGATGTTGACTTTGGTTGTGGTGGCAAAGTCTTGTCCTCTAAACGAATATTAGATGGTTTGGTTGGTGTAGATGAAAATGCTGGCTTTGGTTGTGGCAAAGTTTTGTCCTCTAAACGAGTAGTTGGTAGCTGTTGTTTGGTTGGTGCAGATGAAGATGTTGGCTTTGGTTGTGGTGGCAAAGTCTTGTCCTCTAAACGAGTATTTGGTGGTTGTTTATTTGGTGCAGATGAAGATGTTGACTTTGGTTGCGGTGGCAAAGTGTAACTGGTTTGAGGTTTTGATGGTTGTTTGGTTGGTGCAAATGAAGATGGCTTTGGTAGTGTTGGCCAAGTGCTGTCCTCTGAACCAGTGGTTTGAGGTTTCAATGGCTGTTTGGTCGGTGCAGATGAAGATGCTGGCTTTGGTTTTGTTGCCAAAGTTTTGTCCTCTAAACGGGTAGTTTGAGGTTTATCTTGTTTCTTTTCTTTTGGTTCCTCTTTAGGCTTCTTTTCTTTCGGTTCTTCTTTAGGATTCTGCGTTTGTCCCTTTTTAGGGGCAACCCGTGCCATGGTGGTGGATGGGGGAGGCGGGTGGTTCATTGGTGATTTTTCTAGGCATTGTAATTGTTAGTATCCCGCCATCAAATCTTGCACTAATACTGCTCATTTCACAGTTTTCAGGAACTCGGTAATCTTCCTGAAACCGACTCCATTTGTTTTCCGACACCAAACGCATACCACGAACTTTAACAATGTTTGCACCTTCAGTCGTGACCTTAATATTCTCTTTTTGAAAACCTACAAAGATTACAAATTCAATAAAATTTAAACAAGTGTAATTTAACTTAGCAAAATCATATTAAGTTGATGAGTTTACCAGGGAGATACACAAGAAGGGTGTCATAACCATCTTCTTGTCTCCATTCTGACATGTGCTTGAATTGTTCGAACACACGATTGACGATCAAGCGTGGTGGCGGCTGGCATTATTACCCCTGCTGCCACCCCTTACTCTCATTGCCATTTTTCTGATGTGTCAAATCTTTGTATATATATGCTTGTATGTGTCTGTGAGTATGAAATGCTCGTATGTATGTTCATATATATATGGTGTTAATGTAAGATTTATCAAAGATGAGGACTTAAGGTTTATATTTACTTGTGGGTGAAGGTATACCAAAATTTTGCTTGATGTTGAGGGTATCTGGGTATATATTCTTGTTTGGAGTTCAACTGAATGCTTGTTGGTTCATCTTTCCTATAGTTCACTTGACCCAATTCACCAAACTGGCCCATAGGATCATTATCCACAAAGCAAACTCTTGGTACATATATTTTTTTAATTCTGTATAATTGTATATTATACAAGTTTCTTTTATTAATTTATGTATCATAAAAAGTTATGTCAAATTTACATAACATATACTTTTTAGTTAAAACTTGTAAATAACTATCTTAAATAATGAAGACGTTGCAACTGTAAATAGGTTCCTTTTCGATATATAGTCATAACGACAAGTTCTCTACACACGTGGAGAATCGCGTGAACCCCTAAAATATTTGTACTCGTTTTATACATGATATATAAAACAATTACGCAATAACATAAAAATATATTACGTGATTCTTTCTTGTGATTAGCCACTTAAAAGTCTGATTTTATAATTAAGGTAAGATTTAACTGGAAAATGACGGTTGTGAGGAGCAACCATCTTTAGCTGATGCAAGTTCAATGTGTGTGTTTGGATGTTGCCCCGCGTTGTTCGTGTAAAGATTAAAGAAAAGGGGGATCAACATACATGCATTAAGGGTGGTTGGCAATGCATTTTTATTTTTTAGGCAGATTATCTTTTATGATTCTATCAGTATTCATAAATTTACATAATCAGATTTTATTTTATTTTTTTGGCAAAAAAATATACTTTTTAAGAAAAAATAAAAGAAACACACATTTACATCTGCTTTTCAAAAGCATAATCTAAATTCAATGAGGGGCACTCTAATCTCTAGTGGTAAAAAAGAACATAATAGGATGATTAATCTCTAAAAAAACTTTAAACTAGAATCTAATTCATAATAATTTTAGTTAACAAACTAGATCTTGTTTGGTTTATAAACATGTTAAAGAAGTTGGAGCATTGTGTGTAATCGTGATGGTGGTTGTAATCGTGATGGTGGTGTCGGTGATGATAGGGCAATGAGGATTACAGTGAGAGTAGTAGCACAGGGTCCTAGACGAGCGGTTACTACAAAGATAAAATGACAGCAAGACTAGGGATATGTAAATATGTGAAGGATGTTATTAATTTAGATGATTTATATACTAGAACACATGTATTCTTACAACCTTAAAAAGATTTTTATTAGTACAAAATTATTTAATGTGAAAAAAACTTGTATAATCCTTAAAAATCGATAGATTTCAATTTCACGATCATGAAATAAATATGACATGGCCTAACGCTGCACAACAACCTAGGCAAACACACATGCGAAGCACACAAGATTCGGCCAATCCACACGTTCTCAAACATTTACTCTTCACTATGGCCCCTTGTACTTTTACTCTTTGCGACTTTAACCCAAAGCTTTACAAGTTTATAATATAAGCCCTTGATTTCAATTGGTAGAAAGCAAGCAGAAAGAAACAAAATAGGCGCATGTGGCTCCACGTGAAATGTTATTGGGACGTTAGGGATGGCAACGGGGCGGTTTCGGGGCGGGGAATGCCAATCCCATACCCGCCCCGGTTTATAAAACCCATTACCAAAACCGTCTAAAAACCCGCGGGGACTAAACGGGGAATCCCCATCGGGGATTCGGGGAAAACCGCGGGTATTCGGGGAACCCGTCTAGCATAAATGGTTTTTAAACGGGCTAAATTCCCCGTGGGGATCCCCATTTAACCGTCGGGTTCACCGTTTAAAACCCGATTGTAAGAAAATGATACAAAATTACAATACAATATTAATACACAAAAAGTTCAATATCCAAACACATTACACATACAAAAGACATTATTAATACATAAAAATGTTTATTTCTCCCATCACAACGGAAATTAACTTCATGATTGATCCTTCTTACACGTCCATACCGCACCCATTCAACCATTCAAACACTTGTCACGCCGGATTGCTATGATAATCAAACATTAACATATTAATTGGAAACTATATAAGAATCAATGTTAAACCATATTAAAATGTAAACGATAAACCATATATATATGTATTACCTCAATACCATCGTCACAATCATATTCAATAGTTTGGCAATATGCCTCGGATTCTTCTGAACAAGTTGCTATATTCATATCACAAAAGTCAAAAGTTTATATAGTAGCTAAGTTAAAAATAAAAAATAAAATGTTTGTTTACCTTTGATTTCATTCAACAACCAACTTTGGGCGCACATTAACGCTTCCAATGTTTTTGGATGAAGACGGCTACGATGTGGACTTACCAATCTACCACTTGTACTAAAAGCGGACTCGGAAGCAACGGTAGATATTGGAATCGCCAATATATCTCGAGCAATCTTTTGCAACCTTGGGTACTTGACACCATTTGTTTTCCACCAAGCTAAAAGGTCAATCTCAGTTTCTTTTATCCAAACTTTCTCTTGTAGATACAAATCAAGCTCCGTTGTGACACCTAATATATAAATAAAGTTAATACAATTAATGAATAAAGTTAAATTAATGTAAATAATAAGTCATACCCGAATGATTATCCTCTTCAACGAATGTGAAGTATTCGTTGAAAAATCTTCCACCCCCCGCATTGTTTTGACTTGATCTCACACCATCATCCCGTGAAGTTCCTTGACTGTAACTTTCATAATCTTGAAACAACCTATATACAAGCTCCTATAAACAACGGGTATACGGGAAAATGGGTTAGGCAGCCTTATTGGGAAAATAAATAATAAATAATATATTATATATAAATATAAAAATTATATTTAATTAAACGGGTTTTAAACGGGTATACGGGGCGGGTATACGGGGCGGGTACAGGCTATACCATACCCGCCCCGAACCCGATTAACTTAAACGGGGAAACCCCGAACCCGGACCCGTCCCCGATTAAGTGTCCCCGAACCCGCCCCGTTCGGGGCGGGTTTCGGTTTTCCCCATCGGGTTTGGTTTTTTTTGCCATCCCTAACGTTAACCAGATTGTTTTTGATGCACCGCCCACCCTTTCTTCTCTTTTTCTGTATATTCAGAATTCTAATCGTCAATGTCTTCAAACTTTTAACCGGACTTGTTAGGCTCAGAGACAAAATTTTGTTGCGGGTCAGGTTGCATTGAAGACGGAATCAAGCAAAGTTGTCAAACACAAGAAAACTTGTTTAGAATCAAACACATGTTTCTTTCCTTTACCTTTGATACAATTGGGTTACTTGTGCATGAGGTTGTGATTTTTTTTACTAGAGTTTAGCGGCGCAGCTTGTTGCCCGTTTACATACTACTTTATTGTAATATTTTGAGTTTAGCAATGGCAAATTAAGATAATATATACACACACCCAACCAAGGCCGTCTTCGAGAATCGTTAAAATTTTTTGGAGCAAGGCGAAAATTTTTTTAGGTCTTAAGTAAAAGGGGTTTTTGTTGGATTTAAACAATTAAATTTTTAAATAAGCTTACTTGGTTATGATTTAGGTTGTGAAAAAAAGTTTTTTTAAAAAATCGGCTTAAATGTGATGAATAATTAGATTTAAACATTAAAATATATATCTTTTAATAAAAATATGTAAACAAATTTTTTATGTTAAATTTCGGGCCTAACGGAGTTATCGAGACAAGAAGCCGGCCATGCACCCTACACCCAAAGCCGTATTTGAGAATTGATAAAAGCTTTGGGCTCGAGGTGAATAACAAGCTTCTAAAATATAAACTCAACAACTCATTTATAATTTTTATGAAAAGAATGTCAACCCCATGAATTGAAACCCAAAGCCTATAGTTCTTTAGACCAACATTCTTTCCACTATAAAGGATAAGACCGTAAGGGGTATTTTGAGAACTCCAAAAGTTTTTAAGAAGTCGAAGAAATTTTTTTTTTCATATATATTATATGTAAGTTATATTTAGTAGAATTTTTTTAAACTTTTTTTACATGAGTCGACTATAAACATATGTAACAAATAGTTACGTTACTCATTCACAATAAACTGTAATAGCTTGTTATACATATTACAATAGTTGAGTCGTTCAAAAAAATTTAAAAACTTTCTAATAAATGTAACTTACGTATAATACATATAAAGAAAAAATATTAAATTGAGTTCCTTTGAGTTCTCACAACTCGTAGCCTAGGAGTTCCCAAAATATCTGTAGCAAATTGGAGCTCTAGCTTGTGTTGACTCAACTCAAACTAGGCTTGTGAGTGGTGAATGATCACTGGTGTTTACTAACAAAATATTTGTACCAAATTGCTATAATATTGAAGCAATTTTATACATACCCTAACAAATATTGAAAATATCATATTTACTCATACAAAACTAAAATGTCATATCTATCTGTATACCCTTACAAAGTTCTTAATTCATGATATGAATTGTGTAATAATTTGTTGTTAATGAATAAGAGTATATATATGATATTTTAACTACTTTGTAAAGGCACATATAATATTTTAAGTTTGTCTGATATTTATGATGTTTGTAAAAGTATATATTAAATTAATCCAATATAACTATTTGAATAGTTTATGTGATTTGTATAAAACTATAGCTTCAACATTTACGTAATCTAGCAAAACTTCAATTTATAAAAGTTGATGGAGTATGTGTGAAAAAGTGAGTGCACATGAGAATAAGTATTATTTAAAAACTGAGAGGGTGTGAAATGAAATTAATAAAAAGAAACCGTCATATTATTTCAAATTTTCAACAAAAACCGCACCTGCAGCTGCTGTACCTCACTCAGCTTCAACTTTCTGCAGCAGCAAGTACTATTATTATTATTACTCACTCCATTCACTCACTCTCTATAAACAGGTACTAATCATGTTTATGCAAATTTAAGAATCTTATAAGCATTGTTTAAACAGTCTGATTTGATTTTGAAATTAATAGTTATACAATGTTTGATGTGTTGCAGTGAATATGCTTAGATCAATGTCCATATCACATTTAGGGATGATGATATTATTATTATGGTTAGCTGTTGCCACAGTGGCAGATGATGCTCTGTATAAAGATCCGAATCAGCCCGTCGCGGCTCGAGTCAAAGATCTACTGGAAAGAATGACAATGGAGGAGAAAATAGGCCAGATGGTCCAGATTGAAAGGCTTGCAGCCACTCCTGATATTATGAGGCACTACTTCATTGGTAAATAAATAATTAATGTTTCGATATAAGTTTATAAATTTGGTTTCGGGTTGAGTTCGATGCATAACAAATTAGGTTTTGTTGTTTTTAAAATTGTTTTGAAATGCAGGAAGCTTATTAAGTGGTGGAGGGAGTGTTCCCAATCCACACGCAACGGTTGTTGACTGGATTAATATGGTCAACGAGTTCCAAAACGGGTCGCTTTCGACACGATTAGGGATCCCGATGATTTATGGGATTGATGCGGTTCATGGTCATAATAATGTTATTAATGCTACAATATTTCCACATAATATTGGCCTTGGAGCTACCAGGCAAGTCACGGCTATACTCGAAAATATCTCTTAACAAACTTTGTAACAAACTGTATACAAAAGTACAATAATACCCCTGCACATAACTAACTATGAAACACACACCAGGGACACTGATCTTGTGAAGAGAATAGGTGCTGCAACCGCTGCTGAAGTTAGAGCTACTGGAATCCCATATGCATTTGCTCCTTGTATAGCTGTTAGTATATGATAAAGTATTAGTAAAGAACGAGCATTCGTTAATATGCGTTTTCTAAAAGTCACAAATGTTGAAAATTTGTTTATAGGTATGCAGAGATCCGAGATGGGGGCGATGCTATGAGAGTTACAGTGAAGATACCAAACTCGTTCAAAGTATGACCGACATAATATTAGGATTACAAGGTGAAATCCCAAAGGGATCACGGCTCGGTGTCCCATATGTTGCTGGAAAGTAAGTAGTATGTACCATCAGTTTTAGTTAGGGCCTTTAGGGGGCGTTTGGTTATCAGTGAACCAAACGCCGCCGATGCTTAAAATGACATATTGTTTGCCGTATTAATTTGCATCCGAACATGTTAGGAACAAGGTTGCAGCTTGTGCAAAGCACTTTGTGGCTGATGGTGGGACCACTCATGGTATAGACGAAAACAACACCGTGTCAAATGAACATGAATTGTTAAGCATTCACATGCCTCCGTATTATGACTCTATAATCAAGGGCGTGTCAACCGTCATGGTGTCTTATTCCAGCTTAAATGGTCAACGGATGCACGCCAATGGTGACCTTATTACTGGATACCTTAAAGACAAACTTGATTTCAAGGTATATTTTGTGTACCCATACTAGAATATCAACTTATATGATCTTATTCTTTATTAGTTATTACTAACTGTCACATATTATCAGGGCTTTGTTATCTCAGACTGGGAAGGAATTGACCGAATCACTTCACCTCCTCATTCCAATTACACTTATTCTGTTCTAGCTAGTATTACAGCTGGCATTGACATGGTTAGTATATATAACTATAAGTCTATTAACTATATGTCTATATGCATATTTTTGGTTCATGTTATATTAATTTGATATTAATTTAAATTCTTGAACAGGTTATGGTCCCGAATAACTACATTGAGTTCATTAACGATCTTACATTTCTGGTCAAGAACAAGTTTATCTCAATGGACCGTATTGATGACGCAGTGAGCCGAATTCTACGGGTCAAGTTTACCATGGGCCTGTTTGAGAACCCTCTAACTGATTTTAGTATGGTTAACGAGGTTGGAAGCCAGGTCAGTGAGTTATACAACTCAGACTTTGTAAGTGACTCGTGAACTTTATTTAATGTGTTTGTTTTATGGTTTTGAGAAATATAGGCACACCGAGAAATAGCAAGGGAGGCGGTTAGGAAATCATTAGTGCTGCTGAAAAATGGGAAAACGGAAGATGACCCAATGCTGCCACTACCGAAGATGGCATCTAAGGTTTTGGTAGCTGGAAGTCATGCAGATAACTTGGGCTACCAATGTGGCGGGTGGACAATCGGTTGGCAAGGGTTTAGTGGGAATGGAAACACAACGGGTATGTTTGTCTTACGGGCTAAAAGCCGTGTTTAATCACTAGAAGAAAAATGTTATTTGCTTTCTTGTTACTTGAGGTAGCAAAATGGGCGGGTCGGGCTTGGGTGTTAATTTTGCTTATCAAGGCTATATGGAAAGAATTTTGAAAAGTTTGTGAATGGGTCGTTTGGGTCGGTTTTTGGCTCAAGCCGACCCAAAGACCAAAAAGTTACTTTTTGATATTTGAAAGCTGTTTGGTTTTCAATTTTACAATGGCTTCAGTTTGGTTTTGGGCTTGATATTTTTGGGCCGCAGAAGGCCCAAATATGAATTTGGGCCAAAAACTTTGTGCATGATTTTTTTTGTTATATTTATAATTAATTGATTATAACACTTTTGGACATAAAATTTTTGGTCTTCACCATGCTTTAATATCTTATAAATTACTTAAAATCGTTTTTTTCGGTCAAACGATTTGGGCCAACAAAATGCCCAAATTATGAATTTGGGCCTGAAACTTAACTGATTATAAAGCATTTGGACCTAAAATTTTGGGCCACACCGTTTATTAATTTTTTATAAATTACTCAAAAGTCTGTTCCGGATAAGTTTTTTTGGTTGTTGGTTATAGCAAAATTAATTTATTAAAAAACATAAAACCAGCCGCCTGTTTTTTTTATTGGATTCTGTTATTTCGGTTCGGTTATGTAAGCTATTCCGGTTTAGTGCACAACCCTGGGTTGTATGCATTGAAGCTGTTTGACCTCCCGGTGATTAATACAACCATTACTACAGGAACAACTATACTAAAAATGTATCTGTTACATCTTAACTGCAGGAACAACTATTCTTAATGGAATCAAATCCGCAGTTGACCCGACCACCGAAATATCCTACATGGAGAATCCAACTACCGAGTTCATCAAGTCCAACAACTTCTCATATGCTATCGTTATAGTTGGTGAACATCCTTACACAGAAATGTTTGGTGACAGTTCAAACCTCACAATTGCAGACCCCGGTCCAAGTATCATCACAAACGTTTGCGGGAACGTGAAATGTGTTGTGGTCATCATATCGGGTCGACCGGTTGTGATTGAACCGTATATGCCGGTTATTGATGCTCTGGTTGCAGCCTGGTTACCGGGTACTGAAGGCCAAGGTGTGGCTGATGTGCTTTTTGGTGATTATGGGTTTACTGGTAAACTTTCAAGAACTTGGGTTAGAACTGTTGATCAACTGCCAATGAATATTGGTGATGAACATTATGATCCACTGTTTCCTTTTGGATTTGGACTCACAACAAAATCAGTTACTGAAAGGTAAAAATTTGTACTAACTAGTAGTTTTTCAAGCTCGAGCTCATTAGTAGTTTTTAAAGCTCGAGCTCAGCTCATTTTTTAACTATTATTTAATTTATATACATCTTTAACTATTTTTTTAATATATTTTAATTATAACTTTTTTTGTATAACATAATATATATTACTTAGGCTCGTAACAATTATTATATAAATATTTATATTTAATAACTTAAATAAATTTTTATATAAATAATAGGGGCTAGTTTAGGCTCGTAAGCTAGCTCGAGCTTGATAAGTGAAGCTCGGGCTCATTTACAAACAAGCTTATTTTTAGCTCGGGCTTGTTTTGGCTCAACTTGAGCTTTTAGCGATCAATCTCAAGTAACTCACGAGCAGCTTGGGTCGTTTACACTCCTAGGCCCCACTAGTTAAATTGTAATGTAATTTAGTTTGAAAATCTCTGGGGATAATGAAAGCTACTGGGAATGAACTAAACTTTAATGCTTTGACTTTGCAGGTCAATATCTCGTGGCATAGCTAGAAGACCATTTGTCCCTGCGGTTTTGGTTTCAGTGTTCATCAGTTTAAGTTTATCGCGCAGGCACATTGCCTAATTAGCGGGATACTTAGCTTTGGTTGATCATTTTGTAGAGTTTAGGGGAATTATGTGAGAGGGTTGAGTTTAGAATTAAGATATTGTTAGTTATGTGGATGTATGATCCAATAATGTGACAGTTGAGACTATTGGATGCAATGCCATTTTTTATTACAATCTTGAACGTGTTTTATCTTGGTTTTTAACTAAATATTGTTTTACTCTATATGATGTGCATGCATATAACCGAAAAATGAAGTGCAAAGTTTTGAAGGTTATTTTGTCATTTCAAAGTCAATGGCCAAATACATGAACTGAAATATGTTGGTCAATTTTGTAATTTTACCTATAAAAATATTGATTATGAAATCGTTTGATATTATAATAAGTTTAAATGAGAACTAACTATTTAAAAATTATTATACACACTTTTACTTTTTAACCATTTGATAACATTCATTATATGGTTGAAATATTTTTCTATCAAGTCTGTTACACTTGATCACGAAGATTTCACTGTTTTATCTGTTTTGTATCACTCACGGACCACTAGAGTATCATCGTGTCACCAGTGGTATCAGACGATCATATCCACCACAAAGTCACCAATTCAGGAAAGAAACTCAATATTTAAGAAAAAAACCCCTCTTATAAGACTAATACCTTAAAAAAGGCTTCTTTAATTTTTAATTGTTTAATAGTCTTATATTTGACTTTTTGAGCTAACATGTTACATTTTACATATTCATATAGTTGATTTACACAAACATTAAAGCTCTTAAACTTCTTACATTTAATTAATCAAAAGTCAAATAAAACTATTTAATAAATATGTAAAAGGAAATGGACATTCACAAACAAACTTAACATAAAAATTAACATCAACGTACGTTTATGGATGAAAATAAAAGACTATTTATAAACTTAAATTAATGGGTATACAAGACATATTTTTATGTTCGTTCATTTATTATCATAAGTTAATCAGTGATATAATTTAAAGTTCTGGTTGAACCATATACCTGAATATTCATGTTGTATATTTAATTAATCAAAGTCAAATAAAACTTTTAAAGCTATAGATAATCCTAATCTTCAAACACCTAGCAGTATACTGATTAAGGCTAAGGGGTGTGGGGGGCTCTAATGGGGGCTCCAGTGGGGGCTCCAGCCAATAATATTATGACGTGTGGCAGAGAGAGAAACTGGATAAGGAGGGTGTTGGAGCCCCTGGCCCTAGTGTGGAGGGGCTCCAGCGAATTTTTTTTTTATTTTTTTATAAATATATTCAAACAACGTATTATTAAAAAAACTCATAAATTATTAAAAAAAACACACATTAATTAAAAAAACACATTAATATCTAAAAATAAAATAAAAATTAAAGAACTAAAAAAAAACATTATTCTTATTCTTCGGCTTGGTCTTCTTCGATCAACCTCTTTCGGATACGTTCCTTTTGCTTTTCCATCAGCATTTGATCGACCGGATTTAGGTTACTGAAGTCTCTTGTAAGGAAGTCCAAATCTCTCATTCGACTTTTTTCCTTTTTGTCATTAGAGACCACCTCCATGGTTTTGTTGAATTTATTGAGGGATTCAACAAGATCGGCGATGTTTACGGCTCCCCCCTCAGCCGGTTTTTTCCCCTTGGCGTCCCTTCCCAATGGCCGCCTCCTCGGCGGTGAAGACGTTTCCTCCCCCGCAATGTTTAGGTCGAATCCAACGCGGCAATCCGACCCGGCGGAAGTGCTATACGCTCCAGACGAACTAGTTTTAGTCCGTTTCGGCCCTACTTCCGCATCAAGGTCCGGCGCCACCAGCTCAACCCACTTGGAACACCTTTTCAACCTCTCCCACAACTTTAAATCGTCCCACGTCTTCACCATCCCATACCTCCGCAAACACTCATGCCTCCACTCTTCGACCGTGAAATTGTAAACCGCCAAATCATCACTGCCACTTGGTCTCATACGACCGCCGTTCCTGTTGAAAAGATTAGTAAACAAGCGGACAAATTTTCTGATTTCGGACCACCGACCCGAAATCATATCGGCGTTTCGCTCTGTACTCCCAATGAGTGTATAGAACGTCTCCCTAACCTTTGTCCAAAAAATCTTGCTTTTTTGGTAGTCGGCTGCAAAATGAATAATTAAATTAGATTTCCAGTTAACTTTTTTATTTAACTTTTTTATTAAAAATCATTTTTAAAAACGTTAAAACAATTACCGCAACACCGATCCTCAGAAATGACTATCCAAGCCCGACATAAGGCTTCCTTCTCATCCGATGACCACGGAGTGGTTTTCCGTTTCGTCCTCGGAGTCGAAGCCGGTCCCGGCCCGTCCGTTGCAAGTTGTTTTTTCCGGTGGACGCGTCTTCTTGGTCCCGTAGCATCACCTTGTGATTCTTGTGTCTCTGGAACAACAAAGTTAGAAGACGGTTGTATGTTGGATGGTTGAAAGCCGGATGATTCTTGCGGCCCCGAATAAAACATCGGTTGGTCTGGTGACGACCATAAATCGTCGTCAATATATACTGAATCTAGGTTTGGGTATCAATTTCCAGACATTTTGGGGTATTATATAGGAGTTTGGGGTATTATATAGGAGTTTGGAGTTTGAAGTTGTGTTTTGATATGGTTGAAATGGGTTGATTTTGGGGTATTATATAGGGGTTTTTAATGTTTTTTTTTTATTTTATCCGAGCTCAACTGCTCTTTTTGGTATACCCCACACCTTTTTCTCTCTCTTCTCCCGCGACCACACTCACGCCTGCCTGGGGGCTCGCGCTCGCGCCCCGTTCGCGCCCCGGTTCGCGCCCCGGTGGTGTGGGGTTAGCGCCTGGGGGTGCGAGCGGAGGGGCTCTCGCGCCCAGGTTAGCGCCC
Source organism: Bidens hawaiensis (assembly GCF_021521415.1). Lineage (NCBI taxonomy): Eukaryota > Viridiplantae > Streptophyta > Magnoliopsida > Asterales > Asteraceae > Bidens > Bidens hawaiensis. Next base: position 1,025,927 of record NW_027491293.1, on the reverse strand, counting down.
CACACCCCTCAGCCTAATAAATAACGTAGAATACTATATTGTCCTTGTTTCCTTAAATTTCCTAAATATTAAACTTTATTCTCCTTTAGAATATTATACAAGGAAATTCTTCATGAAAGCAACTGCTCATTTTCAATGGCCTACAATACATACGGATTTATTTCCTTCCGTACTATTGACCACAAGTTTCAACCATGAATTGAACACGATACAATAATAATAATAATAATAATAATAATAATAATAATATCTTTCCCGTACATTGACATATATTTTCAAAACAATATCTTATGATATGAAAACCATTAAAGGTAAAACAACGTAACGAGGGTGCATACATAAACACTAAAGAATATATCATATCATATATCCGTCATTTGAGCATCGAATGCAGCCTTCTGGATGGACCTAGGAGATAGCTACGTCCTCCGGGCTATTGGTGGTAACAATTATAACATAGAAGGAAAATAATGCCGACTTCTAATTATTGTGCGGGGAAATAGTTCGCCAAATTCAAAGATAATCTTCTACAGGAACGTTCAATGCCTCGTTATTCGGCGCGCTTTCTCTTGAAGCAATAAACTGTGCGTCCATTGCCATGCCAACATCGGACGCAGCCTTCTGGATGGACCTAGGAGACAGGTCCGTCCGGGCGGTAGGAGGTAACATAGATGGAAAATTAAGTTTACTCAACGATGTAGAACCTCTTAAAGAGTAAGACGCTACATCGTGAGCCATGGCTGCACCCTCGGGTGTAGAGAACGTGCCTAGCCAAAGCCGCTCTTGGGTTCCTGGAACTCGTATCTCAGACACCCATTTGCCCCATCGTCTACATCGAATGCCCTTATATCTCTTTTCTTGATTTCGGGTTGTACAAGGGCTACCTTCTTCCGAGCTGCTACTCATGTTTTGTTTGATGTGTTTGAAGTTTCAATTTTCAAAATGTGAATATGCATGAAAGCATGTGTGTTGCATGGTCTATATAAGTTGAAAGTGGGGAAGTCAACATCAAAAAGATTGACCGGATAAAATGTCATTGGTCATACATACTCTCAGATTTGAAAAGTGGGTCGGCTGTAATAAGGACACGTGGGATACTGTGTATGGAAGTCCACCCCAGTCACCTTATGAAGTTACGTCATGGGCTGCGTCATGAACCATGGGTCACACATAGATGTATAAGACTTGGTCACATTTTGAGTCGACATAGTGATTCACAAGGTAAGGTCAAACCATCAACATCACTATAAATTCTAACTTTTCTTCTTAACTACTTTTTATTTTTATTGAAAGGCAACCTCACGATGAAGCAAGAGGCCTAGAAGGTATAAAAATGTGTTCGTCTCGTAAGCAAGCATCAACATCCCTAAATAGTAAATTTGAACTTTTCTTCTTTTAACTATTGGTCTTCGAATTTTGTAACATGAACCCATATTTTAATTTGTACTGGTTATCTTTCAAACATTTTTCATCTATTGATCATGTTAGTTTAAAAATACCAAATAATATCATAAATACTTTATTTACTAAATAATATAGAAGATAAACAGATAATATTTATAAAGTCTGCAAACCAACTTTATAAGATTAAAGAAAAGAAAAGGTATGCAAAAGATACATTTATAGCCAAATCAAAAAAACTTCAGTAACCTAACATTTGTATAGTAGTTTTTTATATATTTTCTTGCTAAGTTACCTTATTACGTATTTACTGATCACTTTAAAATCAATTACATATTTCTTCTTCCTAAACCACACATATTACGTATATACCCATTTCATTAAAATTAACTAATTAAATGATTGTTTTATCCTTAATGACATAATTAATTAAGTATTTACATATATCTCCTTTCTTAAAACATCAATTACATATCTTCTCAAGTTCAATCCAAATCGAGTCGATGTAAAGACGAACATATCGAACACTAATAAACCAATTGGCATCGAACTTTTTAATCAATAGTCAATATAAAAAAGTTTTGGATTTAAATTTTTTTTACCAACAAAAACAACTTAAGTATAATAAAAAAGTGTACATGAGACGGCGGGATTCAAAAGAAAAAAGTGGTGGTAGTCATGTATGGGCGGTGATGAGATGGCCAGAAGCTTGCCGGAAAGATCGAGCTTGCCGAAAGTAGGCTGGAGAAGATGATTTAATGGTGTGGGTTTAACTCTACAATTACTAATATAACTTTGTTTTTTAATTAGTTTATTAATGGTAAAAGATATAGGTATTTTGGTAATTTGATATGAAAATGAGAAATATGTAATTGTTTGTTTAGGTGTGGGAAAATATGTAATTAAGGGTATTAAGTAAAGGGAAATATGTAAAAATCCATTTTTTTATAAGTTATTAATAATGAGTGAAATTATAGCAGACGCACATGTTAGTTTAGGCGGATTTCAATCTTAAGTACTTTATTCATCAAATTTTTACCAATCCGATTTGTGAATCAATTGATCATTTATGATTACAAAATCAAATATAAGGTCCGAACCCACAATCTAATTTCATCCATCAACCTTATTTTATACCGGGTACACGTGTCCAACCACGCGTCAACACGCGACACGATTGTACATGCCACGTGCCAACACGTGCAAGTCCACAAATGTTACTGCTTCGCGCTACGCGAAGGGATGCCGACATAGTCCTTCGAGCTATGCGAATGAAGCAAATTTTGGTTATAAAAGGGGAGGTACGGGATTGAGTCCTCTTATCCCCAAAACACCTTCATTTTCACACATTTAGCCTAGGAATTCGTGCCCAACTTTCCCGGCAAATCGAGGATCCATTTTCTTGAAGTGTGTGCAAGATACGAAGTCCCGAAGCCCTGCTAACGTCCAAACTGTCTCTATTACCAAAGCTCTACGACGAGTTGCTGTTTTTCCTTTATCATTCTTATTCTCGACTGATCGTTTAAGGTAGGGGTTATGTTTAAATTATTTTAATATATAGTTATGATAGCTTAGACCTAGTTGAGGTTTTAGTCTTTAACCTTGAAAGATTTCCATATCAAAATAAGAATTTTATAAAAGAAATGACGTTACATCCGTAAGAAGTAATGTTATCAAAACTATATATTTTGACGGACATGTAGTAAATGGAAGGGGGATATACTAGTAGTAAGTTTCTTGCCTAAGGAAAGTAATTCATACAAATCCAAATCAACCGCTTGACCCGTTAGCTTACCTGGAGAAATTTACCAACGTGATAGAACCTATTAGGCCAAAGCATGTTATCCCAAACGCCATATATAAATACAAGTATATTTTCGTAAACAACCGTAATTTTATCAAGGTTAAACCAGACTTAAGGTCTGCAGCTTAATCAAGAAACACCATCAAGGTATTTATACAAACCTATTTTACTATAGGGTAGCATCATACAGACAGGAAAGGTTTTCAAACATCATTGAACTGACAACCACATATGAATACGTTAAATCTTTTACGAACTGACATTTTTACTCTTGTAATAAACATGTTGTTTATTACAAAGAGTCTAATAAACATTTTCATGAGATTTTACATGATCTCTAAAATCGTTACAATACAAAATAGAAAATAAAAGCAACTCATACCGATTACACATATGTCTGGATCTAAACATAACTGACTAAGCAAGCATGCAGATAAAATCAGTCCTAACTGGTTCTCCAAGGAGGGTTACGTGGGTCGAGGAACCCTAAAATGACAAGTTCTCCAAATAGGGGCTACCTGACTCGGGGAACTCTTGAATCGTGTGTGTAGGGTAGTGGTACAAATCCTGGGAATGACCGACATTGCTGCTGAGATAGTGAGCAGAAAACTATATTTGTATTTAACGACTGTTATAAATTATTTTAATAGTCAGTCAAAGTTTCACCAGCTCATCGCTGACGTATTTTTCCCAACCATTGCAGGTAGCTATAGGCAAGGATTAGAGTCATGGTGATAGACGATCGCGATACAAGATGACCCAATTTTGAATATATTATTCTTGTAATAATATAAAGGCAATATTTTGTAACCGAATGCTCGGGTATTTATTTCCTGAGTAAATTTTCAATATAAATTTATATTTTATAAAGTCTTCTGCTAAAATAAACCCGCAACTCTGATATATTTACAAAACATGTAGCAACTGAGTGTCACACTTCTAGGCCTTAAAACGGGGTGTGATAGGTCGAAATTGAAACATTTGATAAAGTAAAAGAAGAGGTTATAATGGATTGATTTCTAGCTTTTAACAACCGAAGAGGAGAATTTTGCAACCTACGTGTTTTAATTTATTTATTATCGTGTTTCTACTTTTGTTTCGTTTACATTGTACGAAAACAGTAAAAAAAAATTTGAACGTTACCCCTGAGATTTTGTTCTAGATCTGCCACTGGATATTTGGGTGATCACTAACCTAGTTATGTGTACACAGATAAAGAATCTACTTTGAATGCTCTTAGAATACAATTTGTGACATACAACAAATGTTAATAACATGTAAACCTTGAAACCCAATAACTATCCTGAAACTATGAAACCCATGTAGTTATATCTCGATGACTAGCCACAATGATGAAGGTGAAGGTTTAGAAATCAAGCTCGTTCTTTGAAGACGCGGAAACGAACTAGTATCAAAGTCATTACCAATAGGGGAAGTTTTTATTATTTGAAGATTCTATTATTATCTTAGAACAAGTTTAAAATCATTACAAGTAAATAAATTGCCTTTTCATCAATATTATAATATAACTAGTAGCTCACCCGGAGCGTTGTGTCGGGGCAGGTTGGTAAAATCTAAACGTTGTCAGGCACTGGTGTTGAGGCGGTAAGTCAACACAAATTTGGTCAATTTTGGTTACGTGCATTATGTATTGGAACTAAACAAATATATATATATATATAGAGAGAGAGAGAGAGTAAAGATAACATACAAATAGAAAAAAATGTGCGAAGCGTACAAACTAAAACAAAATTGGAGGCAATGACATTTTTGTAAATAAATGGAAATCATGTTTGTAATGTAATTTTATTACTGTATTTGTAAAAATTATTCTATTTGTAAACTATATAGAGTAATTTTATTACTCTACTTGTTTCAAATACGGTAATTATTTTACTAGTAGAGTAATTATTGAATCTGCTTCTTCTTTCTCAAATTGTCAACTTCAAAAACACCAATGTAACTACAAAATTGATTGGCAATCGCATGTTTTATTGTTTCAATCTGTTATAAAAAACTTTAAATTGACGAAATTGTAGACTAATATCTTCCCTAATATCATCACAATAATCCGACAAGACGTAGAGATTTAACTACCGATCGGAACGATACATCGGCTCTAGTGGTCGGCCATCGCCGATTAGAGCGAGTATGTTGCAGCAGAAAATGACGGCGATGCTGCCACCAGAGTCAAAAGTCTTGCCGGATTTGTCACAGTTGTAGATACGGAAGCTGTGGTTGGTGTCAACGGCGAGGCAACAGAGCCTTGGTTGAAGGAAAGGTGGCGGAGGTTGACGGATTAGCGGTGGAGTGATCGGAGTCCGGTGGTTTTGTGGTGGATGAGGAAGATGGAGATGGGTCTGGTGGTTGGATGCGAAAGAAGATGGAGATGAGGTTAGGTGGTCTTATTCAGTTCGTATGTTCAGTACGGATATTCTATTTGTATTTGATACATCTCCTACACACACACACACACACATATATATCTATTAAGGTGGTCCAATGGGGTTTGTCGGTCAGTAAAAGTCGAGCGTTGTCAATCCCAGGCGCTGAAACAGTGAGTCGATGCAAATTCGGTGTGACATCCCACATCGGTTGGGGAGGATAACTAAGACTTCTTTATAAGAAGGTGGATACCTTCCCCATCATAACGCGTTTTGAGCGCTTAATGGTAGTGGATGAGAGGAGAACTGCACAGTTAAGCGTGCTTAAGTGGGAGTAGTATCAGGATGGGTGACATCCTGGGAAGTCTTCACCTGGGCAACCAAAACAAATCCGTGAGGCGATGGTGGTACGTCCCGGCCAAAGCGGACAATATTATGGTGCGGCAGTAGCTGGGCTGTTACAGATGGTATCAGAGCCCGGACCGGACCGGTGGTGCCAAGTCCTGCGAGGACGTGGACCCCTAAGGTGGGTGGATTGTGACATCTCACATTGGTTGGGGAGGAGAACTAAACCTTTTTTATAAAAAAAATGGATACCTTCCCTATCATAACGCGTTTTGGGCGCTTAATGGTAGTGGATGAGAGGAGAATTCCACAGTTAAGCGTGCTTAGGTGGGAGTAGTATCAGGATAGGTGACCTCCTGGGAAGTCTTCACCTGGGCAACCAAAAACAAATCCGTGAGGCAATGATGGTACGTCCCGGCCAAAGCGGACAATATTATGGTGTGGCGGTAGTTGGGCTGTTACATTCGGTTGGTCTCCGTCACGCTTGTTATGTATTAGAACTAACACAAAAAGAAATTTGTCATATGGTCGGTTTTCATTACGTTCATTACGATACTAAAACTAAAACAAAATGTAGTGAGCTTATGAAAATTCGGTTGGTTTTCGTCACGTTCGTTACGGTACTGGAACTAAAACGAAAAAGGAAAAATAAAATTGTCATTCGGTCGGCTTACGTTATGTTCGTTATGGTACTACAACTTAAAAACACACAAAAAAAAAACCCAAAAATTCGTCAACCACCAAGGTGCCGCCAAGTGGCCCAATGAGGGTCCTTGTGACACAAAAGTTGTCATTTGTTATATATAATAATATTTGGTATTATTTACATCATCCCGTTTTGTGTGAACGATTAAATTGCCTTGTCATCAATATTGTAATAATATAAATCTAGGTTAGATCCCGTGTTACACACGAACGGAAAGTATATAAAACTTCATATATATATGCGTGTGTTATATACATTTTAATGATTTGTAAACATTAGATAATCTAGCATTATTATTATTATTATTATTATTATTATTATTATTATTTTATTATTATTATTATTATAAGGTATTATATTGTTGTTTTAATTAAAAGAATCCAACATATAAAGACAAATAGAGAAAATTAACAATTTAAAACATAATTCCAAGTTATACAACATATTTCTAACTTATACCATGAAACAAAAAAGACATATTAATTAAAACTTCATCATCTACTAAAGTCATATGTTGTAAACTATGAAGCGTAAATATGTAAATGTTATAACATAAGTTATGTGTTATAAAAGCTATTTTTGTTGAAATAATAAAACATTTAAGTACATAACATAAAAAAATGCTAAAAATATGACTATAACAATGAGATATAATTATAATTTTTATTAAATCGTGCGTTTAATAAAACAACAATATAATCCAAACCTCGTGACTTAAACTACCATTTCAATCCAAACATCCATAAATCGAGTCCAAATGTTCATAAATAATTTCTCAAATCCAAAAAAATAAAATAACAAAGTCTTAAAATTTTAAAAAATAATAATGCAAACAATTAATTGTCTTTATTACTTAATAAATAATGATTATAATAATATATAATTGAAATTTTAATGTTTAAAATTAATATTTAAATTAACATGTGAAAATTATATAAATAGAAAATTTATGAATTAGAAACCTATATTAACATGCTAGTAAGATAAGATTTGATATCATTTACATCATCACCTATTGTGTGAATGGTGGAAATGTGAAGGTGTTAAGCCACTTAAACCACACTTTAAACCAAACCAACGTCAAATGTATTATATGTAAAAAGAAATACTTTTAAATATTAATTTTATCGTGAAATGACTATTAACTGGGTTTGACTGCAATAGGTGTAACTGCAAATGGGTGCGTGGACTATTATTGTGGGGCTGGGCTAAGACTTCCCACTTGCTCCCACTTGATAGCCCTAGTTTCTTGTTTGTATTTAAGTTAGTTAATAAGATTTCATCCTAGGTTTTTCTTTTCTTTTTTTTTTTGGAACGACAAACTAAGTAACGCCGGGTATTCTGTACGCGCCCTCTATTGGTTAAAGGTAGCCCGAGTCGGCCACGAGTCCAGACGGACGGAGCCCCTAACGGTCCACCTATTGAGGGATTACCTGGATAAAATAAATAAATAAATAAATAAATAGAAACTGTTTTTTACTACCCAAACCCGGGCATCCGGTATCTAACTATCTATCGAAGTCGTGCTTGTTTTGTTTTGTTTTATGCGTCTCCAGTTTATTAATATGATACGTTACTACTAACCATCCTCGTCCTCTCTCTAACTAGTACTTTACTCGTTCGGTGGACGGGAATATCAATGTAGGAATATGACGACTGCATTAATTTAGGTTGTCTTTGTCTTAAGACTATAAAATCAATATATGATCTTGAGCCATGCCATGCAGAAGCACCAAAACTGCTTATAAATTTGCAAGATGCTCATCAATTACACCACTGACACTCCTTAAAAACACCCTAACTTATATTCTCTTTTTCTCAAAGCTCTAGTGGAGTAGTAGATAACACGTGCTATCATCCAAATGATTTCTAATTCAACTCGAATCATTTGGCCCATGTTTTGTGCAATCATTTGGCATGGTCCACCAATCCCCATTCGTGCTTACTAAGGTTGCGTTTGGTATGCAAGAATGACAGGGGGGAATGGAATGATTCATTGCGTGAGAATGAAAAAAGTGGTGTTTGGTTGCTCAAGGGAACGGAATCATCCATTACACATGGAATCTCATTCCATCAAAACAATTCATTCCCACCCCCTTCTTTTTTTTCATTCCATTCCTCCTTCACCCTACTTTCTCAACACCACCACCACCTAACAACAACCACCACAACTACTATCAGCACCACCACTACCTCTGTCGCCACCGCCGCTGCCAACAACGTCGTCGTAACCATCGCAACCATTGTCACCGCCGCTGCCTGACCACCACCACCACCACTACCACCAATGTCGTTGCCTACCATACTATCATTGCCATCACTACCAATTCTACCACCGCCACCCCTTCCGCCTGACCACCACCACCACCATTTTCGTTGCCGGAGCTACCACCATCGCCATTGTAGTTTTTTTTTTTTTTTTTTTTTTTTTTGTAAAAAGTATTTTGAGCTAGAAGTGTTTTTATTAATTCTATTTCATTCTTACAATTTTTTTTATACCAAACAACATAAAGTAATAATTCATTTTATTCCAATATGTTAACCAAACAAGATAAAGGAATGTAATGATCCATTTCATTCCATAGTCCATTCCATTCCTTCTCTCATTCCATTCCCTCTTCATTCCATTACCTCCAACCAAACATACCCTAAAATAATTGTCTTTTGTTGGGATGAGCAAAAATCGGTAAGGTACCGAACCGGTACCGGTACCGATTTGGTATCGTTGGTACCGAATTGGTACCAAGGTTTTGAGTTTTCGAGACTGATACGGTACCGGTATTTCCCGAATTTTACCTTAAATACCGATACTGTTCCGGTACCGGTACCGAACCGAATATTTCGGTACCGGTACCAAGACTTGGCGATTTTCGGGATCGGTATTTTCAGTACCGGTACCTGTCGGTACCGAGCTCATCCCTAGTCCTTTGTAATAGAGCATAACTAAACCAGCAACAAAGTTAAAAACAAACACGTGTACTTTTCAACCATAAGTCCATAATATTAACAACATTTTCAGAGAATAAAAAACCAAATATTGTCAAAAACCAAGCATTATTCAAATAACAAAATTCCAAACAATATCACAGACATGAGTAATTTCTTGATGACATTTCACCTCTTCCTCACAAATGGTGGCAATTCAAATACCTGTCACAACATTAAAAGTACATAAATAATTAATGTTTCAAACATCATTTAAAAACTCTAATATGACAATAACTTATATATTACCTGGGAGTTGTAGAACTTGAGTTCTCTGTGATGTTTATCGCACCCTCTAACTTCTCCATAGGGTTCACATGGTTCCTAAAATCAACATGCGGTCCCTCTATTGAAGACAATGTAAGTCCAATAAGACCACTGCATAATAAGCAAACTGTTATCAAACCGAATATTGGTGTCTAAAAGATATGAGAAAGAAAGCAATTGCACCTTGAGTATGTGGGGAAACTTGTCCATGCACAATGACAAAATCTAACAAAGCTTTTTTATCTTGACCTCCATGAGGGAAATCTATTTTGACTCATCATTTTGATGTTGAGTACCATTCTGTTGGAGCCTTCGTGCATCTTTTGCAAAATATTTCTTATCCAGCTTTCTAAGGGGATCACTGTGCTGCACAGGTTAAAAAAATAAGTATGAGATTCGGATCTAACACTAATACGAATAATAGAACAATAAATAAAGAGATACCTTGGTATGAAAAAGCCTTTATGCACGTTGTTGAGCATTACCTACTACTTTTATCCTAATGCCTACCATGCAAGAAGATGATAAAATTAGCAACCGATTATGTTCACACATATTTGAATTTAGTTGAGAAAACAAAGCATTGATATAACCACTCAACAAAGTAACTAAATAAAATAAACTACATGCTCTTACTTCCTTCAGGCTTCAACTTTTTAGGACCAAGTTGAACCAGTTCATCGACCATGCTATAGTCGTCTAGATTAACTGATGTGTTTTCTTGCGCCTCATCTGCTTTATCATTGGCCCATTGCTCTTCCAACTCTGCTATCACCTGTTTAAAATAAATTAAATTTACTAAAGCTTTCTGTAATTTTCATGCTTCACTTGCTAATGCAAGCACTTATTTCCATTATAATATAAAAAATAAATAAATAAACTTCACCTTTTTGTCCATTTCCAATTTTCATGTACATAGAACAGTGATAATGTTATTACAAAAGCTAAGGTTCTAATGACTACCCAAGTGATTAAAAAAGCATAGACACAAATAATTAGAAATGTGATTATTTAATAAAAGAGATTAAAAGAGTTAATTACATTTGTTAATAATCTATTAAGATCTAACAGAGGCTCTGTGCACTCAAGAAAATACACTAGATATTCTATCATTTTGCTCAGATACTTCATATACTGTATGAGAAAACAAAACAAACTCAGGTATGATACACTAATAATTATATAAGTAAAGCTTGTCTTTAAAAAAAATACCAATAGTCATTACCTTGACATTTTAAGGTTGTGAGGTATGTGTTGTGGTTGTGAAAAGGCTTCAAGGTAAGCAGTGTAATTAATATGCCTTAGTTGGCTTGTCAAACTTAGACTTATTGTAAACATTATACAATCCATGCAAATCTTGATCCCCATATGCTTCCTACAAACGACAAATAAAAAACTCTTGTAGTCTTGTTTATTAAGCATGTCCAATAATAATGATTACAAATACTTGAGTATATTAGTTAGGAAACTAAAACCAATGATATAAACAACAGTATGCGAGAGATTAACTAACCTCCCCACTGAACTCGATTTGTGGTTCTGCTTTACGTAATTGCTCGTATTCATTGGTGGTGTCGAGAACACTAATGCTGATGGATGTTGCCTATTATACTCTAGAATCTGCATAATGATGTCATTCAGTTTACAAACTTTTTTTTTTAATTGTAATAAAGATCATATTAAGTTTCAATAATCTCCGGAATCACTTGCATGCTAGTAGGCTGATACACTCTAAATAGTTACGTTTTTTTAGCCGTGTATATAAAATATATTAAAACTTGGGTCGATTTTTATGATCCTGCTAAACTCTCGTATGCTTTACTTTTTTTTCTAAACCACTCTTTTCATCCCGACCCTATTTTTGATCAAACCCGTTTTAACCCGAACCAAACTGATGCTATTTTTTAAAAAGAAACTGGTCCCATTTTGATCCCAAACTCATTTTCCTTAGAACCCCAATTTAGCATGTTTTGGCGCGTGACCCTAATCCACCAGGCCTATATTTTTTCAGAATGTCAATAGGATTTTGTAAACGGGTTTCATGTTTTTCGGGTAGGGTACCTCGGTTTTTCTGCTAATATACTATACCAAACTTTCAGTTACGGTCAACAAAACTTGCAAACTGTTTGGAATCCACTGACCCATATAAACCCAATCAGGTTCGGTTTTATTGACTAATCAGGTTGGGTTTCTCAAGTTAGTCGTTAATTGGGTTCGGGTTCAAGTAAAAACAACACCCCCAATTTATAACGGGTCAACCAGGTAACTAAAAAATATATATGTTATGCAAGTATGTTTGACTGATACGAATGACGATTTTTACTTAACATACACTTTGAAATGGTTTTGTTCCTCCATTTATTCAATCTCCTACTCCTAAGTGCGGTCAAAATCTATAAACAATCAATAACATCTTGTTAATAAGACATTAAGATCTCCTATGCCCTCAGTAGTTGATAATAGTGAAGCTATAAAATAAAATTAAAGTAACTCACTTTCTTCTTTCTTGGCCTCTTGATTGGGATGTGGGCTCTTGCGCTCCCACACACCCCTATAAATCATGAAATATACAGAAACCCATGGCTTCTACACTGCTAATGACAACATACAAAAAACTTAAACCCATATTTCAATATGCATATGCTGATTAATTTTTGGGAAAACACTAAAGCTACAAGAATCCAATATCTATGTATAAAGACGGATGCTTTTCATATACTTTAATAATGTAAAAATGACTTTTTATCCACTAATATATTATAGCATAAGCAAACTTATATATGCTACCTTATAATGTCAAATTACACATTTTGATTCTTTATCATTTATGTTCCACTTGCTATACATGATTGATAAAAGACAAAATTTAAAATTGCCTGTAACTGTTCAGCTAAGGCACCATAATTTTAAGTCGTTAAAAATATTTAAATAATCAGAAAATGAAAATATATAAAAGAACAATGGCATATTGTTTATAAGAGAGCAAATGTTTTGCATTGGAAACACAAAAATAATTATATATGTCCTTCTTCTCATTAACAATCACTATTTCAATAAGACGTGTTTATATGCAAGTTGCAAACAATGACAGTGTCTTTGATATTCACCAAAAAAAAAAAATATGTGTCAATTCAACGACAAAATATGGAGAAATTCAAATGGGAAGCCTTACAAAATTGATAGGCTTCTCAAATTTCCAAGTGATGTGGGTAGACTTTCATTAAGAGAGTTACTACAACATACATAAACAAATTTCAGTAATTTCTTCTACATACAAAGATCAATTACAGAAGATATTCACAATTATTGAATATTTAAACTTAAAATCTTCATCAAAGAAGGTAAATGTAAATCCATGAAAAGCTAGAAAACTGCTGAGACATTGAATCAAACAGTTGGTGTGCATACAAAGAAACCCCCTTTAGAATTCAGAGCAACTCGAATAATTTATTTCTCTTCCTCAATACCCTAAAGTGATTGTTCAAAGGTTAATTTACATACATGATTACATCATCAAATGTTGAATCCTAACGCCTTTATTAGTAGCCCTAGAAATCCTCTTCCATCACAACACAACTCGTTAAACGGGGGTTTTATCAAGTCATCATAAACTGAATATGTAAACTCTATCAGTTTATGGCTTTGTATGGGGAAGGGCGAAGAAAGAGGGAAGTAACTACCGAGTAAAACCGCCTGATGAATTTTGTTGGAAGAACACGTGAATAAAAGGTAATTGCTGTGTGCTTATCGAAGGTTGATAATCAATCTTGGATTCTTATCCAACGGTCAGTTTTAAATCCCATTCTATGATAACTATATATATAATTCTATCTTTGATTTAAAACTGTTTTTGTGTTTATCATTTTAATTTGCGGAGTATTTGGTTTAATTAGGATTTGATGTAATTTGAAATTACTTTTGTTAATTATAGAGGTAACTACTATCAAGGTTGTAAAAGTCGTTAGGCGGTCGACTGGAGAGTTGCGAGTACTCGGGAGTGGTCGGGGATTACTCGGAAAATACCTACGGAGTACTCGGCCGAGGCGGGGAGTACTCGATCTAGACGGGGAGTAATCGGGGAGTACTCGGCCGCCTACTCGGGAGTTTTACAACATTGACTACTGTAGATCACTTATATCAGTTTTGAATCTTTGGAGTGACAATTTTCAGTAATAGGCATGAGATATAGAACTTGTTTTCTAGATAATTTATGTATTATGATCTCTAGAAAAGTTACATACTGTTGGCTTTAGATTGTATTCCTAGTTCCCACGGGGACAGAAGTATTTCCTTGTTGATAGTGATTATTCAAGGGGCGCCTTCTCATTAAATCTTATGAACGGTTTTCTAGTGTGCTAATATTCATGTATTCCTCCTAAAACAAAAGGGAGAAATGAATCTATAGCTTTATATTAAACAGAGTGAATCGAATAAGAAAAGCCAAAACCTTAGAGGTTGCAGTTTTAAGCAGGCCTTCATCGAAACGCCTGGCAATCTCCATCATCTTATTTGTATTTAGGACCCGAGTTTGTTGTCGCCTCATAAAGAAATCATAGCTGCAGAAGAAGTTAAAAACAATAAAATATCATTAGGGTTTAACTCTCAAATATATAAATGCAATGAAATGCAGACCTCCATAAAATAGCATTTGTTTTAAATATAACCCCGAGTGTTAAATAACAAAACCAGGTTACATGTTGAGTGTACCACGCTAACCTCCATAGCGTTGCATTATGTACGGATGAGGTGGCACGCCAGGCCCAGATAACGAAGTCCCGGACTGATTTGGTACCTGCCCAGGAAACTGCCTGGATCTTGTCGTGTCAACTAGTAGATATGATAGCTGTTAAAATCTAAGTATTTATATTTTCAATTTATAATCCTCATTTAATTAATGGGCTTTTCTCTTATTTATTTTGCATATGGGCTGGCTTCCAACTTGTGTTTTTCTGGGCTTCTCCTTGCTGTATCTTCTCTATTTTGGAAAGGAGCGTTGCCTACAATGGAATTCCACAATCTCTGGCTATAATTATAATTATGGATTCCATATAAATGGAATGCTCCTCCCTCATCGTAGCAATATAACAGAATAGCAAGAGTCTTCTTTCTTCAATATATATGATCTATTGTCTTGTCTAGGGTTTAATACCCATAAGAGTTGTTCTTATTATCTATTATTAATCTTGTCTATCAAGCTTTCACTTTGGAATAAATCAAGTCATTCATGTTTTATAACAATACCCGTAACACTAAAACACTAGTCAAGACGTTAAGTCAAGTTGATTCAGTTTTCCTGAAGAAAATCAAAATGCCATGCCACATATTGATGATATATCCCAACGTTAATTGCATTTGATCATCATAAGCAATAGATTCATCTAACTCTTTAAACAGCTATTTATAACATTGCATGGGACATGTCTAGATTCCAAATCCTGCAATGCCTCAAAGTGGGAACTCAAGTGTAATGGTCGCATCATCTGTGGATGCCAGCTATCAACAAAGGGAACTTTTTGCCCAATAGCAGTTCAACTCCCAATGGGATGCACAACGGTTCATATGGTGGTAAAATTACCTTAATTCTACTTGAGTGTTTTGTGTGTTTATATGATGTTGATGGTGATTTCTAGAGAAAACGAGGCGTATAATGATGCATACTAACTTAGAAAGTGATGGTCTTCTGTAAATATTAATTCTTTGTATTTTTTTTGCAGAGATGTCGGTATTGGATTTCATCACCGTAAGAAGTTTGTTGGTGTGAAGTATACCGCAAGGGAGCTTGGGGAGACAGAGCAAAATGTCCTTGCCCGGATTTTGGACCCTGCCAGTTCTGTAAAGATGATTGAGTCTACTCCTGTTAGTGGGAAGAGGAAAGGAGATGATTTAGGTAGTCGTCGTCTAAGAAGGCGAAGAAGAAGAAGAACAACAAATTGGGAATTGTGGAAAGAGCTGCCCTTGGTGAGCAAGAGGATACCGAAGTCGATCCTAAACAGTTATCGGGTAGGGGGACATAAAAGACAAGGAGGGTCACAAGACCGGTGATAGTGAAGAAATTAGTGACGAAGACGAAAATAAGGATCTTGAGATTGATCCGGAGGTGGCCAGCGAGGTTTATGTTCCCAACTGGCATGTGAAAAATAAGGGTACCCATCAGTCAACTTCCATATGTAGGGATTTTATTCGTCATGCCGTTCCAAGAGGGGAATTGTTGTTATGTGCCGAGTCCTCTGGCCTTTAGGCGAGTGATCGCTGCTTAGCCTTGCGGCTAAAATGTCCAGTTCCTGTCAGGATGCGACTACGCATTATGAGAGGAGCGTTATGAAGGTCGCTAAACAGAAAGAATGTATTGCGCATTATAAAAAAGAGCTCGATAGGCAGAATGCAGGTATCCTTAATGTTGAGGCTTGGTTGCAGAAGGCGGCAGAAGATAAGAAAGTTGCTGTAGAGAAAAGTAAAGAAGCTACGCGCTGTTTGGGAGATGAGCGCTTTCGGTTTTCGAAAGAGATGGAGGTTATGTCGGAGAAGTTAAAACTTGTTGAGGAAGAGAAAGAGAAGGTTGCTGGTCATGCGGCGGGTTTTGATCAGTGGCAGATCCAGGATTCGTAGTCAGTGGGTGCCAAAAATGGTCAACCTAGAACGAGTCAAGTCAAAAGGGGTCAACTAAAACGGGTCAAACCAAAATGGATCGGGAAAAAAATTACATTAAATAAACCACGTATAGAAATGTAAGCAACAAATTTCGTCAAAACATAATAAGTAAAATATATATTACAATTGACGAAAACATTTCTATAGTTATTATAGCTCAAAACTCTTACTACACCAATAAAAAAATTACAAAATTAAATAATGTAGAAATATAATAAGGGAATGATATTATGAATATCTCATATTTAGTCTAATTTATATAATGGTCCAATTAAACTCAAGAACTTATCACTATATCAATATAAAATAGTTATGATGTAACTATTAAGTATGTAGTCAATTTGACAATGACATGAGCTAACGAATTGTTAACCTATATATCTTTAATTTCTTCTCTGTCCAAATCTTCTTCCCTATCAATCAGATAACTAACCGGCATGAGGAGCACTAAATTACAAATATAAGTTGTGTAGAGCCAAGAACATTAGTTTGAAGAACCATGTTAAATTACACAGACAAGACGTAGGGTAGAGCCAACCCCTAAAGTCATTTTTATATATGGATTCTGACTATTAGGCTATCCGCTATCGGCGTTGAAGGAGGGGAAAAGGGCGCCGAAGGAGGGGGGACAACGCGGAGGGCGCCGAGGAGGGGGGCGGGGAGGGCTGGGCGCCTAGAGGATGGCCAGCGTGGAGGAGGGAGGGGGTACCCCCTCTTTCTCCATCTCTCTCTCTCTCTCACACACACACATATATATGTATATATATATATATATGGGGCGCCCAAGGGGATTTATACCATAGCGGGGCGGGCTTCGAAACTCCGTGGCATTAACGTGACGATGACATGCATATAGGGTAGAGCCCCCCACCATAGCATACGGTCTTAAGATACATTTCATACTAAAATTACTCATGCCAAATACTATTCATGTCAAATAGTCAATCGATGCCTTTTAATTCAACATTCAATGCGCTTAAGCTGAAATACACACTAAAACATGTAAGCCTACGCTAATGAGCATTGACGAAATTTTTTGAGGGTCGAGGTTACCCCTTGTTTTTTTTCGCAGTAGTGTAAATTAACCCATTTTTCGTCAGAAAATTTGTATATGTAGTGTAAATTCATCCGTTTTTGGCTGAAAATTTGAGCACCCCCCCGGGCGTTTCTTCCAAGCTTCGCCACTACTAATGAGTTCTGCTAGCAAGTCTCAAAAACATTCATAGCAGGTTTCGTAAATTTTTGAAAATCATCATGCCTGTACGAGTCCCTAGTTCAAACTTCAAACATAGTTTAGTGCATGTAAGTACAACTACAAGCCTTGTCTTAAACACCGCCAAAATGTCTCATTCGAAATCCTGTTTTTTTAAATATGTTAGTCTCATTTTGTTATATTAGTCTTTTGTATTGTGTTTATTATGTTTTGGGCTTTAGTAGTTCATTTTGTATGTAATAGGTCTAAGGGAAATGACCCAAGGGAAAAGATGTAAATAAGCCCATTGGGCACTTGATGTGACTTACTTCTCATGCATGCTTCCCTATAAATAGGAAGCATGCCATGAGAGATAGGAGTTGTTCATTGTTGATTAATAGAATACCTTTTGCAAACTCTCCTTCTTTCGGCTTTCTCTCTTTCTCTCAAACCACCCGAAAATAACATCTCAAGATCCGAGACCTCTTAGGTGGCTTAGTGTGATTTCCGCTAGCACTAAGCTCGGTTGATCCAAGATTATTGTTAGATCCACCCGCGTTGGGACCTACAATTGGTATCAGAGCTTCGGCTCACTAGTTGAGGGTTTTGGATCACAACCTTGGGTTTTGATCTTAAGAAAAAAAAAACATGTGGTCTTGACAAAAAAAATCACAAAAACAACAAAAACAAGAAAACTACAAAAGGATTCGGCTTCAAGTTCATAAAATGTCCTTGAAAGTGTTCCCGGTGAAGATAACAAGTGTTCAAGTCCTAGATCTAAAAAGTTTTAGGCTTAAAAGTGATAAGTTTTGGTGTTACGGGCTGTTGAAAAGTGTTAAAATTAACAAGTTAAGAATTTCGCTTCTCATGGCATCAAAATCAGTGTACCAACCTTTGACCTTGTACTGACAAGTTAGGTGGAACAGATCCCGAGAAAGATTGCTTCTGGAAGCTTAAAATTTTTTTGCTTCGCTTGAACCTTTTTCGCTTCGCATAGAATCTCTTTCGTTTCGCATCACTGTTCACATTTTTTCGCTTCGCTTGGAACTTTTTCGCTTCGCATCACTGTTCACATTTTTTCGCTTCGCTTGGAAATTTTTCGCTTCGCGTTGCTGTTCACTTTTTCGCTTCGCTTGCTTAACTTTTACGCTTCGCTTGAAGCATCTTTTTCGCTTTGCTTGAAAGCTGTTTCCGCGAAAAAGTTGACTGTCTTAAAATTTAAGTTTTCTTAAGGTTTGTTAAGTGTTTGAGCTGCTAAGACCATGACGAGCATTGATTCTGAGTTGTTAAAGGGTTATTTGCTGTTGGAAAACCAAGTGGGAACCCCTCAGAATCCTCCTAAGTTTATGACCTTAGATGACAACTTTGCCGACTTCAAATGGAGGTTCATGAACTACATCTCATTGACTGAAACTGACCTAATGAGATGCTTTGAACAAGGTCCTCATATTCCTATGACTCGCACTGATGATGGGGAACAACTTAAGACTGTTGACAACTATGATCAAGCAGACAGAGACTTATTAGCACAAGATAAGAAAGCCTATCTCATTTTAACCGTCTGTCTTTCAAATGAGATCACTGAGACTCTTTGTGAAGACACAAGTGCCACAGGTTTGTGGGAAGCACTTGTTGAAAAGATTGAAGGCAATGCTGAAATTAGAGAAAACAAGAAGGCCCTATTAAAGGAAGAGTTCAATATGTTCAACCATCAACAAGGTGAAGCTGTGTTGGATTTGGTAAAGAGATTTAAGAAGTTGATGGTTAGAGTCAGAGCTACCAGTGTCAACATAACCAACTCTAAGGTCAATCACAAGTTGATGAATTCATTGCCCTACAGTTGGAGTACAAACACAATCACGATCAAGAGAACAACCAATCTGAATGCCATGAAAAACAGTGATTTAATTTCTACTATCAAGTCATTTGAAATGGATGAGCAAATGAGAATGAACAATCATCTAAGTTCTCTGAATCAAGCTGGAGTGAGTACTGCATCGTCAATGACAACTGCCTTCATAAGCAAGACTCAACAGAATGTGTATCTTGTGACCACTCCTAAGTACTCTCCAAGTGTGCCTTCACAACCAATTGCTTTCATCTCAACCAGCAATCAATCAGACTCTTCAAGTACAAGTTCATTTCAAAAGGCAGTCGACAGTGCGGTTGCCCAAGCATTAAAAGCTCAAGGGATTTCCACATCTCCAAAACTTCAACCTAGCAAGCCTTCAAGCTACTGTGAAGCTCTTCCGTTATTGAATGATTCAAATATCTCAATAGTTCATGCCTTTCTGTCATGTCATGAAGAATTATTGCAGGGAAATCTATTGCCACCACAGTTTGAGGCTGGGGATTTGAGAGATATCAATCAAAAGGATCTTGAAAAGTTGGATATCAAGTACCAAATGGCAAAGGCTGTGCAAATAGTCACAAACTTCATGAAGACGTATGGGAAGGATAGCTTCAATGACTCTGACAGAAAAAGGATTGGATTTGACAAGTCAAAGCTACGATGCTACAACTGTGGTGAGATGGGTCACTTTTCACGAGAATGCACGAATCCCTCAGAGCCGGCAAATGATATTCGTGTGACTGAGGTGACAGAGGAAGAAAACAGCAAAGCTGCCGGAAAAAGGCATGAGGGACAGAAGCCAAGCAGCTCAGCTCAAAGAGTTGGGAATCATCCACACAAGGGCAATTCAAGTACAAACACAAAGGCCCTTGTCTCCCAATCGGAGGTCCAAACTGGTATGGATTGGGATGATCAATTCTAAGAGCTGCAGAATCCTCTAAACATGGCAGGCATGACATTCACGACAAATGATGAAGCATCCTCATCCACTGCTGCTAGTTCTGATGCGTCACCCTCTGATGAGGTAAATAAAATATTTGCTCTCAAGCTTGCGTGAATAAAGTTACATATTATAGATATCTTCAGGACGAAGTTTTGAAAGAAAATGCAAAACTTTGTCAACTAAATGGTGAGTATGTAAAGGCTGACAAGATCTATTGTGACATCTGCCCCGATCCGACCCGACCCAGGTACCCGTTTCTCCGATCCGATCTCTTTCTTTTATGATTTAATATTTATTTATACTTATACTTTACTTTTAATAATAATAATATATTTTCCTTTCCTCCGTCCCGTCCCTCTTCTTCTCTCTTTCCGCCTTCTTTTCCCTCTTGTTGCCGTCCCGCCTCTTTCTCTCTCTTGTCGTTGTTCCGCCCTTTAGCCTTGAACCCCCCCCCCCTTTTTCTCTTAACTCTTTGCTTGTCCTTTGTTCCTTCCCGCCTAAGGTTGTCTGCGCAGCTCCACGCGCCAGACTCCTTACAAGGAAGCCTGCGCGAAGACCAGTTGTTCCTGCGATACGCGAGGCGAACTGTTCTCGCAGCGCGCTAAGAATTGTAGTTCTTCTCGCAGCGCGCTAAGAACGATAATTCTTCCCGCGACGCGCTAAGAATTGTAGTTCTTCTCGCAGCGCGCTAAGAATGGTAGTTCTTCCCGCGACGCGCTAAGGATTGTAGTTCTTCTCGCAGCGCGCTAAGAATGGTAGTTCTTCCCGCGACGCGCTAAGGATTTTTAGTTCTTCCCGCGGCGCGCTGTGGACTGTTCTCTGTCTGCCTTCGCCCTCGCGCGCGCTCGAGCCTTCTCGCGCTGTCTTGAGTCTTTTCTTCTGTTTAATCCAGCCGTTTACTTTTGTGATGTCTTATCTCCTGTGTTGTTGACCTGACCTATCTTATGTCTGAAAAGCCACTTTTGGCGCAGCATGCGCACCAACCTCATTGGTTGACAGAAAAAGTGACTGACATTATCTTTTGAGATCTGCTTTTTCCATGCTTGACCAGTACCTTTATCTGACCCGCCCATGCCTGTTTACTGTTACCTGTCAGCTTTTCCTTTGCCCCCTGCAGCTGCCATATCTTTTGATATCTTTTGCTTTTGGAATCTTTTACTTTTTGGAGATCTTTTCCCTTTTCTAGGGATTGTGTTCCCTAGGGTTTCCCTATAAATAATAATGCTATTTTCTTAACACTACACACACAAACACTTATTATCTTTCTCTTCCTTTGCTCTCTGCCGTTGTCCTCTGTCGCCTCCTCTCTCTGCCTTCGTCGTCTCTCCTGTTCTGCCCCGTTTTCCGGTAATCTATAATATATAATAATTTTTTTAAGTTACTTATTAATTATGCTAACTTATAATCAAGACTTAAATCAAATCGTTAAAACAATAATCTTTAATTATAGGTTAACTTGTGCTTGTTTAAAGTTGGTTCTTGCTTTATCTTACACCGCATCGTTTATCAAGTGAGTAATCTCGTACCTAATCCCTTTTTATTTTTAATGTTTTGGGATGTTCATGTGTTCATACAAACTTAGAGTCTTAAACTTGTTTATGAACTTTAGTCGCGCAGTATCCCATGTGTTGAGGACGTTTACTTGGCTGTTTATTTGTATGTGTGTATCATTAACCGCTTTGTTCGGCCTATTCCGAAGTTTTCATGGATCCATTAGATGAACACGGGAGACCTATCGTTTACGGTTTTCTTTGTTTACACTTGCACAGATGTTTTCTTGTTTTTGTGCTCATTTGGGAGCACGGATTGAACTATGAACTATGATCTATTTAGGCTTGATCACAATCTGATTACACCCTTGTTAAACACCAGACATACACGTGTTGCGCGCAGATTTATTGTTATCTATGTATTGTATTAAACTTGATTTCTCACCAACACGCAAGTGTTTGACGTTTTATTTTAACACATGTTCAGGTTTGCTGTAGCTACATTTGGAGCTTGTGGACACGTAGGACGTTTTTACTTTTGGACCTAGATTAAAATGTATCAAGACAAGTTATTGTTGTTCGGATATTTTGCCTTATAATATATTGATTTATGTTGATTTATGTTATCTTGTGTTTACGTTGCGCGTGCGTGAATGAATATATTTATTAAATATTGACACCCAATAGTGTCGCGAGTAATGAAACAATATGTGGCGCCCCGATGTATAATCCGCCTTTGGTCGGGGTGTTACAGATTGGTATCAGAGCTCGTTGACTTTAGGATAGGTGGTTAGACGTAACGGCCTAGAATATCTAAGAGTCCCTTCTCGCGCATGAGAGAAATCTCATGTTTGCGCGCTTATTGTTAATTACTCGTTATTTATAAATATGCTTGACGCAGCATATGGTTTTATGTTTTATTTCGCGATATTTCGATTTTTGCTGAATTTCGATTTTTATTGATTTTACTTACATATTCGTTTGTTGGGATTGAAAATCCGAAAAGTCATGGTGATACATGAATAGTTGATTTTCAAATTCCATTTACGATTATGTTCTGAGGTTGGAGACTTGAAAAGTCATGGTGATACATGAATTGTCAACCTCCAATACTCATTTTCTTGTATATTTTATATTGAGGATTGAAAAGTCATGGTGATACATGAATTGTCGATTCTTGATTCGAATTTGTTACCTGTATTAAGTATTGCATTCAAATTCATGTTTTACTTTAACTGTTGATGGTATCTAACCCCGCGAAACCAAGCTTTATAAGATTAAACTTTGCGCTAAGACATTAACCAAAAATTAAAACTTTTATAGAATGCCTCCGCTATCTCGCCGATTTCAGAGAAGAGAAGCCGCGCGCAGACGTTCGCAGCAACGTTCCCAGGAAATGGCCGCCGCAATAGCCCAAGCTTTGAGCCAAAACAATACCTCCGGTTATAACATTAAGTCCTTTAACGCGGGTAACCCTCCAAAGTTCACAGGTCTTGAAGGAGCCACCGTGATGCTCCAGTGGCTTGAGAAAATAGAAAACACTTTCCTCCATACCCAATGCCCTCCTGACAGACGAACCCTATATGCTTCCAGTGTCCTGGAATCTAGAGCGCTTACATGGTGGAATGGAGTAGCTCATGCGCGTGGCGCAGAAGCTGCTTCTAGCATGACATGGGAGGAATTCAAGGAAATTCTGACGCGAGAATTCTGCCCTCCCAACGAAGTTAAGCGCCTGGAGGAGGAATTTTGGAATCTTAAGCAATACAGCGGTGAAGCGCGCGAGTACGCGACGCGCTTCCATGAACTAAGCCTGCTTGTCCCTCACCTTGTTACCCCTTCCCGCCGAGCCATAGAGAAATTCCTTGGGGGTCTCCCCATGGAAATTCAAGATTCTGTATGGGCCAGAAACCCAGCAACCCTATCTGACGCCATCGAGTTGGCCGCTGTGCTCAGCGACAACCATGTCAGAGCAGGAACCCTGTTCCTGCGGGGAGCTGAGAAGACCAAACCCACCAAGACTGCCCCTGAACCAACAGAAACCAAGCCAGAACCCTCAAATCGTAACAACCTCAAGCGCAGGCGCAAAGCCTATGCGCTTACCAGCCCGCCCATTGTCCAACAACCCACCTACCAACCTCCAGTTTACGCGCCTAACCCACTGTCGACCTACCCAACACCCCCTATAGTCCACAACTATGCCTTAACCAATCCCGCACTCCCTGCCCCGCCAACTAAGAAACCTTACACAGGAACCCAACCCTTCTGCCCAACCTGTAGATTTCACCACCCACCACAAGTCCCATGTCGACAATGTAACCGATGTGGCCGCGTTGGTCACTCAGCCGAGTACTGTAGGGTCCCTTCCGCCAACCCAATCACACAAACACCACCAACCTACCCGCAGAACCCACAACCAACCTACCAAAACCCACGACCCAGATCGTGCTTTAACTGCGGTGATCCCAGTCATTTCCGGAACGCGTGCCCGAGACTACAAGTGCAAATCACACAAGCGAATCCGGTGAACCAAATTTCGAACCAAGTGGCGCGTGGCCGAGCTTTTAATATAACCGCGCACCAAGCGCAAGCGAATAATGACGTAGTTAATGGTACATTTTTGCTTAACGGATTTTATGCTTCTGTACTTTTTGATACTGGCGTCGATCGAAGTTTTATTTCTCGCGCGTTTGAGCAGAAGCTTGCGCGACCGCGCAGCGATTTAAAAGAAAATTTTTCAGTTGAATTGGCTAATGGCGAAACTGTTTTAATTAACTCAGTGATTAAAGATTGCACGCTTAACCTTAACGAAAACGATTTTCTGATCGACCTCATCCCCATGCCTCTTGGAAGCTTTGATGTTATTATTGGTATGGACTGGCTCTCGAAGAATCGCGCCGAAGTTATTTGCGCCAAGAAGTTGATTCGCATTCCTCGAGAAAATGGTGATCTTCACATCTATGGCGAGAAACCCTCCAGTGGTCTTAAGCTTATGTCTTGCGCCGAAGCCCGAAGGCTCATGCGGAAAAGGTGTATTGCATTCTTAGCCCATGTGGTTAAACCTGCTGAAGAAAAGAAGCTTCGCGATATCCCTGTTGTGCGTGATTTCCCTGAAGTTTTTCCTGATGATCTTCCTGGTATCCCTCCCGCTCGTGAAGTCGAGTTCCGTATTGATCTTGTCCCTGGTGCTTCCCCCGTAGCTAAATCTCCTTACCGTCTTGCGCCCGCTGAGATGCAAGAATTGGCAAGCCAACTTCAAGAGTTGACCGCTAAAGGATTCATTCGCCCTAGCTCTTCGCCCTGGGGTGCTCCGGTGTTGTTCGTTAAAAAGAAAGATGGTTCGTTTCGCATGTGTATCGATTACCGCGAGTTGAACAAACTCACCATTAAGAACCGGTATCCCTTACCGCGTATTGACGACCTCTTTGATCAACTCCAAGGTGCCTCTTGTTTCTCCAAGATCGATCTCCGCTCTGGCTATCACCAGTTGCGCATCCGCGATGAAGATGTTCCGAAGACTGCTTTTCGAACTCGTTATGGCCACTTTGAATTCTTGGTCATGTCCTTCGGCTTAACCAACGCACCCGCCGTTTTCATGGGTCTAATGAATCGGGTGTGTAGGCCTTTCTTGGATAAGTTCGTGATTGTGTTTATCGATGACGTTCTGATTTATTCTAAGACCAAGGCCGAGCATGAGCAACATCTTCGGTTGGTATTGCAAAAGCTTAGAGCCGAGCAGCTCTTTGCCAAGCTCTCCAAGTGTGAATTCTGGTCTGCTGAAGTACAGTTTCTTGGCCATGTTGTGAACAAGATGGGTATTCATGTCGACCCATCCAAGATTGAAGCAATCAAGAACTGGATTACGCCGACCACTCCTACCGAGATCCGTTCCTTTTTGGGCTTAGCTGGTTACTACCGGCGATTTATTTCGAACTTCTCAAAGATCGCATTGCCTTTAACAGCTCTAACGCACAAAGGTAAACCGTATATTTGGGGCTCGAAGCAAGAAGAAGCCTTTCTGACGCTCAAGCGTTTGTTGTGTGAAGCTCCTGTCCTTGCGCTACCTGAGGGTAATGATGATTTTGTCATGTATTGCGATGCCTCCAACCAAGGTCTCGGTTGTGTTCTTATGCAACGAGGCAAGGTTATCGCTTACGCATCAAGGCAACTCAAGGTTCACGAGAAGAATTATACAACTCACGACCTCGAACTAGGCGCAGTTGTTTTTGCCTTGAAGATCTGGAGACACTACCTTTATGGTACCAAGTGTATCCTCTACACTGACCATAAAAGCCTTCAGCATATCTTTGATCAAAAGGAACTTAACATGAGACAACGCCGATGGAACGAACTCATCAGCGATTACGATTGTGAGATCCGGTATCATCCTGGTAAGGCTAATGTGGTAGCTGATGCGCTCAGCCGTAAACCCAGCCAGCTTAACTGTATCTTGCCGCGCACGCAGCTTCACTTCGCGCCGATCCAAAGCAACCTTGAATCGCGCATTCGTGACGCGTAGCGCGCATCCATCAGTAATGGTAACCTTCGCGCCGAGTTAGCGTGTGGCGCGGAAGCGCACTTTGTCCCTAATCTGAGTGGAATTCTCTGCTATCTCAATCGCATATGGATTCCCTTTGATGAGAATCTTCGCGCTGATATCCTGAGTGAGGCGCATAAATCTCGGTATTCTATTCATCCCGGCGCTGATAAGATGTACAAGGATTTGCGCATTACTTATTGGTGGCCCGGTATGAAAAAGGATATTGCTGTGTTCGTAGCTAAATGCCTGACTTGTTCTAAGGTAAAAGCTGAACATCAACGCCCATCTGGTTTGCTCGAACAACCAGAAATTCCTACGTGGAAATGGGAAGGTATAGCGATGGACTTTATTACCAAGTTACCTTTGACAGCAAGCAAACATGATAGCATTTGGGTAATAGTGGATCGTTTGACCAAGTCTGCTCACTTTCTGCCCATTCGTGAAAACTACCGTGTTGAGCAACTTGCGCAGCTTTATGTCAAGGAAATTGTCTGCCGTCATGGTACTCCTTTGAGCATCATATCTGATCGCGATGGCCGTTTTATATCTCGCTTTTGGAAATCTCTCCAATCTGCGCTAGGAACTCGCTTGGACATGAGTACTGCATATCATCCTCAGACTGACGGACAGTCTGAGCGAACTATTCAAACTCTTGAGGATATGCTCCGATCTTGTGTTCTTGATGTTGGAGGTAATTGGGATTCACACCTGCCTTTGATCGAGTTCTCTTATAATAACAGCTATCATTTCAGTATTGGTATGGCCCCATTTGAAGCACTTTACGGTCGTAAGTGCCGCTCCCCGATTTGTTGGAGCGAAATGGGTGAAGCTCAAATCACAGGACCCGAACTTGTTCAAGAGACAACCGATAAAATCGCCAAGATCCGTGATCATCTGCTGACTGCCAGAAGCCGACAGAAGAGTTACGCAGATCGCAGGCGTAAGCCTCTCGAATTTCAAGTTGGTGATCTTGTTCTCCTCAAAGTGTCGCCCTGGAAGGGTGTTGTCCGCTTTGGGAAGAAAGGTAAGCTTGCTCCTCGATATGTTGGTCCATTTAAGATTCTCGCGCGTATAGGAAAAGTTGCCTACAGACTTGACCTGCCGCCCGCGCTCAGTAATGTGCATCCAACGTTCCATGTATCCAATCTCAAGAAGTGTTTAGCTGACGAGAACCTTCACATTCCACTTGATGAAGTTCAAGTTGATGAATCTATGCATTTCGTTGAGAAGCCTGTTGAGATTTTGGATCGCGAGGTTAAGCAAACCAAGCGCAGTCGCATCCCTATCGTGAAAGTTCGCTGGGAGTCCAAGCGCGGAGCCGAGTTTACATGGGAAAGGGAAGATCAAACGAAGATCAAGTACCCGCACCTGTTCTCTGCGCAACCTACTTTGAGATAAAATTTCGGGACGAAATTTCTTAAAGTAGGGGAGACTGTGACATCTGCCCCGATCCGACCCGACCCAGGTACCCGTTTCTCCGATCCGATCTCTTTCTTTTATGATTTAATATTTATTTATACTTATACTTTACTTTTAATAATAATAATATATTTTCCTTTCCGCCTCTTCCTCTCTTTTCCTTTCCTCCGTCCCGTCCCTCTTCTTCTCTCTTTCCGCCTTCTTTTCCCTCTTGTTGCCGTCCCGCCTCTTTCTCTCTCTTGTCGTTGTTCCGCCCTTTAGCCTTGAACCCCCCCTTTTTCTCTTAACTCTTTGCTTGTCCTTTGTTCCTTCCCGCCTAAGGTTGTCTGCGCAGCTCCACGCGCCAGACTCCTTACAAGGAAGCCTGCGCGAAGACCAGTTGTTCCTGCGATACGCGAGGAGAAATGTTCTCGCAGCGCGCTAAGAATTGTAGTTCTTCTCGCAGCGCGCTAAGAACGATAATTCTTCCCGCGACGCGCTAAGAATTGTAGTTCTTCTCGCAGCGCGCTAAGAATGGTAGTTCTTCCCGCGACGCGCTAAGGATTGTAGTTCTTCTCGCAGCGCGCTAAGAATGGTAGTTCTTCCCGCGACGCGCTAAGGATTTTTAGTTCTTCCCGCGGCGCGCTGTGGACTGTTCTCTGTCTGCCTTCGCCCTCGCGCGCGCTCGAGCCTTCTCGCGATGTCTTGAGTCTTTTCTTCTGTTTAATCCAGCCGTTTACTTTTGTGATGTCTTATCTCTTGTGTTGTTGACCTGACCTATCTTATGTCTGAAAAGCCACTTTTGGCGCAGCATGCGCACCAACCCCATTGGTTGACAGAAAAAGTGACTGACATTATCTTTTGAGATCTGCTTTTTCCATGCTTGACCAGTACCTTTATCTGACCCGCCCATGCCTGTTTACTGTTACCTGTCAGCTTTTCCTTTGCCCCCTGCAGCTGCCATATCTTTTGATATCTTTTGCTTTTGGAATCTTTTACTTTTTGGAGATCTTTTCCCTTTTCTAGGGATTGTGTTCCCTAGGGTTTCCCTATAAATAATAATGCTATTTTCTTAACACTACACACACAAACACTTATTATCTTTCTCTTCCTTTGCTCTCTGCCGTTGTCCTCTGTCGCCTCCTCTCTCTGCCTTCGTCGTCTCTCCTGTTCTGCCCCGTTTTCCGGTAATCTATAATATATAATAATTTGTTTAAGTTACTTATTAATTATGCTAACTTATAATCAAGACTTAAATCAAATCGTTAAAACAATAATCTTTAATTATAGGTTAACTTGTGCTTGTTTAAAGTTGGTTCTTGCTTTATCTTACACCGCATCGTTTATCAAGTGAGTAATCTCGTACCTAATCCCTTTTTATTTTTAATGTTTTGGGATGTTCATGTGTTCATACAAACTTAGAGTCTTAAACTTGTTTATGAACTTTAGTCGCGCAGTATCCCATGTGTTGAGGACGTTTACTTGGCTGTTTATTTGTATGTGTGTATCATTAACCGCTTTGTTCGGCCTATTCCGAAGTTTTCATGGATCCATTAGATGAACACGGGAGACCTATCGTTTACGGTTTTCTTTGTTTACACTTGCACAGATGTTTTCTTGTTTTTGTGCTCATTTGGGAGCACGGATTGAACTATGAACTATGATCTATTTAGGCTTGATCACAATCTGATTACACCCTTGTTAAACACCAGACATACACGTGTTGCGCGCAGATTTATTGTTATCTATGTATTGTATTAAACTTGATTTCTCACCAACACGCAAGTGTTTGACGTTTTATTTTAACACATGTTCAGGTTTGCTGTAGCTACATTTGGAGCTTGTGGACACGTAGGACGTTTTTACTTTTGGACCTAGATTAAAATGTATCAAGACAAGTTATTGTTGTTCGAATATTTTGCCTTATAATATATTGATTTATGTTGATTTATGTTATCTTGTGTTTACGTTGCGCGTGCGTGAATGAATATATTTATTAAATATTGACACCCAATAGTGTCGCGAGTAATGAAACAATATGTGGCGCCCCGATGTATAATCCGCCTTTGGTCGGGGTGTTACATCTATGTTGAAAAGATTAAAACTCATCACGATGATGTTGCAAATCTTAAACTTAAAATCTTTCAAGAAGAGCACAATCTCATCTATTATAAGAACATAATTAATAATTTAAAAGATGAGATTGAAAAGTTGAAACTTGATATTTCTGATAAACGAGAAAAAGAAAAATAAGTTGAAAGATTTGAAACATCATCTGAACAATTAGATGATCTTATTGGAGCTCAGAGAAGTACTAAAGTTAAATCGGGGGTAGGTTATGATTATTCAGCGGTGCCTCCACCAATGAATGATAATTACACTTGCCTACCCCATTTTAGCTATAATACTTCTCCTGATGAAGAGATGGCTTATGGTATTGGTAAACTACCAAAACCAGTGAACTTCGTTCCTGCTGCCTCTTCATCAAAAGCTCAAATTCCATAATCTAATAAGTCTAACGTCAACGTGTCTTGTGTAGCAGGTGATGTAAGTGGTGATTGTGGGAAGGTTAACCAGGGTTGTAAACCAAAAGGAGAATTAGAACCCCGTTTTGAATCTTGTGTGGGTCTAACAAAAATGATTAACAATCCTGTCTGTAATAAAGTGTGTGAATCAATGTTATGAAGCTTGATGTCAGGATCAAAAGCTGTGTTTTGTGAAACAGCTGGTGATGACTGTTGTACAAATATTTGTAATGAAAGTGAATGTTCTTTTTCTGATTCAGAATGTGAAACTGTTTTTGATGAAACCATTGAAGTCAAGGTTAATGAACAGACTAGTCAGAGTTGCTCTTCAACTGATCATAATGTTGAGAACTTAGTAAAAGAGAAATCCAGATTTGAAAATGAAAAACCAAGCATCTCCTGTAAATACGTGCCACCGAAGAAAACCTCATTTTCCCAATATACAAATTTAAACAATAGTGCTCAATATTATGATCAGATTGAGAGTGACTATTATTATTCTCAACAGAAACCTAGACATTCAAACTATTTTGCTTCAAAATTTTCAAAGGTTCATCATTATAAAACAGATACAAGTTATAGAAATGTTAACCAAACTACATCACCCTATCACACATATCTCAGTGACCAAGATATATATAAATGGAACCAAAGAAAAGGTTGTTTTGTTTGTGGGAATCTGTCTCATCTTGCGAGACATTGCAAAAACTGGCATAAGCAACAAAGAGATCTAAACAGTAAGTTTGGTCAGACATTTTCTAAGTTTCCTGCTCAAAATAAGAAAATGCCTAACCAAACGTACACTTCAGCCAGTGAGACATATTTAAGACCCAAAAGAACCGAAAAACCCAAGAAACCTTTCTGGCTAACCCAAAGAGAAAGGAAGAGGTTAGCTAAGGGATCTGAAGTTGAAAAGTCCAAGAACCCTTCAAAGGTTTTCTCGAAGGCTAATCAACAAGATTTTGTGGTTAAGCCTAAACCAAAACGAAGGCAATCAAGAAAACCATTTCAAAACCGAGGAAATCATAATTCAATTTCTTTGAGGGATTGCTCTTCAGATTCTAACTCACCAAAAGATTACATTTTCTGAAATCATAAAATTAAACTTGGTGATTTTGGTTTAATTTTCCCGAGACAAGTACGTCTCGGGAAACCCTCCACTAACTGGTTGTTCGTGTGTGTAGGGTCAGCCAGGACGGCCTGTCAACAGTATTGGGTACTTGGACAGTGGCTGCACCCGACACATGACAGGAGAAGAGTCCCTGTTATTTGACATCAAATCATTCGATGGTGGACACGTTTCGTTTGCCGGCGACACTGGAGGAGAAATAACCAAACAAGGAAAGGTCTCGAATGATACTTTGACATTCGATGAGGTCAATCTGGTGGAATAGCTCAATCACAATCTGCTCAGCGTGTCTCAAATCTGTGATAAGAAATTCTCAACCCTATTTACAGAAAATGAATGTCTCATTCTAAAACCAGGTTTTAAGGTCCCTGAAGAGTGGATCATGTTGCGTACTCCGAGGCACAACGATGCATACATTCTGGACATGAGAAGCAATTATTCCATGCGTCCCGCTTCTTGCTTGATGTCCAAGGCCTTGGAGAACGATTCATCCTTATGGCATCGACGTTTGGGTCACGTCAACTTTAAGAACTTGAATAAGTTGGTTAAAGGTGACCATGTGAGGGGTTTACCAGTAAAATCTTTTCACTGTGTTAAAAAATGTTTATCTTGCTCTAAATGCAAACAACACAAACTCCCACACAGACCCAAAACCGTCTATTCTGTAAATTCCACTATTCAGTTGTTGCACATGGATCGTGTCGGTCCAATTCAACCAATGGAAATAGGTCGAAAATCCTATTGTCTGGTTATTGCTGATGACTTTTCGCGTTTCAGTTGGACATTTCTGTTAGGGCACAAGGACGAGACATCACAGTTTCTGCTCAGGTTTATTGTGTTGGTTAAGAATCAAACTGATAAGAAGGTGAAGTGTATCAGAAGGGACAATGGCACAGAGTTCTGCAACAAGGTGGTGAATGAATTCTGTCACAACAAGGGAATTGTTCATCAACTCAGCGCACCTTACACTCCCGAACAAAATGGGGTGGCTGAAAGAAGGAACCGTACGTTGGTTGAAGCCGCTAGAACAATGCTCTCATATTCCAAACTATCATTGATTTTCTGGGGTGAAGCCATCAACACTGCTTGTTTTACCCAGAATCGTGTGCTTCTGAACAAAAGACTGAACAAGACTTCGTATGAAGTCTTCAATGGAACGAAGCCAAAGGTAAATTTCTTCAGAACGTTTGGATGTCCCTATATCATACTCCAAACAAATGCTGTAACAACCTCCAAGTTTGTTGAAAAGGCGGATGAGTGCTATTTTGTTGGTTATGCTGCCGACAAATGTGCTTATCGGGTCTACAACAAGAAAACTAGAGTAATCTTGGAGTCATTCAACATTGATTGGCAAGAATTGAACCCTACTGATGCACACAATGGTCCTGACTGGATGTTTGATTATGAAAGTTTGTTCAAGCAATTTCGTGGAATGTACATGACTCCCGCTGTACCAATGGTTTCCCCTGTTGTTTCTTCACCGGTTCAACCTGCTGATGATCAGTCTATCCTGATGCATGCTGTATTGAGAGATCTTGGACATGTTGATATAGCTGCTGCTGCACCCATACTTAATGTACAACCTGTGACTAATCCACCAGCACCGGTAAATAATGTGCAGCCCTCTGCCGACACCACTGAAATGCCAGTTGTTGAAGACATGACTGATTCAGATTCTGATTCATATGTGTCAGCCAACAACAATGAAAATGTTCAAGTTGAACAAGCAGAGCCACCTCCCGCAGAACCAAGTGTGGTGGAATCTGTCCCCACACCTCCCTCAGAAAAAGATACTCAAGGTCCTGCAGTGGAGGTTGATGCATCAACGGTGCAAGTTGTTCCCGGTCAGAATGAAGCTTCTGATAACTCCAACACAATCTCTGTTCCAGCAGTAGTTGTCCCATTCTATGACAACCTATGGGAAGGTCCCATTGCTCCAGAACACTTGGTCGATCAACAAGAAGGTGAAATTGATCCTCAACCAAGTGCATCTGTCCCTGAGACCACTGTTTCTCATCCCATAGAGAGCCTGACTATCCAGCTTGAGGCCACACCAGTCGAGCATGTCAATCAGATTCCACAGCTACCAATTCATCATCGACATCCGACTGAGAACATCATTGGAGATCCGTCCGCTGGTATCCAGACACGTAGTACTTCCAGTAACATTAACAGATGTCTTTTTGCTTGTTTTATTTCACAGGTGGAACCCAAGGACTACAAGGTTGCACTGAAAGAGAACTCCTGGGTTGAAGCCATGCAAGAAGAGCTGTTACAGTTCAAGAAGTTGAATGTTTGGAGGCTAGTAAAGAAACCAGAAAATAAGAAGCCAATCGAAATGAAGTGGGTGTTCCGAAATAAGAAAGATGACAAGGGGGTGATCATTAGAAACAAAGCCCGGCTTGTTGTGCAAGGTTTTTGGCAACGTGAAGGTCTTGATTACGATGAAGTCTATGCACCGGTAGCCAGACTAGAAGCAATTCGCATCTTTCTGGCATACACCTCGTACATGAACTTCAAAGTATATCAAATGGATGTGAAGAATGCTTTCTTGTACGGGAAAGTAAAAGAAGAGATCTACGTCAGTCAACCTCCAGGTTTTGAAGATCAAATTATCCTGATCATGTTTACCGCTATGACAAAGCACTTTATGGTCTTCACCAAGCACCTCGTGCATGGTATGCCACCCTGGCTGATCATTTAATGAAGAATGGATACAGGAGAGGAATCGTTGATCAAACTCTTTTTGTCAAGAAGGTCAAGGGTGATCTGATTCTGGTACAAGTTTATGTTGATGACATCATCTGTAGGTCCACGAATGAGAATCTGTGCAAGGAGTTCTTGGAGGTTATGCAACAGCGATTTGAAATGAGTTCCTTAGGGAAGATGACTTTCTTCCTAGGCTTACAAGTTGAGCAAAAGAAGGACGGGACTTTGATTCACCAAGAAAAGTATGTTCACGACATTGTTCAGAAATTTGGTTTCAAGGACTCAACATCTTTTATGACTCCAATCGCTACGCGACCTGTTCTCGCTCTTGATCCATCGGGAAAACCAGTCGATCAACACCTTTACAGGTCAATGATTGATTCCCTGATGTATCTCACTACAAGCAGACCGGACATCATGTTCCCTGTTTGTCAGTGTGCCAGATATCAGTCTGACCCGAGAGAATCCCACATGACGGCTGTCAAGCGTATTTTCAGATACTTGAAGGGTAGACCACGATTGGGTCTTTTGTATCGAAAGGAGTCACCCTTGGAACTTCATGCTTATACCGACAGTGATTATGGGGGATGCAGTTTGGACAGAAAGTCAACATCTGGTGGATGTCAATTCCTGGGAGATCGGTTGATCTCATGGCAGTGCAAGAAATAAGTCATCGTGTCCATTTCCACAGCAGAAGCCAAGTACATCGCTGCATCCAGCTGCTGCTCTCAAGTGATATGGATCCAGCATCAGCTGCTGGATTACGATTTGAATTTCTATGAATCCACGATCAAATGTGATAATGAGGCGGCCGTTGCTATTGTTAAAAACCCGGTCCAGCACTCAAAGACCAAGCACATTGACATCCGAATACACTTTATTCGTGATTGTTATGATCGTAAGCTCGTCGACATAAAAAGGGTCCATACTAACCATAACTTTGCAGATCTCTTTACTAAAGCTTTTAACTGTGCGCGATTTTTGTTTCTCGTTGAGTCATTGGGCATGATTTCTTTTGAGTAAATTTTTTTTGTTTTAAAATAGTAAATATTTTTCAAATATGTCACAATTTTAGAGGGAGAAAATGAGTTAACCTTAACTCACCAAAAAGATTTTAAATTTACTTTCAGTAAAACAAAAATCAAGTCATTTGACTTAACAAAAAGATTTTAATTTTTTATATATAATATTAATTTCATCTTTACTCCTATTTAAGAAAATCTTAAGAAAACTCTAAAAGCTTTATCCCATTAAGAGGGAGCTCCTTCGTAGAGGGAGTCAGACATTTAATATTTTCACTTAAGAACTTGATCCAACCATGTGGAAAGTGATAGTACGTTGGTATGTATTGATCCTAGCAAGTCAAAAGAATAAAACAAAAGGCTACAAACTCATTCATTGATGTGTAGATAGGCTTGACAAACAAGTAAGTGTTGGGTGATATAAACTTAAACTACTGCCGTTGCTAGTGGCTGCACGTTTAAGAAGCGGTTACATGATTCCATTTAAGTCATATCAATGAAGGATGAAATGTAATTACACATATCATACCCAAGCCTCTCTTTACCTGCTCACAGTGGTCTTATAAAAGTCAGTTCTATTTTAATTTTCATTGAGTCAAGTAAAACGTCAAGAAAAGCAAGAAAAACAAAAACAAAAGAGTTAGAAAAACAAAAGAAAAAGAGTCAGTCCTAGGAATTTTAACTTCTGCTTTATTTCTTCATTTATTTTCGACTCAAGTCTTGGACTTTCTACGTTTGTAGTCATACAAGATCGGATTGTTAAGGCCCTGAGTCTTCTGCTTTGTTTTATTTTCTTTCTTTTGTTCAAGCCTTGGACTTTCTCTGCGCGATAATATGGTATTATCCGACCTGATTGTTATGGTCTGAACTTCTGCTTTATTTTAATCTTTCTAGATCGAGTCAAGTATGCAAAGCACAAAGTGTTATGTGTACAGTGTACATTGAATCAAGTATGTTAATAAGAGTACTGTGATCAAATAAGAAAGGTTTAAGTCAAGTTGAGGTGATATGTTAACACAAAGTAAACCCGAGATATGATGAAATCAGTAACATGTCTGTTTAAGTGGGGACCACATAAGCACCGTGCCTAATTGAACTTCAAATGTATCATGTTAACATCAAAACACTTGTCAAGTTAAAAAGATGGATAATATCTACAGTCAATGATGAATTTGTGTCACAATAACTTCAAAATGGAGACGTGATCTAGGGCTTTGCAAATTAATATGATTCCATGTCAAGATCGTTCTTTGTAAATTAAATAAAGAAAAGAACTATGTAAATTAATTTAATATTATCTTCATCTAAAGTTTTTATTTACTTTGTTTTTGTTTTCTGTTTTCAAAATTAAGTACGTGTACATTTAAAGATTTTAAGTTTTAATTTTTTTATTTTTATTTTTATTATTTTATTTTATTTTATTTTTATGATTATGTTTAAGAGATCGTTTGTGCAAAGTTTAACAGTAACGGACCGACAAAAGAAAAACTATAAAAATTAAACAAGGGCTTGGATTCGGTGGGTAAATGTTTTTCGGGTTTGAAAATGCAAATATTTTTAAAGACCGAGGACTGAGAGTGTATTTTCGGTGAATACTCGTGATGTTTTGACCTTATCACGAGATAGGCTGACCCTATATAAATGGGAAACCTAAATTATATTTTACTATTCACCAAACACTTTTACTTTTCTCTCTCTCTTCTCTCTCATCTTTAACCTTCAAACTCAAACTTTTCTTAAGTCTTTCAAGTTCCGGCCTACTCTTTATCAATTATGCTGTTGAATCCAGATCACGCTCCCATGGTATAACAACACAAACACCATCGTTCTTTTTGATATTCTTCGTTTCTGGTTCTCGAGGATCGAGACGGCGGTTCAAATGAACCGTCGGCTAGATCTAAGGCAGATCTCTTGATTTTTGGTGTTCTCATGATCATAACCTGTAATTAGGACCTTAGATTTATGTTTATCATCATTATTTGTTAGTGTTAGATTTGATTTTGTACAGTTTGTAGTTATAGGGTTTATTCATGGGTTCTGTGGTTCAATTGACCAAGTAAATCAAAAGTTTTCGGGTTCAAACTTTCCAGAAACATAATTCAGGGCTAGGCGACACCCAAGGAAAGAAAAGGGATGAAAATTGGACAAGTTTAAGTTTTTCGCATGAAGTGTGTTTCGCTTCGCATGACCATGTGATGCGAAACAACCATCTGTTTCGCTTCGCATGACCATGCGATGCGAAATTAAGGTCATGCGAAAAACTTACACTTAGAGAATTTTTTTTGGTTTGGACTATGGTTACTGGACTGTTTTTAACATAAGGACTATTTGGACTCACAGACTGTTTTGGACCTCAACACTGTACATAGTGGACTTAGTGGATTATTAATTGACCAAAACCAATTAGATCCAATATGTACATAACTAGTTAACTATAAGTAATTAATTACATTAAGAAATATTGAAATACTTAATAATCTTGTATATATTTATCTTGTTTTGCTTTTATCTAATGATGATTCTCATAATATTGTGTTATTAATTTCAGGGACATAATCAATTTTGTGCTCTCAACTTACCAAAGTCTAAGGCAGATAAAGTATTCACATCTATGGTCAAGGGGCTTAAGCAATCACCCCTTGCACATGCTATATCTGCTGATCCAACTATTTACTACAAGTGGGTCTTGGATTTCTGGGCATTTGCCAAGATTGCTGATGATTCCCTATCATTCACAACAAAGGTTGCAAGAAAAGAGTTGACCATCACTGAAGCAGATATTAGACAGGTGTTAAAGATTGATGACGAGCCAGATTACAAATATGAGAAAGGAGACAGGAAGAAGTTGGAAGAGATTGTGGCAAGTATGGGATATGATACATAATGGAAGAGCCTTGAGAAGAAACATCTCCCACCATACTGGAGATTTCTATTCCACATAGTCACTCATTGCTTTGCGGATATTCGTGGAGGATTTGCCAGCATGAGTGTGGACTGGGTCAGGATCATGTTTGCATTAACGACTCGAGAGAAATTCAATTATTCTCGAAGAATATTCCTGTGCATGTTGGGGAACATCAGGAGTGGAGCCACATGGCTTATGTACCCGAGATTCGTACAGATGCTCCTGGATGATTTGATCCTAGATGTTCCAAGGCCGGGGTCTAAGAAGGCTAAAGACAAGAAATCTCTTCCCGAGCCATATCATGTGAATGAGATCAAGACGTCAATCTTGGGTGTGTTGCTGAGCATCAAAGGTAGGGGACATCAGTACGAAGGACCAAGGTCGGGTCCTAAGTTTGGTTTGTTTGAGGAGACTGAGACTGCGGGTGATGAAGATGTTGAAAGTGAAGAGATTGAGGTTGATTCGAGTGATGAGCCGGCCGAGGACCGCACTAAAGCCAAGCATGATTTGAAAAGGAAGGCTACTGAGAAGAGCAAGGATGTTGATTTGGAGGAGGAAGAGGAGGAGCAGCCACAGCTCAAGCGTATCAGAAAGATTGGAGACTCCCAGAAGTCATCCAAGTTTTCTGTCAAGATTCCCTCACAAGACAAACCATCTGACCAACCCAAGATCACCAAAGAAGCCTTAGCCAAAGCCCTCCGTGACTTAGACGTAACCAAAATCCAAATCCCTACCTATAAAAAGCCAAAGACTAGAAAGAAAGCCAAATCCAAGAAAACCAAGACCTTACTCCATGACTTACCTGAATCCTCACCTGAACCCACTCCAATAGACCAACCAATATCTACCTTCCTACCCCAAATACCACCCTCACCACCTCAAGACCAACCTACAACTCCAATCAAACAACCAACCCAAACCGAACCCAAATCTTCCAAAATCACAACACCACCTACCCAACCAACCACCTCAATTTTCACATCATCCATCTTCATCTCACCGATCCAAACAACCAGCTTATGGAGCCAAACCGTTATAACTTCACCAACCCAAACCATAACACCACCTATGACACAACCAACACCACTCACCACTACAACTTCATCAATCCTTACCCAACCCATCACCCTACCTTTGCAAACAACCTTACCACCCATATTGTCCTTCACATCACCATCCACTATCATTTCACCCAAACCCATTGCCCGAGGGAAATCGTCGACACCTCCAGTTTACGCTGATCCTATCCTCGATAAGATCGTCGCACTGGAGGAATCCAAATCAAAAAGGGCGGAACGAGAGATAGGCCTTCTTCATTTTATCAAGGATTTAAAAGTAAAGGAGGTTGCAGATGAGAAAGAGAAGGCGGAGTTGAAGGAGCGGGTTCAGGTTCTGGAGGATGTGAAAGCGGTGAACGAGGCTCAATTGGAAAACCAAAGATTGTTGATTAACACACTTCACACCAGAGTCCAGAATCAACAACTGCTACTGAACAACGAAGCATCTCAAAATGCCAATCTACGAGCAGATCATTCCAGGCTTGCTGACAGACTGGCTACTCTTGAGAGAAACCTGCCATCTGCAAGTGCTCTCAGGACTAGTCTAAATAAGAAGACCGAGGATGCCACTCGGAAGTGGGATGTTAAGAGTGAGGCCACAAATTCAAGAGTTACAATCTTAGAGAATCAGCTCACTTCATCCGCTTCCCTCGATTCACTTAGAGCCGAGATGGAGGCAATTCAAGAAAAGGTGATGGAACATGATCGTCTTAATCAGCTCCAACTGAAGACAAACGAAGAGTTGGTGAGAAAATATCAAGCGGCCTCAGACCTTATGGGTATCCATGAAGATGACTTTCATGGTCTGGAGGATCGACTTAATAAAGTTTTCAAGAGCTGGAGAAGGTCGGGAGAAACTTCTCAGGCTGGTGGTTCACAGCCTACCGCAGGTCCAAGTGTGGCCTTGCGAGGAGTTACGGTTGGAGAGTCTGAAGGTGAGGCGACTGTTGGTCGTTTGGTACAACACGGCGGCCAGTCTAGCGGTGTTGGGGGTAGTAATGAAGGTGACAAGGAAGATGTTGGTGACGATGGTGATGATGAAGATGATGAAGATGATAATGAAGATGATGATGAAGACGAAGATGTGCATGATAGTTTTGATGAAGATAATGATGATGAGATGATGGAAATGGAGGCGGAGACGGTGGAAACAGAGGAGCCGGGGCAGCAGGAGGTGGAGGTGGAGATAACACTCAATCACCTCCACAAACTCAATATGAAGTTCAGGACCCTGCTGCTCACGACTCGGCTGGCAAAGTCATGGAGCATGATACACAGATTACTGACATGTATAAAGATTTGTTTCCTGATGATTTTGCAGGTGTTACGGATGAGGAACTTGGGCCAACTTATTGAACCAAATACAGAGGAGGGGGTTGAAGATGACTACATCAATTACTCGCCCAATCCTGACACTCATCCGACTCAAGTTCTATCTTCAGTGGTTCCCACAACTGCTCCGACTGCCAACTTGACACACGAACCATCAAAGAAGAAAAGAAAGACGCACATTGTGTCAAGTCGTGCATGTGCCCACTTGCTCAACTACCCTTATCATGATGACTCACTAATTGTTTATGCAAAGTATGATAAGAGGAATAGCGTTTGGGCCATCAGGAGATACAGCGGTGATCTGATCTATCTTAACCGCCACGAGCTGAAGTCGTTACCAGAGCTTGATATCAATTATCTACGAAAAGCTCTAGGTCATGGTGGAGTCAGAAGTACGCTAGAAAGTTGGATCCCCGATTATCTTCATCGTCAATCGAGGGTCAACTACAAAGATTTCGAGCCGAATAAGGGTCGCAAGTACAAGAACCCAAAGGAGATAGACCCAGCTACCGGAGAGCCTCGCACCATGTGGAGATACAGGTAACCGAAAGACTGTCATGAGATTTATCACGGCGAGCCTTATCTTCCCAACACTCTCCGAGATTTCATTGACTGGGAGTTTGATAATAAAACCGGTGAGGCCGTCATTCATTGCCGTGACATGCACGAGATTCGAGTGTTTGACGAGCATGAGCTTATGGGACTACACGTTGAGGATGTGAAGAAGCTCTACAACTCACCACTAGGAACCGTCGAGGATCCAGGTCGTCAGAATACAGACCAGATAGTTGAAGCCTTCAACAAGTTCGTGCGTAAACTTGTTGAACTTCCACTAACCGAGGACGAATGCTTGGTCTACGACACCGATGGGTTCCAATACTAAAGACTAGAGGGAGATTGTTAGTCCCATTTTGTTATATTAGTCTTTTGTATTGTGTTTATTATGTTTTGGGCTTTAGTAGTTCATTTTGTATGTAGTAGGTCCAAGGGAAATGGCCCAAGGGAAAAGATGTAAATAAGCCCATTGGGCACTTGATGTGACTTACTTATCATGCATGCTTCCTATAAATAGGAAGCATGCCATGAGAGATAGGAGTTGTTCATTGTTGATTAATAGAAAACCTTTTGCAAACTCTCCTTCTCTCGGCTTTCTCTCTTTCTCTCAAACCACCCGAAAATAACATCTCAAGATCCGAGACCGCTTAGGTGGCTTAGTGTGATTTCCGCTAGCACTAAGCTCGATTGATCCAAGATTATTGTTAGATCCACCCGCGTTGGGACCTACAAAATATACAGGCAAGAAGTATGAGGCATAAATTTCTAATCAAATTGGTCAGTAAAAAATAACGGGAATTGAAAAAAAGTCAAGCTACAATTAAGGAATAATAAAAAAATCCCGAAATTATAGAAACTGAATAATGGTTGATCATTATTTGATTCATCTTATAAATAACTGTAAATAATGAAACTAAAGATTTGATGACAAAATAAAATTTAAATTGATATTGACAATTGAACTTTATCATCGCATGAGTAGGCATAATCGAATTAGTCATGAATCAACGCAAGACGTACTAGGACATAATTGATCGAATTAGATATGAATCAACATCTTTGATAATCAATTTAGGTATGAATCAACATCTTTAATAATCTATTTAATCGAAGGTGCATACTGAATTCAAATCTTCATCTTTGTTTCAATCTATAATAAAAATTGCAATATTTACTCTTACAACCCAGCATTTGATTAAATAAAAAACAATTGAAACATTTTATTGGTTGGAATGACTTTTCGCATTAAGATGATTTTCTGCATGAACAAATGAACTCAATCACACACACAAACTGTGTATATATATATATATATGTAGAAAATGGTTCAAATAAGAATAAAGAGTTTCCTAGGAATGGTAAGAACTAATATATTTTTGACATTTGGCATTAAAACCTATGGTAAAAGAATAATTCTAGGAAACTATGTCCGTTATAATGGTGAAAAAG
Source organism: Bidens hawaiensis (assembly GCF_021521415.1). NCBI lineage: Eukaryota > Viridiplantae > Streptophyta > Magnoliopsida > Asterales > Asteraceae > Bidens > Bidens hawaiensis. The sequence continues at coordinate 983,291 of NW_027491293.1, read as the reverse complement.
TAATTCTAGAAACTATATCGGTTTTTGGTAATTTTAAATCTCAACCCTTGGATCTCCTAATCTAATGGCCCATAATTATTCTTACCATTCCTAAGAAATATTGTCTTTTTACAATAACCTATCCCTATATATATATATATATATATATATATATATATATATAGAGAGAGAGAGAGAGAGAGAGAGAATGAAGTGTAGGTAAAAAGACACAATTTAATGTTAAAAATGGATGGAGTTAGTAAAATGGATGAAAATAGCAAGAATCTATAAACCTCGTGGGTCAACAAAAAAGCCTTTAGACGGAAAAACCTCATTTTTCAGCTTGCTCTTAAAACTACAATGCTTCATAAAAAGGTAGGTACGTGATGGAGTTATTATATATATCTAAGAGTGTTCTTTGTTTCAAACAACAGAAACAATAATTTATCTTAAATGAGCGCCACATGAAATGTTATTCTTCATGAATCTCTTAGCCTATCTTGTTCTTTCATTATTTATCCCTCTATGTACAATAATTTATCTTAAATGGCTTTCAATATCTTCCAAAACACACAAAAACTTACCACCATCTCCATGGAAACTTCCAATAGTCGGAAACCTTCATCAAGTTGGCAAGAATTACCATCGATCCTTTCAAAAATTAGCCAGAAAGCATGGCCCCCTCATGCTTATGCATCTAGGAAGCTTTCCAGTCGTTGTTGTCTCTAATGCTCATGCAGCCCAAGAAATCTTAAAAACCTACGAGTCAGCATTCTTAGACAGAGGGGAACCAGATATCATTTGGAAAATAACCAATGGGGGAAAGGATATTGTATTTTCTAATTATGGAGAATATTGGAGGCAACTTAGAAGCATTGTTGTCCTCCACCTTCTCAATAATAAAAGTGTCCAATCATTTCAACAAGAGAAGAAGAGATGAGTATTATGATAGGAGAACTTGAAGAAACAAGTGGTTCGGTAGTTAATTTCAGAAACTTGATGTTTTCGTTTAATAAAGATGTCTTATGTCGGCTAGCTTTGGGCAGGAAATACAATGAAGAAAAATTTAATGCTATGGTTGAACAGTTTAAACAACTGGTGGGTTTTTTTAGTCTTGGACAATATATACGCTATTTGTCGTGGGTGGATACACTAAGAGGCTTAAATGCAGAACCCAGAAAATTGCCAAAGAATTTGATGAGTTTCTTGACAGTGTCGTTGAAGAACACTCACGTAGAACCGCAGAAGAATCCATTAATCATCAAGCTCACTCTTTATTGATATACTGCTTGAACAACAAAATGAAGATGAAAGCGGCTTTCAGTTTAGAAGAGATGCTATTAAAGCTGTCATATTGGTAACTAATTAATACCCCCGCTTTTATTATTATTATTATTATTATTATTATTATTATTATTATTATTATTATTATTATTATTATTATTATTATTATTATAAATAACTAGTGCATTTTATGGAGTTCGATCACCTGCGAGGCTTACTTTTTTTTTTTTAAATCACAAATGTGGTTCTCGCCTCTAGAAGTGGCGATTAAGCTTAAGATATAGGGGGTGTAATTAATTGTATCAGATTTTGTGTATATAATTGTTAGTAGGAATGGTGATTAAGTTCAAATTGGTAGTTATATAAACCCCATTAAATGCACTACTTATATAAAAAAGAATTATTGTTTTCATCCTCATCTTTCGAGCATTTATAAAAACATGAACCTAATTACACTTTAAACCTTCATGCTGTTTCTTACAGGATATTTTTACTGCCGCAACTGATACAATTTACACAGCTCTTGAGTGGACGTTTTGTGAGCTAGTTAGAAACCCGTTGGTGATGAAAACCCTACAAAAGGAGGTGAACTTTGTAGCCCGAGGCAAACCAAAAATCACCAAGGATGACATAGGAAAACTTGAGTATCTTAGTGTAGTGCTCAAAGAGACAATGCAACTGCGTGTACCTACTCCCGTATTTCCAAGAGCATCATCACAGGAAGTTAAAATAATGGGATATGATATTGAAGCAGGAATCAATGCATGGGCAATAGGACGAGATCCTGCAATATGGAAGGAACCCGAGGAGTTTAGGCCTGAGAGATTTTTAGATAGTTCTTATGATTACAAAGGGTCTCGTTTTGAGTTCATCCCATTTGGTGCCGGTAGGAGAGGGTGCCCTGGTATTCAATTTGCAGAGACCCTTATGAAGCTTGCCCTCGCAAATGTGGTTACAGGTTCGATCTTGCACTTCCTGGAGGAATAATTGGGAGGAATATGGATATGAGTGAGAGCACTGGTCTGACAGCCCACAGGTTGGACCATTTACTTCTTGTGGCTACTCCTCGTTCTGAAAGCTAATCTGCATGTCCGTTTGTTCGATTTACAATTTGTTAAACATGGTCAAATCATAGTGTGTTGCAGTATGTTTGTATTGTAGAAGTGGATCTAAATAAACCCTCTATGGTGTGTATTATGATTTGTTATTGTTTGTCTATGGTTATTTTTGCAAAGATATAACCGATTTAAGTTAAGGAATTGATCAAAGTCATCAAACAATATACTTGCCTATAGCAATTGTCCTTTTCTTTCATTGTTATTAAGCATCTTAACTGTATATTAAAAATCAGTTAATGGCAATTAATAAACCACTTGAGCAATTTCACGTATAATATTTTCTACCCAAATCCGAATATCACATATTATAATAGCTGTTTAAAGAGTTAGATGATTTTAGTAGTCTTCATTGTTGGCCTTTATGTAGTTTTCAAAAGGTACAAAAACTATTGAATGTTTCACGTGCTTTTGAACGTTGATTCAATCATAGTTATCAATGGTGTTAGGCGCATAGGCCTCGCCTAGGGGCTAGACTCAAGACGCAAAAATAGTGAGGGCCCAAGTAAAAAAAACGCACTCTTAAATTAAAGTTCAAATACCAATAGAGGTGTCATCAACTTCAAGAAGCGAGGGCTTAGGAACTACAAGCGCATATATTTGGAATCTCCTGAAAAATAAGCCTGGGCGCGAGGACTTTTAATAACTATGGATTCAAATATGATCCAACATTAGTTCTGTAAGTAAGTTTTTTAGGTACCTACTATACATATGCTCTAAATCAATGAACATTATAGCTCTATAACCCAATCTAATCTATCAACTTACAAACGATGGCCTAGAAACTAAAAGCATATATGTGGAATCTCCTAGAAAATGGGTCTAGACGCAAGAAGCAAGAATTTTTAATAACTATGGATTCAATATACGATCCATGGTTAGTCTCCTTATTAATTTTTCATGTACCTATTATACATATACTCTAAATCAATGAACATCATAACTCATCCTTTTAACCCAATCTAATCTATTTACTTACACAAACGAATTTAAGTTTTATCCATTTGTGACTTGCCATTATGATTTTCTTCAAGGAAATTGAAGCAACTTGACTTAATTTCTTAAATTTTAATTTCGTGTTACGCACGAGTATCATATCTACTAGTTGACACGATAAGATGAATTTGCCGACACATATGTCCTGGCAGTTTTCTAGGCAGGTACCGAATCAATCCGGGACCTCAATGTCTACTGTGCCACATCAACAAAACATAATATTATGGTGCCAGGTTTTTTGAGTGCTCGGCGTTATATATAAGAGAAAATGTAAGTGGTCTTATTTTTGCAATTCATTACATTTCTTTATACGCTTGATTAAACCCTAATGATATTTTATTGTTTTAACTTTTTCTGCAGCTATGATTTCTTAATGTAATGGGCATTGCTAGGCATCTAGAAGAAGACATAGCATTCGCAACCCGTGTCTTAAAAACATGTGAGAAGATTTTGTAAATTATAGAATGTGATTGGGAGTGATTGTGAGTAGATGAGAGAGAATGTTATATGAAAAAACAATGAATTCTTTTTAAGCTTGTCTCTCATGTGGCTCTTAGTAAATCAACGGACCCAAAGCAATGGATTTTGAAAATTGGAAGTTTAAGGATAACTAGGACTTTTAATAAAGCAATTCGATGTTTAAAACCATTGTTGATGTAAATAGCATGTAAACCTTGAAACCCCATAGCATACATTATCAAACCCATAAATCTCTATCTCGATAACTAGTCATAAGAAAAAAGGGGATGTAGAGATCAAGCTCATCGATGATGGGAGGGAACGAACTATTATCAAAGTCATTATCATCGAGAGATGTTTTTATTATCTAAAGTTTCTTTTATGTTGCTATAACATGTTCAACATCGCTACAACCAAATAACTTGTTATGTCCTACGCAATTAATGCGGTAAAAAACGGAGAGCGGTCAAGGGCCGCTATTTGAATGTAGGTTATCACGGTGGGATAGCGATGAGAAAGCGATAATTTTAATATCATGCAATATATATATATATATATTAATAGTAATATCAAAAGAAAAAAAAACACAAAAGTATCAATAATTGAAATATGATTTAATCATAAGCAATGAAATCTTTCTTCGAGTCCACATCAACCAAGGAATCGATGGTAGACAAAAGAGCGAGAACTTTGTACCAAAATATCATCATATTATGTAGGATTAAAAACGAGTTGAGTTTGTTTTTAAAATGTTTAGTTAAAAATCATCAATCTATCTACTCTAATAAAAGACTACAACTTTTGGCACCTGTCAATCTCATAGCACTCCTCACATTTTTTTCAATATATGGTCCCTTATCTTTTAAGCCATTTCAATAAATGAATTCAATATTTTTATTAAATGTAAATCTTAACCGATTCATTTATTAACGTTAATGGTGAACTAAAAATAAGGAAATATAAAAATTGAAATTGCAGGTCTGTTAGAATAAAAATTTAAAGTCACCGGTAATTACAAATAAAGAAAATAAAGGTGCATCATTGTCGAAGAATTTGGATTTGTATGGTAAACTACAAATTGTTTTTAAATTTTGGGATTCGGGCAACAATGCATAATTTTTTGTTTCAAATTTGGATTTAATAATTTACTCATATGCATTTGACCTCAAGAAAATATGTATTTTCTTAATTTTCTCCAAACATTTTGTATAAATACTGCAAACATGAAGAATCTCTAATAAAAGACGCCACTTGTAAATCTCATAGCACTCCTTACATTTTTTTAACCAATTTTAATATATGGTCCTTATCTTTTAAGCCATTTCAATAAATGAATTTAATATTTTTATTAAATGAAAATCCTAATCGATTCATTTATTAACATTAATGGTGAAATAAGAAAATAAGGAAATATAAAAATTGAATTTGCAGGTCTGTTATAATAAAATTTTGAAGTCACTAGTAATTGAAATAAAGAAAATAAAGGTGCATCATTGTCGAAGAATTTGGATTTATATGATAAACCATAAATTGTTTTTAATCTGGGATTCAAGCAATAGTGCATATTCTTTTTATGTAAGATTGGTTTCAAATTTGGAGTTAATAATTTTCTCAAATGCATTTGAACTCAAGAAAATGTGTATTTTCTTAATTTTCTCTAAACATTTTGTATAAATCTTGTAAACATGGAGAATACATATTATGTATATCTTGGTGTTTAGCATTAAATCGTTGAAGGTGAATACTATAACTATAATCCATATGTATAACGATTTACTATATAAACCATCTGTCATTTTGTAAGGGTACATATGAAATCAATCCTTTATTTGTATGAATTTTTTTGTGTAGTATAAAATGTTTTAGCAATAAGAAGATCAATATTTAGCTTTCAATATTTTCTTGTATAACTCAGACCAAAATGATTCTTAAACACATATTTTATAACTTGATTTATACTTATTTTATGCATTTAAATATAGTTAATTTAGTATGTTTTATAAGACAAATTACTTAATTAAAGCATTCAAAATTTTAAACCCAAAAATCTGCTTCAATCCCATTCCACTATTTTCGCTTTCCAAAATCATTAGGATATTGAAATCTAAAATATTGTTTTCATTAGTTATTTACATAATTTCAATTTATATTAATTTATTAATTTTATTTTTATACAAATACAATGAATTGGTTTTACGTAAGTGTTACATGTTGTTAGTACATAATTAAAGTGTTTATTATGGTTTATATTCAAAATAATAAAGCTATATATAGAATTTTAAAAATCAAATTACAGTCATAACATTATTATTAAAATATGTTATAAAAATTCATTAAGATTCATACATATTATAATGTAACTTAATAGAAATATTTATTATTTTTAATTTTCTTTTTTATTATTTATAATTTAATCATGTTCATCAATACATTTCAAGGAATATTGCATTTCCACATTAATTTAAAAAAAATAGTTAATCCAGTAAAAATTCATTTACGATGCTTCTATAAAATCCAAAATCTTTGTTTTTTTTTTGTTTTCTATAAGTTGTTAATATATATATATATATATATATATATATATATATATCGATTAATTAAATATTCCAACAACTTCCCATAATATTAACTAATAACACGAGATTAGTATTCAAATTTAAGCATTTCTAATACAATACTTTTAACTACTGTAAATAAGAATAACTACCTTCACTTTATGCAACTTTAAATTTTCTAATATTTTGCCAACTCACTGTTATTTGAGCATGACTTTAAGATTAGTATGTTTTTGTCATTTTCCTCGCAATTACATTTCATATGAAATGAAACAAATCATTTTGTTATAGTTTTTCGGTTTTATATGTTGCTTGATTATACAATTGTTAATTGTAAAATAGAAAATCAATTAAAAATTTGTTATACACAGAATATTAATGCTAACAAATTTATCATAAATTCTAACGATTCTCAGGATGATTATATCAACAACGTTCAGGTAATCTGGTTTTTATGATAATCGTGTTTTTCTTTATAAACATGAGCAGATGATCTCAAATGACATCATATTAATTGATTAAAAGGTATGATATTTTATGTACATGAATATATTTTTTTTGTTGGTTTCATGGATACATTATCAGTTATCTAGGGTTGGTATGTACCTGAAGAATCTTATATGTCACATAGAAGCGTTATAAGTAGACCTATATGTTATTTTATCAAGAGTTACAAGCAGACATGAACTAAAGATTTTGATTTTTGATAAACAATGTATACCGCCTACAATCACAAATGTAGTGTACAATGAAGGTTTTACTTATTTATAACATATTTTTGTAATCTTAATTATGTAATTTCTATAAATCTATTGTAATAACAATATATGATCATTTTATTGACTGTATTTCATTTAATGGTTAAAGTTTAAAATTTTTATCTATTACCCTTGTAAGAGCATTCCCAATGGGTTCTTCATACCCATCTTCATCTCTAAAATTTAGGAAAAACATCTAAATAATCACTCCAACTCATTCCTTATCTCCAAACTCCATCTCAAAATTTTAATGAAATGCTACGGTAACCCTCCAAATTTAGAGCAATGCCACAACTCTTCATTTCCAGCTCCCTCACTCATTCTCCCGCCTATCTTCTTCTGGCGCTCATTTCTCCTTCTCAATCCATGACTTAATCAAATTGGGTATTGTTAGCCATCACTGCATGTTTCTTTGGCTAACAAATGATTAAACACTCGTGATTCTAAGTCATCTTCTCAGATATTCTTTCTCCATTCTCTGGTAATTCATCTTCAAATCCATTTATCTTTTGTAGTTCATTCATATTGTTGGTTTGTATGTTCCCAGTTCGATTCTCATTCGGCAAATTTTGTTGCACACCCTATTATACAAATTCTAGGGTTTTGTGACGAAATTAGTCAAAATTGATTGTGCAAAATTTTTGTTTTAATAGCAATGCACAACAGAAATTAAATATGCAAATTGGTTTTGCCATCAATGTTTATTGTTTTGATTTTATGTTAAATGGATACTTATCCATTATTTTTTTAATAGTGATATATAGGAAGGTGTGATTAAGAGTTTAAATTCAAACTTTAATTTGTAATATGATCATTGACCAGATTACCAGAACATGTCACCCGATTGGCTTATTGTCAAATGGATTCTTATCCATTATTTTTTTACAGTAGTATATCTTCATAATCGAAGATTTGATTAAAAGGGTTGCAAGCATGCGTTTTTAAAAGATTTGATTAAAAGTGCATATTGGTCCATTTCGTTTACATTTGAAACATGTTTTTTTCATTCTTTGCATATATTGATTGTGAAAGTGTACTAGTAAATTTGTATCAGCAGTTGACACATAAATTAGTCTGCTGGTAAATCAACACAAATGTGAACATTCCGATATTTGACACAAGCTTAAATATAAGTTTATGTTCTGTAGTTGTAAAGATATTTTTATGCCTTAAAAGATATCGATGGTTATGTTTTTTTAAACTGCACTAAATATAGTTATTGTGTTGAACACGATTGTTCATGTTTCTTACTTTTGTATCATTATTCAGTTTACTTAGTCAAGATTGGATTCACAAGACCAGGATATGGATTCACAAGACCAGAATATGTACTTCACCAACGTTCTTAGTGAAACTCTCTCATGAACCTTAGTGACTCTCTACCGTTACCCTCTAGCAATTCAACCAACGTTAAGAGGTCAATGAGGGGTACAAACTTCACCTCTAAAGAAGACGAGCTACTTGTCTCTATGTGGCTAAATTGCAGCCTTGATGCCATAAAAGGAACGGATCAAAAGAGCTCTCACTTCTAGGCACAAATATTTAAATACTTTCATGAACATAAAGAAACCACAACTGAGTGGTCAGTTAAGTCTTTAACACAACGATGGCCGTGCATTCAAAAGGCCACAAATAGCTTTTGTTCATACCTAGATCAAGTTGAAGGGCTAAATCAAAGTGGTATAACTGAGCATGATAAGGTAAAATTTCCACAGTCTTGTTTTGAGATTACTTTATTTTTTCTAACACGCGTTTTATTTGTTTAATGCAAGTTTGATAAGGCGAAGATCATGTACCAATCAATAGAAAAGGGCAACTTTTAGTTTGAGCATTGTTGGCACATATTGAAAGACGAACCTAAGTGGAATTCGCGTCCCACAAAATTTGTCCCAAAGGAAAGGAAGACGATGGTCCCGATCCCGACCCCATCCCCAAGCACAACCCCCGTCTCCAACATGTAATGTGATCAACAATGGAGTTATCGAATTGGACCGACCAATGGGTAGGAAAGCTGCAAAAAGAATACGAATGGCTGAAACTATGCAAACCGAGGAAATCATTCAAATCAGAAATATGAGGTATACTCTTTTAGAGGAGTCACGGGTTCAAGAGAAAGAGTTTTATCGACTTAAAGCCAAGAAGATGGAGCATAACCAAAAAGCAGAAGATGAAAAGTTGAGGTTGCAGTCGGAAAAGATGGAGTATGACAAAAAAGTTGAAGACGAAAGGTTGAGATTGCAGTCCAAGAAGATGGATTATGACAAAAAAGTTGAGGATGAAAGGTTGTGATTGCAAGCCGAGAAGATGGAGTTTGCAAAGAAAGAGTAAGAACAACGGATTATGATGATGGACCTGAGTAGCATGCCACAAATCCAGCGGCTATATTTTGAGGAACTTCAAAGGGAAATCATAATGAGGCACAATCATACTTGAGATAACCAGCTTTGAAAGTTGAAGACCAGTGCGTATATTTTGGTTCTACTCGGAAATATTTCTGCCTATTTTTTTGTGTTTGAGTCGGTCTTAAAATTTATTTTGATGGTTGATTTTCTGTGTAGAATTATGTTCTTAAGTGTATACTTGCAGCAACATTAAATGATCATGATTTGCGTAGGTGCTAGTATTTTATTTGCGAAATTTTAAGGATGTATGAACCTTTTGTTATGTTAAATCTAGATATTAGATTATTGGCATTGCATAATTAGGACTTATATGTATATAGCCCACATGCCCAAGTTTGATTGGCATTTGATGATTTGATGTTTACAGTTATGACATGATATTAGAATTTTCAGCAGCAATATTAGGGACCGAAATTGGTTTGACTTTGAATCTTGAAATCATGAATAATAATAATAGGTATGGATTGATGTACATATAGGTTTGTGTATGCCCAAATTGTAATGGGAATGGTGAGATGATATCTGAATTATGTCAAAAGTGCTCAGGTAAAGGGTGTATTCGTGTGAAGAAAGATATCAAAGTCAAAGTTCCGCCTTGAGTTGACAAAGGAAGCATCCTCAAAGTTGCCAGTGAAGGTGATGCTGGTCTAAAAGGGCATGCTTCTAATAACTGCGTGCACGCGTGTTTATCTTGATATCTGTTGGGGTTGCTTTCACCGGTCTAGAAACGGTTTCAGTTGAGAGGTTTGAATCATGGATGTGTGCATTTTGTATGAAGATCTCCTTCTTGTGCAGGTATCATTTTATATCTTTTACTTTCTTATGTTGTTTTAGTATTTTATATTAGTACAGAGAAATTTGTTCAAGAGGACGTGTAACTTGTAGCTAGACGAAAAGGACGAATATGTGTGGGGTGCTTAGATATAACAATGATAATCATATATAACAGTGGTGCTTAGATATAACAATGATGTTCAATTGTGATGTATTATGTATGATTTATTAGCTAAATATATGCACTCTACATTAACAAAAAGGATTTGTCATGCTTTTGCAAGTATATTTTCATGGCAGTTCGCATTCTTAATGCTTGTCATTATGTTATTGTTGATATAAAAGAGTTTTTTCTTTTTTGCGTAAAGAATTCGGCTCGGCTCTCTTATAACACCTAGAGGTGGGCAAATAACCCGGTTAACCAAACAGCCCGAAAATCAAAACCGAAACTGAACCGGTTTGAAATCGA